>NC_138339.1:156779746-157182246 GCF_046562875.1 Panthera onca
CTCAAAGTAGCCATCAATCAGCATGTAGAGGAGAGGGTGGCTGGCTCCAAAAATATTTTACTTACAGTGGCGCTAGGGTGGGTTAGTTGGCTGAGGTCCTGACCCTTAATTTCCACTCAGGTCATGATCCCAAATCCCACATCATGAGACCAGTCATGAGACCGAGCCCCACATCAGGCTTCGCCCTGAGTTAGCAGCCTGCTTACCATTTTCTCTGTCTCTCCCTCTGTCTCTCTTCCCCACTTCTGCATGCTCTCTCTCTCTGTCTATCTCTCAAGTCAAAAAAAAATTAGTTAAAGAAACAGATGATGGTGTTCTACTAGATTTTCAGTGGTTAAAATTATTTTTTCTCTATTTTAGTTGCAAGAAGAACAGGAACGACATGGAGAGGCCATAAGATATGCTGAGGAGATGAAAGATCATGTGCAAAAGTATAATTTAAACCTCACAGAAAATAACTTGTTTATTTATAAAGCAGATAAACAGTGTAGTATGGGAAATGTATTAGTTATGCCAGTATATCATTGTTAAGCTGGATACAAATTCCAGCTTTGAGCTATTTTTAAATGCAGAATTGTGGCATATTATCTCTCAATTTTGCACCTTATCCACAAAACACAATGAGAAAAATGGCACAATTCCGAATTCTTCCTCTTGACAAAATTTTAAGGATTTCTGTAATACCCTCATTTGTTCAGAAAGTATGTGATGTTGTTTTAAATTTATGTGTGAGAATAATTATCTTAAGATCTGCATTTTAGACTACAGGTTAAAAATGCCACACAAGAAGCAACCATCAAGCATCAAGCGGCCCAGATTCAAGATCTTGAGAGCAACGTGATAAAGACAAGTTTGGTAAGTCGATCTCTTAATGTCTGTCCTACTGAAAAGGAATCCGTATTTCACTAGGAGTAGTACATAAGAATGTTTTGGATCCCATGGAAAATCTCACTGCTGCAAAGGTTTGGTTGATATTGTTCCTACTTGCTACTAGTGATGTAATTCTTCTATATAGAGAAGTTGATTGAACTCATAAAGTAATGATGTTTACAGTGAGATTTTCATAGAAAACAGTGTGAGAATCTAAAAAAAGCAACATTTTATATATACCACATTGAGCATTTGTTTTAGTCCACCTTTGGCTACTGTTAATAATGCTGCTGTGAACGTTGGCATACAAATGTGTGAGAGTCCCTGCTACTATTTTTCAGCGTGTTTCAAACGTCCCCAATCTTTGAGTGATCATTTGATCTTGAATTCTGACCTTCTCTTGTAATCTCATCCCTTCAGTGAGAGTTTGAGAACGGGTTATTTTAATGATGATTTGTTGTAATTTGTAATTACAAGTTTGCAATTTATTCTCTTCATTAACAATGACCGGCAGATCATTATGCAAACGTCCTTCTCATAGGAATGGACTTTTCTCCTTGTTGGATTTTGTAAAGGAAAAGAAATGCCAGTGAAAAAGGAGAAATGGCTTCTCTGTCAGAGCCTTACCTAGTAACATAGTGCTCCTACCATTGCAAGTTCAGACTCATTTTTTTTTTCCATTCACGTGAGTTAATCAGACTTTCAGAGATTTCACAATTCAATCTCAGAAAAGACTAATGTGCCATTCAGGATTCTCATTTATTGATATGTAGTGAAACCCCAACTGTTTTCCAAGCAGAACAGTTAATGTCATCCCACTCTCACCCTCCTTTGTAGGATTCTCATTGTAAATCCTAAGTGGGAGCAATGAGGTAGATACACTGACCAACTCGTTTCTGTCGGTCGCAAAAGCTATATAATATACATGCAAGTTTCATTAGGCAGCTATACCTGTCAGGGGAACTAGAACATTCTGTTGACTGGTCCTTTTTGTGGCTGAAGAGACATTGAAAATTACTTCCTTTTCTAGACATCTTATTAATGAGTCACATTGTATTAGGGAACTTTTCCTGCGAGTAACATGATACTCGGTTGATCAGTCTTCTATGAATGAGAGTGCTAGGCATTGTCCTGCTGTGTCCTAAAGAAATCATTAAGGTCTCAAAAACTAAAATCTGTAAGGATATCTGAAACTGATGAAGCTTATTAAAGAATAACGAGGGATTTTCTGTGTATCCCTATAGAAAGGAATTAGGGTTATGGCATGAAATTATCTGCCACTTTAAAGTGTTCCCTGTGAAACAAAAACTTAGATAGCTTTCAGCCAACTGAGTCCATAGGTCTGACTTCTCTAGAAGGTCCTTATCTCCTGAATCCCCAAACCAGGGGCTACCTGGGTGAAGACATTTGATGCACACAATTTTCAGGTGAAGAATCTGGATTGGGAAGAAGAGGTAGCTCTAGCCAACTTAACCTTCCTAACAATATAGTCAAGTATGGGTCTGAAAGGAACTTCAGAAGACTTCCGTAGGTTGAAATCTCTATGGACAAAGAAATTACTCAAAAGGAAACAAAGACAAACCAGTGATCATCCAGCCCTTGTGATAAATGTCATGTTATAAAGAAAAGCGAGTCAAAGTATGCTGGTCAGCATCCTAAGGGTAAGGGTGCTCCCAAAGACTAAATAAGAAAAACACACTCAAAGTAACACCGAAAAGAGTCCAAATAAAATGTACACGATTAGCTGTCTACAAAGGTACTCCATGTCAAGTAATGATTTTTGAGTGCGCGGTTGAGGATGTTGTCTATGAGCACCTAGACGGAAGAGTGAAAAGTACACATGGCCTAGGTAAAGCCGCAAACCTGGAAATGTGAATTAGAGAATCTGGTTTTGAAGCCTTAAGAGCAATTCAAAACACAGATAGCAAGGGGCAAGGACTTAATGTCAGGGGTTGCCGTCCTTCAGAAATAAGGTGTGGTAAAAAGAGCAGAGGGAGGGCATGGTCATTTTTCTCAGCTGCTGCTGAAAAGAGAAGCAGGCAGGATAGAGACCTTAATAAAATTAAAAAAAAAAAAAAAAAAAGAGGTTCTTGATGACCCTCAAAATGTCTTAGTGGAATGACTGGAGTGAAAGTTAGATTTTAGTGTAAAAGAAGGAAATAAGTGAAGAAAACTTGAATCTGTGGATGAGACGATACATTAAAGAATGTTCGAGTCCACTGCAAGGGGAGAAGCAGTGTGATAGATGGACAAAGCTTCAAAAGTTAAGCAAATGGTTAATAGAAAAGGAGAAATTGAAATCTTTCTTCCTTATGCAGCTGGTGCTGTGATTTACAGATGTGTAGCACTTTACCAACTGCAAAGCTCTGGGGCCAGCTTTTCTGATATGTTGTTACCACAAAGCCTTAATCTCCTCATCAGAGTACCTGCTAAAGCAGCCTAATGTAAACAGTGTGGGCATGAAATGATTGAGGAAATTTGGTTTAGTAAGACTCCATTATTTCCATGTCAGTGGCTTTCCCTTGCCTCTGATGGTCATGTAAAGCATCTATTACTCAATGTAAGAGGTGCTATTTGTACCGTAGTCCGTGAGTATTGTCCACTGAGTAGTATAGAGAGGATGTTAGTTGAAAGTATTATAAGAGGAAAAAAAAAGTACTGTTTGCTAGTGGCATTGGCGAAAGTTGTGTGAAGTACTGAGGAGAGATTCTGGGCCTCATGCTCCCCATTTGCTGCCACTTGCGGTGGTATGAAGAATGACTTCAGTATAATTTGTATAGGGGACCACTTGTATTGGCATGCCACCTGCCTTAACTATCTCATTGTATTGGAACGCAAAATACAGCAACAGTAATCATGCTAAATGCATACACTTAGAGCTGACTATGTGCCATGTACCCTTCTAAGTTGTTCACGTATTATTTCCTAATTTTATATTCCCAAGATCCCAGTGAGGTAGATCCTATTATTATTTATTTTTCAGATCCCTTTTATAAGATTCTTTATTTTGAGAGAGAGAGAGACAGAGAGAGAGACAGAGAGAGATTGTGGGAAGAGCAGGTAGGGAGAGAGAGAGAGAGAGGGAGAGAGAGAGAGAATGCCAAGCAGGCTCCTCGCTATCCACGCAGAGCTGGATGTGGGGCTCAATCACGTGACTCTGAGATCATGTCCTGAGCAGAAATCAAGAGCAACACGCTGAACCGACTGAGCCACTCAGGTACCCCAGTAGGTGCTGTTATTACTTTCATTTTACAGATTTAGAGACTGAGACACGGAAGTTTTAGGTAGTGTGCTTAAGGTCATACAGCTCATAACCAGCAGAATTGGGAATTCAGACCCAGGCTTTCTGGCTCCTACTAGGATACTGCTTGTCAAACTCTTCCATGAAATATCTCGTTGTCACTGAAAACAGCATGTTCAGTTTCATAATCACGAGAACAGCAATTGTCATTCACCTATGTGAATATGTAAAATCATAGTTGATGTGGTGCTTGGAATATGAAAACAGAAATGTTTACCATAAGGTAATTTCCTATATTTCCTCCATTTGACCAGTAGATACATTTGTATTTTTATCTGATCATATATAATTTAAAAACATTAACAACGTTATGTTTTTGTAGGAGAGTAAGATTGGTAAACTATTCTGTACCAGTATTGAAATGTTTTCGGCTTTGTAGGCCATAGTCTCTGTTGTAGAAGCTGAACTCTTTTGTTGTGACCTAAAAGTAGCCATCATTCAGCATGTAGAGGAGAGTGTGGCTGGGTCCAATAAGATTTTAGTTACAGGGGCGCTTAGGCGGCTTAGTTGGTTGAGCGTCCTGACTCTTAATTTCCACTCAGGTCATGATCCCAAACCCCACATCATGAGACTGGTCATGAGACCGAGCCCCACATCAGGCTTCACCCTGAGCTTGCAGCCTGCTTCCCTTTTTCTCTGTCTCTCCCTCTGACTCCCTTCCCACTTGTGTGTGCTCTCTCCCTCTCTGTCTCTCTTTCAAGTACCAAATAACAAAAAAAAAAAAACAACAAAAACATTTAGTTACAGAAACAGGTGATGGTGTTCAACTAGATTGACAGTATTTAAAAGTATTATTTTTTCTTTATTTTAGTTACAAGAAGCACAGGAACGACATGCAGAGGCCATAAGATACGATGAGAAGATTAAAGATCATATGCTAAAGTATAATTTAAACCTCACAGAAAATAACTTGTTTATTTATAAAGCAGATAAGGAGTGTACTATGAGAAATGTATTAGTTATGCGAGTATATCATTGTTAACCTGGATACAAATTCCAGCTTTGAGCTATTTTTAAATGCAAAATTTTGGCCTCTTATCTCTCAATTTTGCACCATTACCACAAAACACAACGAAAAAATTGGCACAATTGCCAAATCATCCTCTTGATACAATTTTAAGAATTTCTGTAATACCCTCACTTGTTCAGAAATAACACGATACAGTTTTAAAATTATGTGTGAGAATAATTATCTTAAGATCTGCATTTTAGGCTAAAGGTTAAAAATGCCAGGCAAGAAGCAACCATCAAACATCAAGCGGCCCAAATTCGAGATCTTCAGAGCAACTTGCTAAAGGCAAGTTTGGTAAGTCGATCTCTTAATGATTGTCCTGAAAAGGAATCCTTATGTCACGAGTAGTAGTACATAAGAATGTTTTGGATCATATGGAAAATTTCACTGATCAAATTATTTGGTTGATATTGTTTCTGCTTGCCACTAGTGATGTAATTCTTCTATATAGATGAAGTTGATTGAATTCATAAAGTAATGATGTTTGTAGTCAGATTTAAATAAAAATATTGTGAGAATCTAAGAAGAGCAACATTTTATATATACCACAGTGAGCATTTGGTTTCGTCCTCCTTTTGGCTATTGTATATAAAGGTGCTGTGAACATTGGCATACAGATGTGTGAGTCCCTGCTAATATTTTTCAGCGTGTTTCAAACGTCCCCAGTCTTTGAGAGATCATTTCATCTGGCATTCAGATTATCTGTTGTAAACCCAACCCTTTAGTGAGAGTTTCAGAAAGAGTTCTTTTAATGATGATATGTTGTAATTTATAATTACAAATTTGCAACTTATTCTCTTCATCAACAATGACTAGCAGGTCATTATGCAAACATCCTTCCCAAAGAATAGCCTTTTCTATTTGTTGGATTTTGTAAAGGAAAAGAAATGCCAGTGAAAAAGGAGAAATGGCTGCTCTGTCAGGGTCTTACCTAGTAACATAGTGCTCCTACCATTGAAAGATCAGAAACTCATTTTTTTTTTCCACTCACTTGAGTTAATCAGCCTTTCAGAGATTTCAGAATTCAATTTCAGAAAAGACTAATGTGCCATTCAAGATTCTAATTTATTGATATGTAGTGAAACCACAACTGTTTTCCAGGCAGAACAGTGAATGACATCCCACTCTCACCCTCTGTTGTAGGATTCTCATTGTAAATCCTAAGTGGGAGCAAGGAGGTAGATACACTGACCAACTCGTTTCTGTCAGTCGCAAAAGCTATATAATATACATGCAAGTTTCATTAGGCAGCTATACCCATCAGGAGAACTAGAACATTGTGTTGACTGGTCCTTTTTATGACTCAAGGGACATTGAAAATTACTTTCTTTTCTATACGTCTTATTAATGAGTCACATTGTAATAGGGAACTTTTCCTGCGAGTAATATGACACTCGGTTGATCAGTCTTCTATGAATGAGAGTGCTAGGCATTGTCCTGCTGTGTCCTAAAGAAATCATTAAGGTCTCAAAAACTAAAATCTGTAAGGATATCCGAAACTGATGAAGCTTATTAAAGAATAACGAGGGATTTTCTGTAGATCCCTATAGAAAGGAATTAGGGTTATGGCATGAAATTACCTGCCACTTTAAGGTCTTCTCTGCGAATCAAAAACTGAAGATTGCATTCGGCCAACTCAGTCCATAGGTCTGACTTCTCTAGAAGGTCCTTATCTCCTGAATCTCCAAACCAGGGGCTACCTGGGTGAAGACATTTGATGCACACAATTTTCAGGTGAAGAATCTGGATTGGGAAGAAGAGGTAGCTCTAGCCAACTTAACCTTCCTAACAATATAGTCAAGTATGGGTCTGAAAGGAACTTCAGAAGACTTCCGTAAGTTGAAATCTCTATGGACGAAGAAATTACTCAAAAGGAAACAAAGGCAAACCAGTGATCATCCAGCCCTTGTGATAAATGTCGTGTTATAAAAAAAAAGCGAGACAAAGTGTGCTCGTCAGCATCCTAAGGGTAAAGGTGCCCCGTAAGACTCAATAAGAAAGACACACTCAAAGTAACACCGAAAAGAGTCCAAATAAAATGTACACGATTAGCTGTCTACAAAGGTACTCCATGTCAAGTAATGATTTTTGAGTGCGCGGTTGAGGATGTTGTCTATGAGCACCTAGACGGAAGAGTGAAAAGTACACATGGCCTAGGTAAAGCCGCAAACCTGGAAATGTGAATTAGAGAATCTGGTTTTGAAGCCTTAAGAGCAATTCAAAACACAGATAGCAGGGGGCAAGGATTTAATGTCAGGGGTTGACGTCCTTCAGAAATAAGGTGGGGATAGAAGCGCAGAGGGAGGGCATGATCATTTTTCTCAGCTGCTGCTGAAAAGTGAAGCAGAATAAAGACTTTAATAAATTTTTTTTTAAAAAAAGGTCCTTTATGACCCTCAAATTTTCTTAGTGGAATGATTGGATTGAAAGTTAGATTTTAGTGTAAAAGAAGGAAATAAGTGAAGAAAACTTGAATCTGTAGATGAGATGATTCATTAAAGAATGTTCGAGTCCACTGCAAGGGGAGAAGCAGCGTGATAGATGGAGAAAGTTTCCAGCTTAAGCAAGTGGTTAATAGAAAAGGAGAAATTGAAATCTTTCTTCCTTATACAGCCGGTGCTGGGATTTACAGATTTGTAGCACTTTACCAACTGCAAAGCTCTGGGGCCAGCTTTTCTGATATGCTGTTACCACAAAGCCTTAATCTCTTCACCACAGTACCTGCTAAAGCAGCCTAATGTAAACAGTATGGGCATGAAATGATTGAGGAAATTTGGTTTAGCAAGACTCCATTATTTCCATATCAGTGGCTTTCCCTTGCCTCTGATGGTCATGTAAAGCATCTACTACTCAGTCTAGGCGGTGCTATTTGTACTTTACTCCGTGAGCATTGTCCACTGAGGGTATAGAGAGGATGTTAGTTGAAAGTATTATAAGAGGAAAAAAAAAGTACTGTTTGCTAGTGGCATTGGCGAAAGTTGTGTGAAGTACTGAGGAGAGATTCTGGGCCTCATCCTCCCCATTTGCTGCCACTTGCGGTGATATGAAGAATAACTTCAGTATAATTTGTATAGGGGACCACTTGTATTGGCATGCCACCTGCCTAAACTATCTCATTGTATTGGAACACAAAATACAGCGACAGTAATCATGCTAAATGCATACATTTAGAGCTGACTATGTGCCACGTACCCTTCTAAGTTGTTCATGTATTATTTCCTAAATTTACATTACCAAGATCCCAGTTAGGTAGATACTATTATTATTTATTTTGAGATCACTTTTTTAAGGTTCCTTATTTTGAGAGAGAGAGAGAGAGAGAGAGAGAGAGAGAGAGAGAGAGACAGATTGTGGGGAAGGGAAGGTAGGGAGAGTGAGAAAGAGGGAGAGAGACAGAGAGAGAGAGAGAGAGAGAGAGAGAGAGAGAGAGAGAGAGACAGAATTCCAAGCAGGCTCCTTGCTGTCCACGTAGAGCCCGATGTGGGGCTTAATCACGTGACCCTGAGATCATGTCCTGAGCAGAAATCAAAAGCAACACGCTGAACCGACTGAGCCACTCAGGTGCCCCAGTAGGTGCTGTCATTACCTTCATTTTACAGATGCAAAGACTGAGACATCGAAGTATTAGGGAGTGTGCTCAAGGTCATAGAACTCATATCCAGCAGAATTGGGAATTCAGACCCAGGCTTTCTGGCTCCTACTAGGATACTGCTTGTCAGACTCTTCCATGAAATATCTCGTTGTCACTGAAAATAGCATGTTCAGTTTCATAATCACGAGAATAGAAATGTCATTCACCTATGTGAATATTTAAAATCATAGTTGATGCAGTGCTTGTAATGTGAGAACAGAAATGTTTACCATAAGGTAATTCCCTATATTTCCTCCACTTGACCAGTAGATACATTTGTATGTTTATCTGATCATATATAATTTATAAACATTAACAACATTATGTTTTGGTAAGAGAGTAAGTTTGGTAAACTATTCTGGAAGAGTATTGAAACATTTTCGGCTTTGTAGGCCTATGACCTAAAAGTAGCCATCAATCAGCGTGTAGGGGAGAGTGTGGCTGGGTCCAATAAGATTTCAGTTACAGGGGCACTTGGGTGGCTTTGTTGGTTGAGCATCCTGACTCTTAATTTCTGCTCAGGTCATGATCCCAAACTCCACATCATGAGACTGGTCATGAGACCGAGACCCACATCAGGCTTCACCCTGAGCTTGGAGCCTGCTTACGAGTTTCTCTGTCTCTCCCTATGACTCCCTTCCCCATTTGGGCGTTCTCTCTCTCTCTCTCTCTCTCTCTCTCTGTGCCCCACTAAGTCAAAAAAAAAATAACATTTGGTTACAAAAACAGGTGATGGTGTTTTACTAGATTGTCAGTAGTTAAAATTATTTTTTTTCTTTATTCTAGTTGCAAGAAGCAAAGGATCGAGAGGCAAAGGACATAAGATATGCGGAGAAGACGTAAGATCATATGCAAAAGTATAATTTAAACCTCACAGAAAATACCTTATTTATACAGCAGATAAGCAGTGTAGTACGAGAAATATACTTGTTATGCCAGTATATTATTGTTAAGCTGGATACAAATTCCAGCTTTGAGCTATTTTGAAATGCAAAATTGGGGATATTATATCTCTGTTTTGCACCTTATCCACAAAACACGAGAAAAATGGCACAATTCCCAAATCTTCCTCTTGATACAATTTAAAGAATTTCTGTAAGACCCTCATTTGTTCAGATATTATATGGTATTGTTTTACAATGATGTGTGAGAATAATTATCTTAAGATCTGCATTTTAGGCTAGAAGTGCAAAATGCCAGACAGGAAGAAACCATCAAACAACAAGCGGCCCAAATTCAAGACCTTCAGAGCAACTTGTTAAAGAGAAGTTTGGTAAGTCGGTCTCTTAATGTCTGTCCTATTGAAAAGGAATCCGTATTTCACTAGGAGTAGTACATAAGAATGTTTGGGATCACATGGAAAGGCTCACTGATCCAAATATTTGGTTGATATTGTTGCTATTTGCTACTAGCGATGGAATTTTTCTATAGAGATAAAGTTGATTGAACTCATAATGATGTTTATAGTGAGATTTTCATAAAAACATTGTGAGAGTCTAAAAAAGCAACATTTTATATATACCACAGTGAGCGTTTGGTTTAGTCCACCTTTTGGCTACTGTTAATAATGCTGCTGTGAACGTTGGCATACAAATGTGTGAGAGTCCCTGCTAATATTTTTCAGCGTGTTTCAAACTTCCGCACAATTTGAGTGATCATGTCATCTTGAATTCTGACTTTCTCTTGTAGTCTCAACCCTTCAGTGAGAGTTTGAGAACGGGTTATTTTAATGATGATTTGTTGTAATTTGTAATTACAAGTTTGCAATTTATTCTCTTCATCAAGTATGACTAGCAGGTCGTTATGCAAACGTCCTTCTCAAAGGAATGGATTTTTCTCTTTGTTGGATTTTGTAAAGGAAAAGAAATGCCAATGATAAAGGAGAAATGGCTGCTCTGTCAGGGTCTTACCTAGTAACATAGTGCTCCTACCATTGCAAGTTCAGAAACTCATTTTCTTTTTCCACTCACTTGAGTTAATCAGCCTTTCAGAGATTTCACAATTCAATCTCAGAAAAGACTAATGTGCCACTCAGGATTCTCATTTATTGATATGTAGTGAAACCACAGCTGTTTTCCAAGCAGAACACTTAATGTCCTCGCACTCTCACCCTCCTTTGTAGGATTCTCATTGTAAATCCTAAGTGGGAGCAATGAGGTAGATACACTGACCAACTCGTTTCTGTCAGTCGCAAAAGCTATATAATATACATGCAAGTTTCATTAGACAGCTATACCCGTCAGGGGAATTAGAACATTCTGTTGACTGGTCCTTTTTGTGGCTGAAGAGACATTGAAAATTATTTTCTTTTCTAGACGTCTTATAAATGAGTCACATAGTAACAGGGAACTTTTCCTGCGAGTAACATGACTCTCTGTTGATTAGTCTTCTATGAATGAGAGTGCTAGGCGTTGTCCTGCTACTGTGTCCTAAAGAAATCATTAGGGTCTCAAAAACTAAAATTTGTAAGGATATCCAAAACTGATGAAGCTTATTAAAGAATAACGAGGGATTTTCTGTGTATCCCTATAGAAAGGGATTAAGGTTATGGCATGAAATCATCTGCCACTTTAAGGTGTTCCCTTGAAACAAAAACTTAGATAGCTTTCAGCCAACTCAGTCCATAGCTCTGACTTCTCTAGAAGGTCCTATCATCTCCTGAATCCCCAAACCAGGGGCTACCTGGGTGAAGACATTTGATGCACACAATTTTCAGGTGAAGAATCTGGATTGGGAAGAAGAGGTAGCTCTAGCCAACTTAACCTTCCTAACAATATAGTCAAGTATGGGTCTGAAAGGAACTTCAGAAGACTTCCGTAGGTTGAAATCTCTATGGACGAAGAAATTACTCAAAAGGAAACAAAGACAAACCAGTGATCATCCAGCCCTTGTGATAAATGTCGTGTTATAAAGAAAAGTGAGACAAAGTATGCTGGTCAACATCCTAAGGGTAAGGGTGCCCCTTAAGACTCAAAAAGAAAGACACACTCAAAGTAACACTGAAAAGAGTCCAAATAAAATGTACACGATTAGCTGTTTACAAAGGTACTCCATGTCAAGTAATGATTTTTGAGTGTGCGGTTGAGGATGTTGTCTATGAGCACCTAGATGGAAGAGGGAAAAGTACACATGGCCTAGGTAAAGGGGCCAAAGCTGGAAATGTGAATTAGAGAATCTGGTTTTGAAGCCTTAAGAGCAATTCAAAACACAGATAGCAAGGGGCAAGGACTTAATGTCAGAGGTTGCCGTCCTTTAGAATTACGGTGACCACTCAGGTCATGATCCTAAACCCCACATCATGACAGCGGTCATGAGACCAAGCCCCACATCAGGCTTCACCCTGAGCTTGGAGCCTGCCTACAATTTTCTCTGTCTCTACCTCTGCCTCTATTCCCCACTTGTGCATGTTTTCTCTCTCTCTCTCTCTCTAAAGTAAAAAAAAAAAACATTTAGTTACAGAAACAGGTGATGGTGGTCTACTAGATTGTCAGAAGTTAAAATTATATTTTCTTCCTTATTTCAGTTGCAAGAAGCAAAGGATCAACATGCAGAGGCCATAAGATATGCCGAGAAGATGTAAGATCATATGGAAAAGTATAATTTAATCCTCAAAGAAAATAGCTTGATTTTTATAAAGCAGATAAGCAATGTAGTATGATAAATGTATTAGTTATGCCAGTATATCCTTGTTAAACTGGATACAAATTCCAGCTTTGAGTTATTTGGAAATGCAGAATTGTGGCACATTTTATCTCAATTTTGCACCTTATCCACAAAAGACAACGAGAAAAATGGCTCAATTGCCAAATCTTCCTCTTGATACAATTTTAAGAATTTCTGTAAGACCCTCATTTGTTCAGAAATTGTATGGTACTTTTGTAAATTTATGTGTGATAATAATTACCTTAAGATCTGCATTTTAGGCTAGAAGTGCAAAATGCCAGGCCAGAAGAAACCATCAATCAGCAAGCGGCCCAAATTCACAATCTTCCGAGCAACTTGTTAAGGACAAGTTTAGTAAGTCAGTCTCTTGATGTCTGTCCTACTGAAAAGGAATCCTTATTTCAATAGGTGTAGTACATAAGAATGTTTTGGATCATATGGAAAATCTCACTGATCAAAATATTAGGTTGATATTGTTCCTACTGGCTACTAGCAATGGAATTTTTCTATAGAGATAAAGTTGATTGAACTCATAAAGTAATGACGTTTATAGTGAGATTTTCATAAAAACATTGTGAGAGTCTAAAAAAGCAACATTTTATATATACCACAGTGAGCGTTTGGTTTAGTCCACCTTTTGGCTACTGTTAATAATGCTGCTGTGAACGTTGGCATACAAATGTGTGAGAGTCCCTGCTAATATTTTTCAGCGTGTTTCAAACTTCCGCACAATTTGAGTGATCATGTCATCTTGAATTCTGACTTTCTCTTGTAGTCTCAACCCTTCAGTGAGAGTTTGAGAACGGGTTATTTTAATGATGATTTGTTGTAATTTGTAATTACAAGTTTGCAATTTATTCTCTTCATCAAGTATGACTAGCAGGTCGTTATGCAAACGTCCTTCTCAAAGGAATGGATTTTTCTCTTTGTTGGATTTTGTAAAGGAAAAGAAATGCCAATGATAAAGGAGAAATGGCTGCTCTGTCAGGGTCTTACCTAGTAACATAGTGCTCCTACCATTGCAAGTTCAGAAACTCATTTTCTTTTTCCACTCACTTGAGTTAATCAGCCTTTCAGAGATTTCACAATTCAATCTCAGAAAAGACTAATGTGCCACTCAGGATTCTCATTTATTGATATGTAGTGAAACCACAGCTGTTTTCCAAGCAGAACACTTAATGTCCTCGCACTCTCACCCTCCTTTGTAGGATTCTCATTGTAAATCCTAAGTGGGAGCAATGAGGTAGATACACTGACCAACTCGTTTCTGTCAGTCGCAAAAGCTATATAATATACATGCAAGTTTCATTAGACAGCTATACCCGTCAGGGGAATTAGAACATTCTGTTGACTGGTCCTTTTTGTGGCTGAAGAGACATTGAAAATTATTTTCTTTTCTAGACGTCTTATAAATGAGTCACATAGTAACAGGGAACTTTTCCTGCGAGTAACATGACTCTCTGTTGATCAGTCTTCTATGAATGAGAGTGCTAGGCGTTGTCCTGCTACTGTGTCCTAAAGAAATCATTAGGGTCTCAAAAACTAAAATTTGTAAGGATATCCAAAACTGATGAAGCTTATTAAAGAATAACGAGGGATTTTCTGTGTATCCCTATAGAAAGGGATTAAGGTTATGGCATGAAATCATCTGCCATGTTAAGGTGTTCCCTGTGAAACAAAAACTTAGATAGCTTTCAGCCAACTCAGTCCATACCTCTGACTTCTCTAGAAGGTCCTTATCTCCTGAGTCTCCAACCAGAGGCTTCCTGGGTTGAGAAAATTTTTGGTGGGGCGGGGGGGCGTTGCTCTTTTTGTTGTATCTTTAGTTTTATTGTTTTTAAATTTGCATCCCAATTAGTTAGCATTTAGTGAAGCAATGATTTCAGGAGTAGATTCCTTAATGCCCCTTGCCCATTTATCACATCCCCCCTCCCACAACCCCTCCAGCAACCCTCAGTTTGTTCTCCTTATTTATGAGTCTCCTGTGTTTGTCCTCCTCCCTGTTTTTGTATTATTTTTGTTTCCCTTTCCTTTTGTTCATCTGTTTTGTCTCTTAAAGTCCTCATACGAGGGCATCATATGATTTTTGTCTTTTTCCGACTAATTTCACTTAGCATAATACGCTACAGTTCCATCCACGTAGTTGCAAATGGCAAGATTCCTTTTTTTTGATAGATAGATAGATAGATAGATAGATATAGATAGATAGATAGATAGATAGATAGATATATCACATCTTTTTTTAATTTTTTTAACGTTTTACTCATTTTTGAGACAGGGGAGACAGAGCGTGAACAGGGGAGGGTCAGAGAGAGGGAGACACAGAATCTGAAACAGGCTCAAGGCTCCCAGCTGTCAGCACAGAGCCCGATGCGGGGCTCGAACCCACGAACCGTGAGATCATGATCTGAGCCCAAGTCAGAAGCTTAACTGACTGAGCCACCCAGGAACCCCAAACATCTCCCTTTTAACGTGATTATTATTCATTTCTGTATTGTCTTTAAAGAACTAATCCATTCTTTTGCCCGTTTTTATATTGGATTGTCTTTTCATTATTGGAAGAGTTATTTAAATGTCCTACATGCAAATCCCTTAGCAGATATGGGATTTTCAGGTATTTTCTCCTATTTAGTCACTTGCCTTTTCACTTTCTTGATGGTGATATTTGAAGCATAGTAGTTTTTAATTTTGATGAAGTAAACAATCTGCTTTTGTCTTTTGGTGTCATGTGTAAGAAATCATTGTCAAATCCAGTCACAAACATATACACATAAGCTTTTTTCTAAGAGTTTTTATCATTTTAGCTCTTAGATTTTAAGTTAATTTTGTATATATGCTATGGGGTAGAGGTCTCATTTTATTGCTTTGCATGTGGATATCCATTTGTCCCAGTACCGTTTGTTACAAAGACTAGTCTTATTCCATTTAATTGTCTGTCACCCTTGTGGAAAATCAGTTCACTATAATGTGAGAGTTTATGTTTAGATTCTCAATGTTAATACATTGATCTATATGTCTGTCCTTATGCCAGTACCATAACAAATTTTATGAAAACTTTTTCTGTGTTATCTTGCAAATTACCAGTCACTTATGTAATAATAAAAAGTCAACGTAGTAGAACTGAACTTTGCTCCTATAGAGATTTTTGTTTCTTGAAGGACCCTTTCGCCAGCCTTTGCCTTGCTGACCCCATGACTCGATGTGAAGTCAGGCTCAAAAAGATAAAATGCTCTTTCTTTAGTGTGTTCAGACTTTTATTTATTTATTTATTTATTTATTTATTTATTTATATTTATATATTTTTTAGAGCGGGCACAAGCATGACGAGGGGGTGTGTAGGGAAAGAAAGAGAGAGAGCGAGAGAGAGAGAGAGAGAGAGAGAGAGAGAGAGAGAGAGAGAGAGAGAGAGACACGAGAGAATTTTTAGCAGGCTTCACACTTAGTGTGGAGGCTGACAAGGGTCTTGATCCCATGACCCTGGGATCATGACCTGAGAGGTTGAGGCTCAACTGACTGAGCCACCCAGGTTCCCCGCCTGTGCAAACTTTTAGTGTCTCAATCAGTGCTGCCCACTTTCATTTCCATCAAATCTTGGCCATAGGATCTCTTGACTCAGTCTACTACAGTTTACTTCATTATATTTTATTATCTCATTATAATGCATAGACTCATCCATAGTTTTCACCACCTAGGAAGGAAAAGATTAACTCTAGGCTATTCCTCTTTCCTGTTAAGCAATCTTGCTAACCCATCATCTTTCAATTCACAATGAGATCCTCTTCTGACCTGGTTCTTGTGTGTAACACTGGTGTTAATCCTGTTCTTGGCACAGATCATACTTTCTTGGAAAACACAGTAGCCTGTTTCCCCTTCTTTCACTTGAATAGAAAGATATGCTTAGCTATATGTTTTAGCTCAGCGTATAACTAATGGAATAAACATTATATCATTCAAATAATACAGCTGTACAAATTGCGGTAGTATTAAGTTGATTTATCAGAGACAAATACTAGATTGGTAATTTGAATGACAAAAAAATTTTGAAGCCAACTTGTATGCTATGGAGAAGCATTGTGGGACAACACAAAGATGAAGTGATCTTACCTCCCCACACAAAGAAGGTTGGAGTAAGGTAAAGGAGAATGTGCAGTTAATTTAAGTAGTGCTAAAGGACAGTACATTTGTTTTGCTACTGAAAAGATGAAAAATGATTCCATAACATTCTCTTTATTTCCTCACTGAGGAAAGGAGAATGAAGATTGAGTATTCAATGGATTAAAAAATACTCAAAGCTGCCTATTTCCTTTAATTGAAATCAGACCAAAGGCCCAATTTTGGTTATCAAATTGACTCTTTCTAGTTTTTCAACTATCGTGCTTCAAATCGTATGTCTCTGTGCTTCCACCTTAACTTGAGGGGACATTCTAAAGAGGCATTCCTGCCTACTTGTAAGAATTGTTGGAATTGAAGGGAATCTTAGAAAAAGATCTTAGAGACAGGAAGAAGGCAGAGGAGTAGGAGGACTCTAGGCTTGCCTCATCCCACGAATACAACTAGATAACAATCAGCTAACCCTAAATACCCCAGAAATCGACCTGAAGACTGACAGAACAAACTCCACAACAAAAGGGAGAGAAGAGGGCACATCAAAGAAGTTCCTTGATGCAGAAATGTCATCTAGAAGAGAAACAGATCCTGGCTTCTGCAGAGGGGAGGGAGTCGAGGTTGTGGGTAAGGGTGAGAGAGAGAAACGAACAGGGGAACACACAAAGAGAACATTTCCCCATAGCCACTGGCTTGGAAAACAAGAGGGCCTGCATTTCGTGAGTTCTTGCAACCAGTAGTGCATAAAGTCTGGAGTTTTTAAGGGCATCCAATTTAGCTGGTTTAGAGCCCTGAGGTACTCCACTGCTCATGGACAGAGGGCAGGCAAACAACGTGGGAGCATATAGCATAGGTACAGTGGTCTGAAGAGTGCCTGGGGCACACAGTCAGGAGATTAGTTGCTCTTCTCAGAGCACGTCCCTCAGAGGCAAAGTCCAGAGAGACCTGTCTGTAGGAACAAAGCCGCTGGCTGGCACCATCTCCTTCTCCTGCCGCTCACCACAAACATAAAGCCACCTGCAGGAAGCAGTGCATTGCTAACACTGGTTACCTAACTTGCTTACACCAAACACCACCCCCTTGCACTCTGGTGGAACTATCTTTCTCAATCACTCTTGCTTGAGTCCCAGCACAGCAGACCCCTCCCCCAGAAGACCAGGACAAATGCCTGCCCACACCACATCTCCCAACCAGAGAGTTTCCCTTGGCCTCAGTTCCAGTAGAGGTGGTGACAGGTCTCATTTCATAAGCAGACCAGAGCACACCTAGTTAAAACCCGCTACCTTCAGGCCAGGGACCAAACACTCACCAGACCAGGCAAGGAGAGCCTCTGCAGACAACTGGCCTAAAGGATAGCATAGCCAGAACACAACAGCAGAACACATGCAGCACACACTGGTGACACTCCCTGAAGTGCTAGACCCTGGGCATTACATGACGTCTTTTTCCTAAGTCCATTACTTTCGGGAGCAGGTGACATAACCAGCTTCTCTAACACACAGAAGCTGGCAGATACTTAGACAAAATGAAAAGACAGAAGCATTTTTCCCAAATAAAAGGACAGGATAAGGCCATGGCCAGAGACCTAAATGGGACAGATATAAATAACACGCCTAAGGGAGAATTTAAAACCATGATCATAAGGATATTCACTGGACTTGAGAAAAGAATGGAAGACATCCGAGAGACCCTTACCACAGACATAAAAGAGTTGAAGAATCAGAGATGAAGAGTGCAGTAAAAATGAACAGCAACCTGGAAGAAGCAGAGGAACAAATTAATGACCTAGAAGACAAAGTAATGGAAAACAGTGAAGCTGAAGAAGACAAAGAAGAATTATCCAATGCAAGAATAGACTTAAGGCACTCGTTGACTCCATCAAATGAAAAAACATTCATATGATAGGAGTCCCAGAAGAAGACAGAGAGAAGGGGACAGATAATTGATTTGAAGACACAATAACTGAAAAAATCTGTAATGTGGAGAAGAAAACAGACATCCAGATCCAGGAGGCACAAAGAACTTCCATCAAAGTCAATACCCAAGACATGTGGTAATTAAATTTGCAAAATATACTGCTAACATCTTTTTTTTTTTTTAGTGTTTTGTTTTTTGGTTTTGTTTTTTTTTTTTTTTTATTTCTGTGACAGAACGCAGACACAAGCAGGGGAGGGGCAGAGAGAGAGAGAGAGAGAGAGAGAGAGAGAGAGAATCCCAAGCATTCTCTGTGCTGTCAGTGCAGAGCCCACTGGAGGGCTTAAACCCACGAACTGCGAGGTCACGACTTGAGCTAAGATCAAGTCATGCTTCACCGACGGAGCCACGCAGGCGCCCCACTGCTACAAATCTTAAAAGCAGCAAAACAAGTCATTCACTTCCAAGGGAAAACCCACAAGGCTAGCAGGAGATTTTTCAACAGAAACTTTTGAAGGCAGACGGAAATGGCATGATATATTCAAAGTGCTGAATGAGAAGAATCTGCAGCCAAATATACTCTATCCAGTAAGGCTATCATTCATAATAGAAGGAGAGATAAAGAATTTCTCAGACAAACAAAAATGGAAGGAGTTTTTTGACCACTAAATCAGCCTGTAAGAAATATTATCGGGGAATCTGAGTGGAAAGGAGAGATCAAAAGTGACAGTATAAAGGCAAGAAATGTAAAAGCAGTAAAAATGTATATTTCTGTAAAAAAAATCTTCAAGGAATGCCCCCAAAAAGGATATACAATATTAATAACTTATCAAAACATGGGGAGGAGAAAAAAATGAGCTCTATCTTAAGTGACCATCAATTTAATATAGACTGCTACATGCAGAAGAGGTGATATACAAATTAATGCTTATCATATACCAAAACCCACTAATAACCATGCAAAGAATAAAGAGAAAGAAATCCAAATATATCATTAAAGCAAATTAGAAAGACATCAAAGAGGGAAAAACAATAAAGGATTTGAGAAAATCTCCAGAAACAACCACAAAACAAGTAGTAAAATGACAATAAATAAATACCTGTCAATAATTACTTTGTATATTAATGGAATAAACACTCCAAACAAAAGACCTAGGGTGACGGGATGGATTAAAAATCAAGACCCATCTGTATGCTGCCTATAAAAACCTCATTTTAGACATAAAGACACCTGAAGATTGAAAGTGAGGGGATGCTTGCACTGTTGGTGGTAATGCAAACTGGTGCAGCCACTCTGGAAAACAGTGCGTAGGTTCCTCAAAACAATTGAAAATCGAACTACCCTACGACCCCTCAATAACACTACTGGGAATTTATGCAAAGGATACAGGAGTGCTGATTCATAGGGGCACATGTACTCCAATGTCTATAGCAGTGCTTTCAACAATAGCCAAATTGTGGAAAGAGCCTAAATGCCCATCAGCAGATGAATGGATAAAGAGATGTGGTTTATATATACACTGAAATACTACCTGGCAAGGAGAAAGAGTGAAATTGTGCTATCTCTGGCAATGTGGATGGAACTAGAAGGTATTATGCTATATGAAATAAGTCACAGAAAGACAGATATCATATGTTTTTGCTCCTATGTGGAACTTGAGAAACGTAACAGAAGACCGTGGGGGAAGGGAAGGGGAAAAATAGTTACAAACAGAGAAGGAGAGGGGCAAACCATAGGAGAATCTCAAATGCAGAGAAAAAATAGAGGGTTGATGGGGGGCAGTGGGTAAGAAGGGAAAGTGGGTGGTGGGCATTGAGGAGGGCACTTGTTGGGATGAGCCCTGGGTGTTGTCTATAAGTGATGAACCACGGGAATCTACTCCCAAAACCAAGAGCACACTATACACACTGTATGTTAGCCAAGTTGACAATAAATTCTATTAAAAAAAATGAAAGCGAGGGGATGGAGAAAAATTTATCACGTTAAAAGAAAAAATAGCGATACTTTTGTTAGACAAAAGAGTCCTTAAAACAAAGACTGTGGGGCACCTGGGTGCCTCAGTCATTTGAGCGACCGACTAGGTCTTGGCTCAGGTCATGATCTTATGGCTGGTGGCTTTGAGCCCATGTTGGGCTCCAGGCTGACAGCATGGAGGCTGCTTGAAATTTTCTCTCCCCCTTTCTATGTCCCTCCCCAACTCTGTCTCTCTCAAAATAAATAAACCAAAAACAAAGACTGTAGCAAGAGCCAAAGAATGCTACTGTATCATAATAAAGGGTACAATCCAATAGGAAGATCTAACAATTGTAAATATTTATGCACCCACCAAGAGAGCACTCAAGTACATAAAACAATAACCAACATAAAGGAACTAATTGATAATAAGACAGTAATAGGGTACTTTAACACCCCATTTACATCAACAGATCTTAAAAAAATCACCAAAAAATACATCTTAACAGAAAATCACCAAAGAAACAATGGCTTTGAGCCATACAGAGAAAGAGAGATATCATATGTGTTCACTCTTATGTGGATCCTGAGAAACTTAACAGGAATCCACTGGGGAGGGGAAGGAAAAAAAAAAGATGTTAGAGTGGAAGAGAGCCAAAGCATAAGACACTCTTAAAAACTGAGAACTGAGGGTTGATGGGGGGTGGGAGGGAGTGGAGGATGGGTGATGGGTATTGAGGAGGGCACCTGTTGAGATGAGCACTGGGTGTTGTATGGAAACCAATTTGACAATAAATTTCATATATTTAATTAAAAAAAAGAAAAAGAAACAATGGCTTTGAATGACAGAGCGGACCAGATTGGATTTAAGAGATTTTTTTCAGAACATTCCATCTTAAAACAGAATACACGTTGTTTTCAACTGTACATGGACTATTCTCAAGAATGGATCAAAAAAAAAAAAAAACAGGCCTTAATTATTAAAAACAATACATGCAGGTTAAATAACGTGCTACTACACTGGAATGGGTTAAGCAAGAGATACAAGAAGAAACTTAAAAAAAATACGTGTATACAAATGGAAATGAAAAAAAAAAAAAAAGAAAAACAATGGTCTGAAACCTTTGATATGCTGCAAAAGTGGTCCTAAGAGGGAAGTACATAGCAATATAAGCCTACTTCAAGAACCAAGAAAAATTTCAAACAACCTAACCTTACACCTAAGGGAGCTAGAAGAAGAACAACAAATGAAGCCTGAAGCCAGCAGAAGAAAGCAAGTAATAATGATCAGAGCAGGGGGCCCTTGGGTGGCTTAACCGGTTAAGTGTCTGACTCTCGATTTTGGCTCAGGTCATGATCTCACAGTTGTGAGATCGAGCCCCATGTTGGGCTCTCTGCTGGCAGCATGGAACCTGTCTGAGATTCTCTCTTTCCCTCTCTCTCTCTGCCCATCCCCCACTCATGTGTGGTCTCTCTCAAAATAAAATTTAAAAAAGAGATTAAAGCAGAAATGAATGATAGACAAACAAAAAACAGATAATACTAGAACAGATCAATGAAACCTAGAGCTGGTTCTTTGTAAAAATTAATAAAACTGATAAGGTGTTAGCCAGAGTAATCAACAAGAAAATAGAAAAGACCAAAATAAATAAAACCACAAATGTGAGAGTAGAAATAAGAACCAACACCACAGAAATACAAACATTTATGAGAGAATATTGTGAAAAAATGTATGCCAACAAGTTGGACAACTTAGAAGAACTGAATAAATTCCTGGAAATATATAACTTACCAAAGTAAAACAAGAAGAAATAGAAAATTTGAAAAAAAAATCAATAACCAGCAAGGAAACTGAATCAGGAATCAAAAAACTCTCAACAAACACAAGTCTAGGACCAGATGACTTCAGATGTAAATTTTAACATGTAAAGAAGAGCTAATACAAAAAAAAAAAAAAAGTTTAACCTGTCCTTTTCAAATTGTTCCAGAAAAACATAAAAGGAAGGGAAACTTCCAAATTTATTCTATGCCAGCTTTACCCTGATACCAAAACCAGATAAAGACACCACAGAGAGAATTACAGGCCAGCATCTCTGATGAACATGCAAAAATCTTCAACAAAATAAGCAAACTGAATACAACACTACATTAAAAAATCATTCACCGGGGGCAGAGGCAGCTGGGTGGCTTAGTGAGGCAAGCATCCAACTTCAGCTCAGGTTATGATCTCATGGTCCGTCGGTTTGAGCCCAGTGTCAGGCTCTGTTGGCAGCTTGGACCCTGGAGCCTATTTCAGATTCTGTGTTTCCCTCTCTCTCTGTCCCTCCCCTGCTTGCGCTCTTTCTCAAAAATAAATAAACATTAAAAAAATCATTCAATCATTCACTATAACCAAATGGGATTTATCCCTGGTTTGCAGGGGTGGTTCAATATTTGCAAATCAATGAATGTGATACCTCATATTAATTTTTAAAAAAGCATAAAGTCATATCATTGCAATAGATGCAGAAAAATAATTTGACAAACTATAACATCCATTCATGATACAAACTTCAACAAAGTAGGCTTAGAGGAACCATACCTCAACATAATAAAGGCCATATATAGAAAATGAGCAGCTAATATGATCCTAGCTGGGGAAAAACTGAGACAAAAACTTTAGATCTTGCTTCTCGTTATCTGCTTCTTCTCATTAGCACCATTGGTTGTTAGTAAATTAATCTTAACATTTATTACATCCTACTTTAATGGAGACCAATTTCTCCTATACAGGTTTATGTGTCTTATCTCTTTTTTTTTCATCCACTTTTCAATTTATCATTTTTGTTTTTTTTCTTAACAAACTGCCCAAAGGTTAGATTTCTTTTGTTCACAAATCTGTTAGGAAAAGTGTGGCCAGGACAGCTAGTCTCTGCCCCGCTCAGCTTCAGGTGGGGCAACTGAAAGGTTTGGGGTTGGATCCATTTGAAGATTTGTTCACTAACGTCTGGTGGTTGATGCTGGCTGTTGCCTGGGACTTCAGTTCAGGAGGCAGCAGCAACACTTAAACTGACACACCTAGACCCTCTTTGTGGCCTAGGCTTCCTCACTAGATGGGGAGCTAGATTCCAAGTAAGCAGCCTGAGATACAGAGCAAGGAAGAAGCTGTATCGCCTTTTGTCACCTAGGCTTGGAATACACACAGGATCATAGTCACATATTCTGTTCATTAGGAGCACGTCACTAAGGTTGTTCCATGGCCTTTTTTTAAATGGAATTAATATTTAAAACCTATGTACACCTTTAAAAAGCAGTATACTTTACCCACTGGCCACAAATGTTTGTATTCCTCCCACCTGAAAAGTACATTCACTCCCCTCCCCCTCCAATACCTCCTTGCAAGTCTCAGTTATCATGGCCTCAGGTTCAGGGCTTGAGTCCAAGATCTTACCATCTTAATCAGGTGCAGTGGGGATAAGCTGCCTGGGTTATGGTATCTCAAGTATAGCCCCTTGAGTGCAAGTGTTCTCAATATGAGGACTTGAGAATGAAAGAGACAGTTATTTACCACTCACAAATGCAACATTCTAGTCAACTGCTGAAGACTCACCCATTCAGAAAAAGAAGATGGGAAGCACCCTAGTCCATAAGAGTTTTGAAATATAGCCTGATGCATGCTGTCAGTTCTTAAGTTAGGACTTAATCCTAACCACGGGAATACTTTCTCCATGTCTCTTCCCTTTCTTTACTCCTTGAGCTCTTGGTTCCTTCCTTTTCATAAGGAATGACCTGTATTTGTAGCCGTTTTTTCATCCTGCTTCCTCCCTGTGGGACTTCTAAGACCCAAAGGCCTCATTTCATTTTGCACTATTTGGTCTCTTTTAGCCCAAGTTAGCAAATAGTATGCTTGCTACTATATATCTCTTACCTTTTTTAGTTTTCTGTAAATATTACTGGATTTCATGCCGTGTTTTAGCAAAGCGACCCTCCCAAGTCCTTTTGAGATAAGCTTTTCGCTTCAGGTTTCCTGCGAAGCTCTTATAGGACATTGCCTTTAAAATTCGTCTACTCTTGGGGCTCCTGGCTGGCTCAGTTGGTAGAGCATGTGACACTTGATCTCTGGGTACTGAGTTTAAGCCCCATGTCGGGTGTGGAACCCACTTTAAAAAAAATCTTATACTCTTAAGATCCTTAAAGAAATTGGAGGCATACCTTAGATCCCTCTGTTTTCCTGGTAGCACCCTGGAGTTTCTCTTAACCCAAAAGCCATTTCTTTATTTTAGCATTATTTGACAGTTCAACGTGTAGAGAGGCTGTAAATGAGAAACAGATGCTTGAACCCAGTAAGTCCTGGTTCCTTTCAGTTGCATAGTCTTTCTTTATTTTCTCTTTCCTATCCGTTTTACTTTCAGGTATTTTGTAGCATGACTTCCCTTTCCTCCAGTGTCATTTTCTTCACTTGCTTAGAAACCCTTGCTGTCAGCCTCTTCACAGGCCATCAGGTTTCCACTAAGAGTCTTGTGGAGGCCCTTTTTGGGTCTCATTCTTACGCTTTTCTACATCTTTCCAGGTTCGACCTACCTCCTGGTTCAAAGGAAGTTTAGTTTTAGGTTTTTTTTGAATAGCAGCACACCATTTTTAGTATCAGTATCTGTGTTAGTAATTTACTGCTGCATAATAAGCCACCTCAAAACCTAGTAGTTCAAAACAGCATTTCTCTTGTTCACCAATCTTTAGTTGCGGCAAAGCAGAGTAGGGCAACTCATTTCTTCTTCATTTGGCATCAGCTGGCATAACTGGAAGCTGGAGACTAGAATCATCTAAAGGCTTGTTCATGCACGTGTTTGGCTGTTGAGGCTGGCCTTTGGCTAGGACGTTGGCTAATCTCAGCTGGAGTATCTACATGAAGACTCACTAGGTAGCCTGGGATTCCTCACAACGTGGTGGCTGCGTTCTAAGGGTGAGCTTCCCTAGAGAAAGAAAGTCAGATGGAAGCTGTATCACATTTTCTAAGCGGGCCTTAAAAATCACAGCAGTTCTGCATATTCTGTTCACTAGAAACAAGTTACTGAAGCCAGCATATATTTAAGGGGAGGGATTTTCACAGAAGTATCAACGAATTTATAAAACCAGCACATCCACTCACCTTGTCTTACCAATCATATAGAATGGATGGAAGTCCTTCCCAACTCAGCATCACTGAAATTCCAGCCAGTTTTGTTGTTGTTTTTGTTTAATATGATCTCTTATTTTCTAGAAAGTAACAACGGATAACAAGATAACAGTATTGAATTAAATTTTTTTTTAGCCTCAAAAAAGTATGTGGATCATCCAATTAAAGTTTTATACTGGGAGATGTGATTTCTTAACACATCCTGGAGAATCATTTCTCCTGGGAATGCACTTCAAATTAGCATAAAACATTTGCAGTTCAGAAACAGGCCGTGGCATTAGAAGCATTACTTATAGATTCATGAATTAGAGTCTTATTTCCAGAGTCTTACGTTGGGACGTATTTTTTGACTTGGGCATACATAAGTCAATATGACATTGCTAAAAATTCTTTAAAAATTATAGAGTGTTAAGATGGGGGAAGGGCTAAGAGACTTTCTCCTAAGAGGGGACTTATTTTATGAAAGAAAGATATGAAAAAATCATAGAAAAATAAAAGTATAGAATCAAGTGCAAATGTTGTGTAGTAAAGAGAATGATAGCAAAGATCTATTTCAGTAACACCTGATGGCTTTAACTTGGCCCTTGATTTTCTGAGTTGTTTAAGGTTCCACATTCTAAGACAGGTAACATTTCATTGCAAATGAGTTTATTTAAAAATTTGAGTGCCTGGCTGGCTCAGTTACTCTTGATCTTGAGATTGTGAGTTCAAGCCTCACACTGGGCGTAGAGATTACTTAAAATCTGAAAAAAAAAATTTTCATAGTAGTTTTGAGTTAGACTCTTTTCACTCCCTTCCAAACTATAGTGTTTTATTCATGCAGGCTGATGTCCTTACAACAGAACTGGAAACTACATCGTCAAAATGTCTACACCTGGATGCAAAAAATCAAGTTCTTCAACAAGAGTTATTATCAGTGGAAGCTTTCGAAGAAGAACGTGAAAAACTAGAGAGCAACAACAAGAAGTTACAGCAAGAAGTAGTAAAATTGAAACAATTTATGGAAATGAATATGGTAGAACGCAGTCAAGTGGAGCAGTATAAACGGGAGATTGAAGAAAGAGCACGACTGGACATAGTAGAAAAATTACACGAAGTCAACCTGTTTTTACAGGTTAATTGATTGATCTGCAATGTGCTTTAATTCATTTCACTGCAAATTACATTTTGGATAGATGTATTGTAGGGGTTTCCTCTACTTGCTTTATGGTAATTTGTAGATTTCTGGAGGCATTTGTTCCTCCCTTTAAAGATTTCAGTTTTCATCATTATTCCTACAAAATCGAGAGGATAAGAAACAATGATGATTTAAACAACTAGTCTCACTATTAAGAGGAAAAGAAAAATTATGATTTAAAAATTCCACTGTACTTGGATTATTCTTAAGTTTATTGTTGACTTTTAAAATTTTCTCATTGATTCTATTATTTGAATTATCAGATTGAGTGAATACTAATACAGGAATGATTGAACTTTAATTTTATAAATCATATTTAATTCAGTTGACATTGGTGATAAATATTTTACACTTGAGCTTTTTTGCATTTAAAATTTCTCTCTGAAACATTGACTCAGAACTAAAGGAAACAGGTATAATTAATTATTCAGATTATACCTATTTTGAAACTATCCTGTTAATTTTTGTTTTTCATTAGGCACAAGCAGCAGCTCAAGAAAACTTGGACCAGTTAAGAGAAAATGCTCATGCTTCAACGAGAAGTCAAATGGAACTTAGAATTAAAGATCTGGAATCTCAGCTCTCTACAATGAAGATGTCTCAAGAAGATTCTACTAAAACAGAGTTGGAAACCTACAGGCAACTCTACCTAGAAGAATTAAAACTTAGAAAGTCCTTGAGAAATAAGCTGAACAGGTAAGTCAAAACAGAATCATAGACAAGAAATTTAGCTTATTAATTTGCCTCTAAAGCATAATTTCTGTGGAGCCAAGATCATGAGATGAGTAGGAAGTGAAAGCCAACTAGATTGTGTCATTTTGGAAAATGAGGTTTCTAAGTGAACTTACCTTTGCAATGTTAGTCCAGGACAGTTTGCATCCCTCCTCTTTTTTTCGGTTTTACAGGACCTCTTCCCCCACCCCCCCCCTGCACCCCCCGCCCTGTATATTTTCCATTGATCGGATCTGCTAGTCTTTAAGTGCATTGTTCAAAGCTTTCTCATTTAGAAGCATATTATTATAAAATTGCTTGTCAGAATTACCCGAGATAGAAATGTCGATGAGTTTCTTTTTGGAAGATTACATCTTTAACCTAAAAGGTCAAGTACTACTACTACTCATCCTGGCAGCTTGGTACATTTATTCTCTTCATTGTGATCTTTGGTATGATTACTAGAGTGGGCCTTGAGGCAAACCATCCTTTATGCTTTTTCTACTTTACATAAAGGCATCCAGGTGAAATACAGAAAGACTCACACAGGGCTGAAGGGTAGTATAATTCCCAAAGTGGCTAAAAAGAGCACCATGGTGGGAGGGAGGCATGTGGAAGACTGAAGACAGAAAGGGCAGACTCTGCCTCCAGTGCCTTGGTAACTGTTATAAGCTAATTGCCTCTGTAGCTGTTTTAGTTCTTTCTGATCACATCTCTGTCATCTACTATCTCCCCTAGAGATTGTTGGTCTCAATGATTCCTCAGTGTCAAATGCTCAGTTTCTTTGAGATAATAAGTGAAATGTACAAGAGTGGTGAAAGCAAACGCTTGAAAATGTCTTTGAGGGGTGGTTTAGTTTTATATCTGTAAACAGGTTTACTAAATATAAGTATGTATATATAATGGCATCCTGAAGGATCCTGTCAGTACAGCCACTCCAGAAGACAGCAAGTATTATTTGTTAAGCCATGTACATCACTGATAGCCACTTCTCTCCCTTCCCTAATTTGAATTGTTAGTAAGGAATCCCCCTGGAAACATAAGTATTTCTTTAGAACAATTTTAAAAGTATAATTTTAGATAGTAGGTGTGCTCCGTCACATGTTCAGTGTTAAAACACTATTCAATGGCAAATGCTATTTACTATTATGGAAACTTAAAAAAAATGTATGTTATTTAGGAATGATTTAGGGAAAAAGAAAATGTATTCGTGTTTTTTACTCTTCCCAGGACTAATGAGAGACTGTCAGAGAGCAATACAAAACTTCTTGTGGAGACACAGCAGCACCAAACTTTACTCAGGACCCTTACTATGAGCCCAGGCCTGGAACCACCTTATTGTGGACATTTTGAAAATAATTTAGTGCTCAATGGGAACCTTACTCCAAGAGGAAACTTAGTGATTCCTACCTTAAACCCACGGCCGTCATATGACGACAGGGAGACTTCCTTGTGGAAGGTTAGTTATATTATCTGTTTTAGTTTGGGTTTCAGATATCTGATATAGTTGTTGCTTTTAATTTGGCGAAATTCTGAGTTGTTTAAGTAACTAACACATACGAAGTAAAAGTCAGCATTATATGTGCTAAGAAAGAACTGAGGTAAATTATATATATATATATATATATATATATATATATAAAAAATATATTGTATAATATATAATATTATATTTATATAATATTAATATAATTTCAATATAATAAAACATAATATGTATAATATATTATAATATAATATATATAATATTTAATATAATATTAATATATAATGTTAATTATATAATTATATAATATTAATATATAATATATATTATATATTATATATATATATATATATATTAGTCCCTTGATCTTTAATTTCTAAGAGATACTTATTTTTATTTTATTTTAGCAAGAGAATGAATGAGTGCATGCAGGGGAGGGGCAAAAGGAGAGGGAGAAAGAGAATCCCAAGCAGGTTTCATGCTCAGCACAGAGCCGAATGTGGGGGTCGGTCTCAAAACCATGAGATCATGACCTAAGTCAAAATCAAGATTTGGACACTAAAAACAACTGAGCCACCCAGGTGTGCCAAAAGAGACAACTAGCATTAACTGTATTCAGTAAATATAACTAAACTTACCCATGTTAAATTTCTTGAAAAGCTTTCATTTAAATTTGATTTTAGAAAGTAAATGTTATTGCCTGGTAACCACAGGTACACTTAGATGCTTGGACTTATTTTCAGTTGGCAGTGGTTCATTAACATTTGAAAGTTTTGCTATAATCCAGTTTGTCCAACCCTGTATGTCAGTGAATGATCATCCTCCAAACACTTAACGACATATGAATGTTTACTATTTAAAAGAATCCAGGGGGGTGCCTGGGTGGCTCAGTCAGTTCAGCCTCTAACTCTTGATCTCAGCTCAGGTTTTGATCTCAGGGTCATGAGTTCAAGTCCTGCATTGGGCTCTACGCTAAGCATGGAGGCTACTCTAAAAAAAAAAAAAAAAGAATCCATGATAAGTCCTTTTTATGAATTAAATCAACTTGTAACACTAAAAAGGTAAATTTCTCTTTTAAGTTAAAAGTGTTGCTATTTTCTTACACGAGAATACATCTTTAATTGCTTTCTTATTTATGGCACTTTTTTTTTCTTTTTCCTTTTTTTTTGACTTATACCACCTTTGTTTCTATTTTTATAAAATATCTTGATGAGTGATTATAGAGCATTTTATAAATAGCTAAATCAAGCAAATATTTGAATTTTTTAAATGAAACTTTTATTTCTTCAAATGAGTTCTTTGCCCCTTTGTCTTTTCTTTTTCTGGAACCCCTGGAATGCAAGTATTATTACACTGCATGTTGTCCCACAGGTCCCTTAACCTAGCCTCATTTTGAAAATTCTTTTTTCTTTTTGTTTTTCGGCTTGGATGATTTCTACTATCCTGTCTTGCAAATTGTTGATCTGTTCTTCTGCATCTTCTTATCTGCTGTTGATTCCCTCTAGTGTATTTGTCATTTCTGTTATTGTATCCTTCAGCTCTGATTGGTTCTTTTTTATATTTTCTATCTCTTTCTGATGTTATCACTGGATCCATTCATTCTTCTCCCAAGTTCACTAAGCATCTTTATGACTGTTACCTTGAACTCTTTATGAGGTACATTACTTATCTCTGTTTCACTTAGTTTTTTTTTCTTAGGTTTTGTCATGTTCTTTCATTTGGAATGTATTCCTCTGTGTCCTCAGTTTGTCTGACTTTCTACGTTTGTTCCTAAAATGGTTCCTTTCAACTTTTTCTCTCTTTCGAGTGAGCGATGCTTTTGAACAATGTACGTTAGTTATGAAGTCAAGGAAGAAGAGAATGTTTCTGTCAGTGTTGTCTAGTCATTTTTCTCGGTGGAACTGTGACAGGTGACACTGGGTAGGCGGCAAGTAACCCTGCTCTTCTCTTTCTAAATTCAGAACACAGGAGACAGGGAGATGGAGAGAAACTTAGTAGCTTTATTACTAATACACACTAACAAGTTGGAGGATATGATTTAGGTTATGTTAGCCACTTTGGGCTTCCTCCCAAATTGGGCACTTCCCCACACAGTTGTAAATTGAGGAAACAAATGCTTGACCCCCACCCCGGGGGCCGGGTGCTTACCACAGAGCTGAGAGCAGACCCAAATTCATGTTACTGTGGGCAGGCACATCTTTTCAAAGAGGAGATTCAGAAACGCATAAGCACTGCTTAGCTCCTTCTCCCAATTTCACCCGTTAGGTAAGTCTCCCTTCCCGTCGGGAGGGAGACAGAGATAAGTCCACATGTGAGAAGTGAAGGTTCACCTATAATTTCCGACTGGATTTAAATTATAAATAAAGTGAATTGTGTCTTTTGTACATACCAACGAATGATGAAAGGTTAGGCAGAAGCATGCTAGAAGGGAAAGAGAAATCTGTGTTGGGTTTTAAATTTTGCTATAAATAACCACACCATGGGTTCACTCATTTGTTGATTGATTTTGATAAAACAAATTTTCTTTGGAAGGAATAAGTAATGCTTTCAGGAAGAATTTCCTCAGTTTCAGCTTGCTTGCTTCACCTAAAGATTTTCTCTTTAAAGTTCTCTGTCCTGTGGTTTAAGAAAGTTGTGCTTGTGGTGCCTGGGTGGCTCAGTCAGTTAAGCGGCCGACTTTGACTCAGGTCATGATCTTGCGGTCCGTGAGTTTGAGCCCCACATCGGGCTCGGTGCTGACAACTCAGAGCCTGGACCCTGGTTCAGATTCTGTGTCTCCCTCTCTCTGACCCTCCCCCGTTCATGCTCTGTCTCTCTCTGTCTCAAAAATAAATAAACGTTAAAAAAATGTTTTTTAAAAAAATAAAAAAGTTGTGCTTAAAAATTGACTGTTACCAAAAGGAGTTAACATAATTTCTGTTCCTTTATTTTCATTCATGACTTTAAAATTTGTAATTTAGTTAGAGAGCTACTATTGTGTGCCTCATACCTAAGCATTACTGAGCCACATGACAAAGTTTTATGTATTCATTTTCTCTGAGTTATACTTAAAATACACGTATTTTTCCTGACCATGAGGAAGTAACTGGCATAGAACTCTAGGCTTGGTAAGACCACAAGTGTAGTCCTGGTCTGCATCTAGTTGGATTCATGACCTCAGGCAAAGTACACTCTCTCTGAGCCCTTTTTGTCTATTACGCAAAATTCGGGACTTTGACTAAATTAGTGACTTTTATACCTTCGAAATAATTTTTTTCAAAGAATAGAATGTATTTTTTTGCATTAAACTGTATTGTGTAAAACAGAGAGAATTAGAGCTGTCTAACTAAAGGAGAGATGGAGACTACGGCTGTGACTTCCTTGTCCCTCACTCCTGCAGTGTCCCCAACCGAACCTTAGATTTCTATGGGCCATATTTGAATGCTAACAGTTAATGAGAAAATCCTTCTAATTAAAAATCCTTTAAAAATGTTCTTTGAATTAAAATTTGCTGATATATAGTTTTTCTGTGTATAATTTTCTCACCCTCTTATATTTCTGATCAATGGAAAGGTATACACAAAAGTACACATGTGTTCTTATTCATGGACTTGAAAGCTATTTTCACCATCGAAACACAGTTTTTACCTAGAAATAAACATAAAGGTCACAGAGGTAAATATTTAGGAAAAGAGCTTTTGGGGAAAAGATGCAACATTACCTTGGTAGCTCCTTAAGTCATGTCATATAAAAAACGTGGTTTATATTTTATATCGTATTTATTAATGGTAACATAAAATTGTTTGAATAAAGCCTTCCCCCATCATCTGGTATTGAGTTATTAATTTTATAAGTCTGGTATAGTCATGTTGTCCCATTCATTTTATAAGGCCTGAATATAATGCTATTGTCAAAAAAGTGTTATGGTTCCTCAAAAACTTAAAAATAGATATTCATTAATTCCACTACTGCGTATTTACCCAAAGAAAATGAAAACACTAATTTGAAAAGTTGTATGCATCCCTATGTTTATGGAAATATTGTTTGCGATAACCAAAATAGGGAAGCAACCTAAGTGTCCATGGAGAGATGAATGGATAAAGACAATGTGTAATATGTATACAACGAAATATAGCTCAGCTATCAAAAAGAATGAGATCTTGCCATTTGTGACAACATTGATAGACCTAGAGGGCATTATGCTAGGTGAAATAAATCAGAGAAAGACAAATAAATACCATGTGATTTCACTTACATGTGGAATATAAAAAAACAAAACAAGTGAACAAACAGAATCATAACTACAGAGGACAAATTGGTGGTTGCTAGAGGGGAGGTGGGTAGAGAGGTATGGGCAAAATAGGTGAAGGGGAGTAAGAGGTACAAATTCCAGTTATAAAGTAAATAAGTCACAGGAATGAAGAATACAGCATATGGAATATCGTCAATAATATTGTATTAATGTTGTATGGTGACAGAGGGTAACTACACGTACGGTAGCAAGCATAGCATAGTGTATACAATTGTCCAATCTGAATTTGTATACTGAAAAACTAGTGTAACATTGTATGTCAACTATACTTCAATTAAAAAAAGGTATTAGGGAAAACAGTCTCTGAAAATATTGGGAAACATGTCAGCCAAAACATTTGTCCTCACACCCAAATTTGTAGACATTGGAATCCTTATCACCACAGTGTTGATTATGTCCTGTACACTATTTTGGAGCCCGTTTGGGGCATTCAGGGAGAGGCTACCTTGTCTAAGAAAGATCTAAATAAGAACATTCTAGACAGGAACAGTTGTAATATACAGTTGACCCTTGACCAACATGGTTTTGACCTGTGCGGGTCTACTTTACTTACACATGGATTAGTTTTGGATACTGTACAGTACTGTAAGTGTATTTCCTCTTCCTTCCGTTTTTCTCAATGTCATTTTTTGCCCTAGCTTATTCTACTGTACAAAACATGTATGAATCCACTGTTTATGTTACCGGTAAGGCTTCCAGTCAACAGTAGGCTATTAGTAATTAAGTTTTGGGGGGATGAAAAATTATATACAGGTTTTTGACTGTACCCCACCCCTGTGTTATTGATGGGTCACCTGTAGTTGGAAATATTCGTACACATTTCATAAGTGGATTACCATAACTTTAATAAGTCAAGTGTTTCAAAACTTGGTCCTAATTTGGAGAAAGGAAACAAAGTTACAATTGAAAATTGTATATTGTTTTCCTTATCTCTAATGGAGAAAGTTATAAATCAGAAGCTAAGTTTTGAAACTGTTGTAACCCTCTATTTTTCCTTTCTTCAAAGAGATTTTCTGAAATCTTTGTGTGCCTATGAAAGGAAATAAGTGTTTTAGTCATAATACAGATAGCAAAACATTTTTACTCAATTTTTGCCAGTGGAATTTCCACATGACAGTAAGACAGTCCCACTTTCTTCATTTTATATGTATTTAAGAGTCAGTCCTGAAAAATTAACAGCAAAAAGCATTCCTTCAAATTTTGTTTTTCTACAAGTGAAAAAATGGAAAGCCCATTTTAAGGAACAATTCATTAAGGTAAAAAACTGATTAAACTTTCATAAATGGCAGTTTTTCTAATCATTTCCAAGTAATAATTCACTATACAATATGATTCTTGTTTAAACTTTTTTGTACCAGTAAGATCCAACATGTTTCAGAGATTATACATATTCAATAGATCAATATTAATTATGCTTTTTATCAGTCTCACTTAAATAGCATTATATATATATAATGTACACATATTATTATATATATTAATATAATACACATAATATATTATATATATAACATACACATATTATATATACGTATACACACACACATGTATATATGTATACATGTGTGTGTGCGTGTATGTATGTATCTGTTCTCCGTTATCTAAAACTAAAATAAAATAGGTAGGAATTTATTTTATTCATGTTATAGTTTTTCTGTTTAAGCAATCCCTAACTTTGGTTTAATCTCTGCAAGTATTATTTCAAGACCACATGTCCTAAGCTATATATAATTCCTAACATGTCTTTTGTTTACCCTACACATTCTAAATAATATTTGCCTTATTTCAGACGCAGCGGGAGTTGGAGAAAAGAATAACCAGAGCACTAGAAGAAGGTATGTTGCCAAAATGTATGAAGTTAGATATCATTGATATCTGAAATAAACTATAAATAGTAAATGGCATCCCTTTCCATTGTTTGGATAATAGATACTACATTCACATTTTTTTGTACATATAGAATAAAAAATGTAAAAGCATGAGCATAATGAAGAACACACTTCTTCCTCATTTAGTCCTCATGTGTCATAGCTCTTTTAAAATCTCCCACAAGTCTAGGGGCACCCAGGTGGCTCAGTCGGTTGGGCGACTGATTTCAGCTCAGGTGGGTTCAGGCCCCACAGAGGGCTCTGTGCTGAAAGCTCGGAGCCTGGAGCCTGCTTCAGATTCTGTGTCTCCCTCTCTCTGTGCCCCTGCCCGCTTGTGGTTTGTCTCTCTCTCAAAAATAAATAAACGTTAAAGAAGTTTTTTCAATCTCCGTAAGTCTATATATCTGTTATTATTTCTGGCGACAATCTTCCTTCACTGGTGCCATCCCTATGGAACTGTCAACCTGCACAAGTCTCAGAAAAGGTGTGCTTTATCAAATTGTTGTTTCTGCTAGTGATAGAAGACCCAAAAAGCCAAAGTCATCTTAGTAATGCTTGGTTAAGTAATTAGAGGTCATATAGCTGTCATCGACAGGTAACGGGTTTCAATCTTCACTCATTGATTTTGTCATTGCTTTTGCCCTTGGGTAAAACTTCAACTTCCTTAGCATGGAATGAAAACACCCAAATCAGTTTGCTCTTGCCAGATGATTCAGCCTTGTCTCTCACTCTTTGCCCTACTCTGCTGCTTTGCTCTAGCACCTGTCAAACTAAACTACCCATAATTGCACAAGTGTTCTTCCTCACTTCTAGCTCTTTGTATGTGCTTCTTCCCTCTACCTAGCACACTTTTTCCTTGTCCTTCAGGTATCAGCTGACATATCACCTTCACCAAAGAGCAGACAATATTGACACAAAGCTGGGATGTCCCTTCCGTATGTTCCAGTAGTGCTGTGTTTTATACCTGTCACTTACATCTGTATACTTGGCTCTGTTTGGAAATGCCTGTTTGATTTTTCCGTTTATAGTTTATGATTGTTCAGGGTGGACTGTGTCCTCATCTTGTAATTTCACCTTGTAATGAAAAAACCAGAAACTCTGATATTTATCCACAATAGCAATTAATTCAGTGTGCAACCCTGAGCAAAACATATTTAATACTAATCTTGGGTTTCATATTGCAGTTGTACGTAGGTATTTTTCATTTTTCTTAACACTCATAAAGGCCCCAACTTTCTTTTTCTTTTCTTTTCTTTTCATCTTTTTTTTTTTAATCACTTGTAGTGAAAAATATTTTGGAGAAAGAAGATAATTCTTTCTTTTCCTTTTCAGCTGCTACCGAATTTGAATGAGGATCCTTTAGAACTCCTTTAGTATCTACTGATGATTCAATTCTAAATCAAGATCCAGTATGGAAAGCGTCACGAGAATATGTACAGATTTTGAACAAAAATTATATGATTTGAAAAATAAATAGAAAAAATTTACTGGATGCTTACAAAACATTTTCATTGTTTCCCAATTGAACACACTATATGGCAAAGTCTTGATTAAAGGAAAATGTTTTTGTATCATATGTGTGTAATGAAAATCTTTATAATATTTTAAACTATGTTTCTTGGCATCTCATTAACTTTTAAGCACATTTTGTACGTGGAAACCAGCACTAGAGGGTTTTACATACATCAGACTGCTCCACTACCAGCGGTTTGAACAGCACCCAAACAACCAAGTTGTCATTAATACTTCAGTAGTGTTCATGGATGGCTTTTTGTATTTTCCAATTTTTATGACTATATGTGGGTCTAAAGATTTAGACATTATTTTGATGTATTCCTGCTATGGCTATTGCCAATGTTTGTACATATTACAATTTTTTATAGTGCCGTAGAACCTATCTATAATTTTAATTGTAAACACTGATTCGTAGCTCTTTCCACACGGAGAAATAAGATTTGCCTAAGGCTTTTCGCCTTTTCTATTTATTTATTTATTTATTTATTTATTTTTTATTTGCTTTTTAGAAACAAAGTTAGAAAAAAGAAAAATTAGACAAAAAAAAAAAAAAAAAAATCCCCCCCCACCCCCGCCCCAGAGCCATTTGCAAGTAAATTGCTAATGGGATGCCTGATTCCTGTAGCATTTAAATCCTACAGGTCAGTTCATTCCACATAACTACCATACAACCTTCACAATCAGAACATTAACTCTAATACACTCGACTCTTAAACAATGGGGTTAAGGGCTCTGACCCCGCCCCCCACAGTCAAAAAGCCATAACAACTTTTGACCCCCAAAGACTTAACCACTACTACTACCAATAATCTTTTGTATATGTATCATACTCTATTCTTAAAATAAAGCTACAGAAAAAAATACCATGAAGAAAATTATGAAAGAAAATACATTTCCAGTACTGAAAAAAAAAATCTGTGTGTAGTCAGTGCACCCATTAAAACTGTTTTGTTCAAGGTTTCAGTATAATTCTATCGTTTATTCCTCATAATTCTTTTTAAGTTTGGTCACTTATCTGTAGTATACGTTATACCAAGGAAGGTCCTGCTCAGAGCCATGTATTGAATTCAGTTGTATGTCTTAGTCTCTTTCACTCTAGAACAGTTCCTTTGTCTTTCCTTGACTTTCATGACTTTTAACCTTTTGACGAGTAAATTCCAGTAATGTGGAATGTCTTTCAACACGGATTTTTCTTAGGTTTCCTTATGGTAAAATTCAGATCATACATTTTTCGCAAAGGTATCACTACAACATACTCTTTTCATCCTATCATGTGACCTACAATTTTGATTTGTCCCCATACTGGTGATGTTAATGTTGGCCACTGGAGGTACTATCTGCCAGGTTTCCACTTTCCAATTATTTAGTATTTTATGGGGAAGTACTTTGAGACATGTAAATATCTCCTTTCTCAGACACCCTGTGCCAGGCCACCTCTTCTGCAGATGACTTGCCCCCCTGCAGATTCTGAAAACCCACGCTGGGCTATTCTTCCCCTGTGCAGATGCCTCCCTACCCTGTTCAGTCTGTGATACTTCATTATTCTATACCATTCACTTTCCAGGGATGCTCTCACTTGAGCTCCAACACTGTGCAGGGTGACTGTCCTACACGTAATGCCTTCCCCATTCTAAGCTCCAACACCTCACTCTGGACCCCCACAACTCCATGCCTCTGTTTCTAGGACTGGGAACTAAAATGTTGGGGATGAGAAAGAAGAAAGGAAGGAAGGGCTCCACAGGTCTTTTATAATCAACTTGGCAAGCTCTCCAAAGCCGGTTCTCATTGGAATTGCATCGAATCGGCCAACAGTTTGTAAGGAAAGACATTTCTTATACTGATTTTTCCAAACACCTAGTCTTTTAATTGTTTAAGCTTATTCCCCACAATATATTGTTTCTTACTCGAGTGTTTTGTCTGCAGATTCTTTTGGATTTGGTACATGCAGTGACATATAATCTATAAATAGTGGCATTTTTGTTTCCAATTCCTAGAGCTTTCATTTTTTTTCTTTCCTACTACAAGAATGACGTTGAGTAAATGTGAGGATAGTGAGTGTTCATGTCTTCTTGAAATTGCAAAATGTAAAAGTAGTTTTCTGTAACTATGTAGATAGTGGGGTTTTTAAAAGTGTATGTCTTTTATTAGTCTCTTAGTTTGCTCTTGCCGTTTACAACAGATCACCATCAACACAGTGTCTTAAAGCCCCACGCATTTATCTCACATTTTTATGGGTCAGAAGCTAAGCAATGGCTTAGCTGGGTCCTTTGTTCAGGTTCTCACAAGGCTGTAGCCAAGGTGTCTGCTAGACTGCGCTTCCCCATTTGGGTGCTTCAACGGGGAAGAATCTGCTTCCAAGTGCATTGAGTTTGTTTTTAAGAGAATTTCCTTGTGACTGTGTGACTGGACTCATTTCCACAGCTCTTTGCTAGTTGTTGGCTAGTTGGAGGCTTAGGTCTTAAGCGTTCCCAGACACTTGTCTTAGTCTTTTTGGGCTGCTCTAACAAAATACCATAGGCTTATGAAAAAAAAAAGTTTTATTTTTCACCCTTCTGGAGGCTGGGAAGTCCAAAATGAAGGCACTGGCAGATTTAGTGTACAGCGACGTCCTGCTTCCTGGTTCATGGATGCTGGTCTTCCTGCTTGGCGCAGGGCCAAGGGAGCTCTCACAGCCCTCCTTTATAAGGGCACTAATCCCATTCATGAGGCCTCCACCTTCGTGACTTCATCATTTCCCAAATCCCCCACTTCTAAATACTATCACGTTGAATATTAAGAGTTAACACATGAATTTGAGTGAGTGGGGACACAAATATTCAGCCTAGAGCAATGCTGTTCCTTGTTGGCCACGTAGACTTCCTCAATACGGCCGCTTAGTTTAGGAGGCCAGCAAGGAGAATGTCACTTCAGAGAAAGCTCAGTCCTCCTTGAAGGGTGTTCACGTGATTAGATCAGGTTTGCCTAGCATGATCCTCTTTTGATTGACTCTGATATACTGAATTATGTCTGCAACATTCCTTTACATTTGCCATATTCTAATAGCTAGAGTCAAGTCACAGATCTTAAGAGAAAATAATTATAAAGAAAAGTGACAATACTCAAGGGCAGATATTATGGGGTCACTTAGGGTCTTTCTGCTACAAGTATATTAAGGAAGTTCCCTTATAATACTAGTTTTCTAAGTTCTGTCATGAATGAATATTGAATGTTAAAAGATGTTTATTTCACATCTATTGAGATAATTTTTTTAACTGCTTATTTTTGAGAGAGACCAAGCAAGCCAGCAGGGGAGGGACAGAGAGAGAGGGAGACAGGATCTGAAGCAAGCTCTGCGCTGACAGTGGCGAGCCCAATGCGAACCCCACGTGGGGCTTAAACTCACATACTGTGAGATCATGACCTGAGCCTAAGTTTGATGTTTAACCGACCGAGCTACCCAGGTACCCTGAGATAAGTTTTTTAAAATATTTGTGAATGGGGGGAGGGGCCAAGATGGCCAAACAGCATGAAAGTTTTATGTGTCTCCCATCCATGAAATACAGCCAGGCCAACACGAAACCATCCTACACACCTAGAACACTGATTGGAGGACTAACACAACAATCGGAACAACCCGAGCCACAGAATTCAGCAGGAATTTACCCCAAAAGAAACAGCATGAAGAAACGACAGCCAGGGATTTAACCAACAAATATACAAGCAAGATGTCTGAACCAGAATTTAGAATCACGATAATAAGAATATTAGCTGGGGTCGAAAATAGATTAGAATCCCTTTCTGCAGAGGTAAAAGAAGTAAAAAATAGCCAGAATGAAATTAAAAATAATATAACTGAGCTGCAATCCGGATGGATGCAGTGGCAGCAAGGATGGACAAGGCAGAACAGAGAATCCGTGATATACAGGACAAACTTATAGAGAATAACGAAGCAGAAAAAAAAAGAGGGAGATTAAGGCAAAAGAGCACGATGTAAGCATTAGAGAAACCAGTGACTCACTAAAAAGGAACAACATCAGAATCATAGGGGTCCCAGAAGCTGAAGAGAAAGAAATAGGGGTATTAAGGTTATGTGAGCAAATGATAGCGGAAAACATTTACGAAACCTGGGGAAAGACACAGACATCAAAATCCAGGAAGCACAGAGGACCCCCATTAGATTCAACAAAAACCGACCATCAATAAGACATATCATAGTCAAATTCACAAAATACTCAGGCAAGGAGAGAATCATGAAAGCAGCAAGGGAAAAAAAAAAAAAAAAGTTCTCTGACCTAAAAGGGAAGACAGATCAGGTTTGCAGCAGACCTATCCACAGAAACTTGGCAGGCAAGAAAGCAGTGGCGGGATATAAGCAGGGTGCTGAATCAGAAAAATATGCAGGGGCGCCTGGGTGGCTCAGTTGGTTAGGCGTCCGATTTTGGCTCTGGTCATGATCTCGCAGTTTGTGAGTTCGAGCCCCCTGTCGGGCTCTGTGCTGACAGGTCAGAGCCTGGAGCCTGCTTCGGATTCTGTGTCTCCTTCTCTCTCTGCCCCTCCTCTGCTCATGCTCTCTCTCTCTCTCTCTCTCTGTCTCTCTGTCAAAAATAAATAAACATTAAACAAATAAAATAAAAAAATAAATGCAGCCAAGAATTCTTTATCCAGCAAGGCTGTCACTCAAAATAAGTGAGAGAAAAAGTTTCCCAGACAAACAAAAATTAAAGGAATTTGTGACCACTAAACCAGCCCTGCAAGAAATTTTAAGGGGGACTTTCTGAGGGAATAAAAGATGAAAAAAAATTATATATACATACATACATATATACATATACATATATATATATATATATATATACTAAAAGCAACAAAGATTAGAAAGGAGCAGAGAACACCACCAGAAACTCCAAGTGTACAAGCGTCACAATGGCAATAAATTCATATCTTTCAGTACTCACTCTAAATGTCAGTGGCCTCAACGCTCCAATCAAAAGGCATAGGGTAACAGAATGGATAAGTAAACAAGGTCCATCTATATGCTGTTTACAGGAGACCCAGTTTAGACCTAAAGACACCTTCAGATTGAAAATAAGGGGATGGAGAACCATCTATCATGCTAATGGTCAACAAAAGAAAGGTAGAATAGCCATACTTATATCAGACAATCTAGTCTTTAAAATAAAGACTGTATCAAGAGATGCAGAAGGGCATTATGTCATAATCAAGGTGTCTATCCACCAAGAAGACCTAACAATTGTAAACATTTATGCGCCAAATGTGACAGCACCCAAATATGTAAATCCATTAATCACAAACATAAAGAAAGTCGTCGATAGTAATACCATAATAGTAGGAGACTTCAACACCCCACTCACAGCAATGGACAGATCATCTAATAAAAAAAAAAATCAACAAGGGAACAATGGCTTTGAATGACACACTGGACCAGATGGACTTAACAGATATATTCAGAACATTTCATCCTAAACCAGCAGAATATACTTTCTTCTCCAGTGCACATGGAACGTTCTCCAGAATAGACCATATACTGGGACATAAATCAGCCCTAAGTAAGTACAAAAAGATTGAGATCATACCGTGCATATTTTCAGACCACAACACTATGAAACGCGAAATCAACCACAAGAAAATATTGGGAAAGGTAACACATACTTGGAGACTGAAGAACATCCTACTAAAGAATGAATGGGCCAACCAAGCAGTTAAAGAGGAAATGGAAAAATATATGGATGTCAATGAAAGGGATAACACCACAACCCAAAACCACTGGGACACAACAAAGTCGGTTATAAGAGGAAAATATATAGCAATCCAGGCCTTCCTAAAGAAGGAAGAAAGATCTCAGATACACAACCTAACCTTACGCCTTAAGGAGCTGGAAAAAGAACAGCAAATATAACCCCAAACCAGCAGAAGACAGGAAATAATAAAGATTACAGCAGAAATTAATGCTATCGAAACAAACAAACAAACAAACAAACCAGAAAAATACCAGTAGAACAGATCAATCAAGCCAGAATCTGGTGTCTTGAAAGAATTAACAAAATTGATAAACCACTAGCCAGTCTGGTGAAAAAAAGAAAAAAAGAAAGGACCGAAATAAATAAAATCAAGAATGAAAGAGGAGAGATCACAACCAACACAGCAGAAATAAAAACAATAATGAGAACAGTATGAGCAATTATATGCCAATGAAATGGGTAATCTGGAAGAAATGGACAAATTCCTAGAAACATATATACTACCAACACTGAAACAGGAAGAAATAGAAAATTTGAACAGACCCATAACCAGTAAGGACATCGAATTAGTAATCAAAAATCTGCCAAAAAACAAGAGTCCAGGGCCAGATGTCTTTCCAGGGGGGAATTCTACCAAACATTTAAGGAAGAGTTGGCACCTATTCTCTTGAAACTGTTCCAAAACATAGAAATGGAAGGAAAACTTGCAAACTCTTTCTATGAAGCCAGCATTACCTTGATTCCAAAACCAGTCAGAGACCCCACTACAAAGGAGAACTATAGACAACTTTCCCTGAGGAACATGGATGCAAAAATTCTCAACAAGATATTAGCCAACCGGATCCAACAATACATGAAAAGTATTACTCACCACGACCAAGCGGGATTTATACCTGGGATGCGGGGCAGGTTCCATATCTGCAAAACAATTAACGTGATTCATCACATCAATAAAAGAAAGGGCAAGAACCATGTAACCCTCTCAATAGATGCAGAGAAAGCATTTGACAAAATACAGCATCCTTTCTTGATAAAAAGCCTCAAGAAAGTAGGGAGAGAAGGAGCATACCTGGAGATCATAATGCTAATATCATCCTCAGTGGGGAAAAATGGGAGTTTCCCCTCTAAGGTCAGGAACAAGACAGGGATGTCCACTCTTGCCACTGTTACTCAACATAGTATTGGGAGTCTTAGCCTCTGCAATCTGACAACACAAAGAAATAAAAGACATCCAAATCGGCCAGGAGGAGTTCAAACTTTCCCTCTTCGCAGATGACACGATATCTGTTCGTGGTATGTCTCCTCCACCCACACCATGGCGCTCAGAATGTCAACAGGAGAGCAGGGTGATCTTAAGCCTGTAAGCTTAAGTAAGCCGGAAGATGGAAGATCCAGTCTGTGCCCCTGGTGGTCAGTGGGGGAAACTGAAGTCCGGCAGGAACGGGGAGGTCTTGAGCATTGGTGAGGTGGTTTATCAATTTTGTTAATTCTTTCAAGACACCAGATTCTGGCTTGATTGATCTGTTCTACTGGTATTTTTCTGTTTTGTTTGTTTGTTTGTTTGTTTCGATAGCATTAATTTCTGCTGTAATCTTTATTATTTCCTGTCTTCTGCTGGTTTGGGGTTATATTTGCTGTTCTTTTTCCAGCTCCTTAAGGCGTAAGGTTAGGTTGTGTATCTGAGATCTTTCTTCCTTCTTTAGGAAGGCCTGGATTGCTATATATTTTCCTCTTATAACCGACTTTGTTGTGTCCCAGTGGTTTTGGGTTGTGGTGTTATCCCTTTCATTGACATCCATATATTTTTCCATTTCCTCTTTAACTGCTTGGTTGGCCCATTCATTCTTTAGTAGGATGTTCTTCAGTCTCCAAGTATGTGTTACCTTTCCCAATATTTTCTTGTGGTTGATTTCGCGTTTCATAGTGTTGTGGTCTGAAAATATGCACGGTATGATCTCAATCTTTTTGTACTTACTTAGGGCTGATTTATGTCCCAGTATATGGTCTATTCTGGAGAACGTTCCATGTGCACTGGAGAAGAAAGTATATTCTGCTGGTTTAGGATGAAATGTTCTGAATATATCTGTTAAGTCCATCTGGTCCAGTGTGTCATTCAAAGCCATTGTTCCCTTGTTGATTTTTTTTTTTATTAGATGATCTGTCCATTGCTGTGAGTGGGGTGTTGAAGTCTCCTACTATTATGGTATTACTATCGACGACTTTCTTTATGTTTGTGATTAATGGATTTACATATTTGGGTGCTGTCACATTTGGCGCATAAATGTTTACAATTGTTAGGTCTTCTTGGTGGATAGACACCTTGATTATGACATAATGCCCTTCTGCATCTCTTGATACAGTCTTTATTTTAAAGACTAGATTGTCTGATATAAGTATGGCTATTCTACCTTTCTTTTGTTGACCATTAGCATGATAGATGGTTCTCCATCCCCTTATTTTCAATCTGAAGGTGTCTTTAGGTCTAAACTGGGTCTCCTGTAAACAGCATATAGATGGACCTTGTTTACTTATCCATTCTGTTACCCTATGCCTTTTGATTGGAGCGTTGAGGCCACTGACATTTAGAGTGAGTACTGAAAGATATGAATTTATTGCCATTGTGACGCTTGTACACTTGGAGTTTCTGGTGGTGTTCTCTGCTCCTTTCTAATCTTTGTTGCTTTTAGTATATATATATATATATATATATATGTATATGTATATATGTATGTATGTATATATAATTTTTTTTCATCTTTTATTCCCTCAGAAAGTCCCCCTTAAAATTTCTTGCAGGGCTGGTTTAGTGGTCACAAATTCCTTTAATTTTTGTTTGTCTGGGAAACTTTTTCTCTCACTTATTTTGAGTGACAGCCTTGCTGGATAAAGAATTCTTGGCTGCATTTATTTTTTTATTTTATTTGTTTAATGTTTATTTATTTTTGACAGAGAGACAGAGAGAGAGAGAGAGAGAGAGCATGAGCAGAGGAGGGGCAGAGAGAGAAGGAGACACAGAATCCGAAGCAGGCTCCAGGCTCTGACCTGTCAGCACAGAGCCCGACAGGGGGCTCGAACTCACAAACTGCGAGATCATGACCAGAGCCAAAATCGGACGCCTAACCAACTGAGCCACCCAGGCGCCCCTGCATATTTTTCTGATTCAGCACCCTGCTTATATCCCGCCACTGCTTTCTTGCCTGCCAAGTTTCTGTGGATAGGTCTGCTGCAAACCTGATCTGTCTTCCCTTTTAGGTCAGAGAACTTTTTTTTTTTTTTTTCCCTTGCTGCTTTCATGATTCTCTCCTTGCCTGAGTATTTTGTGAATTTGACTATGATATGTCTTATTGATGGTCGGTTTTTGTTGAATCTAATGGGGGTCCTCTGTGCTTCCTGGATTTTGATGTCTGTGTCTTTCCCCAGGTTTCGTAAATGTTTTCCGCTATCATTTGCTCACATAACCTTAATACCCCTATTTCTTTCTCTTCAGCTTCTGGGACCCCTATGATTCTGATGTTGTTCCTTTTTAGTGAGTCACTGGTTTCTCTAATGCTTACATCGTGCTCTTTTGCCTTAATCTCCCTCTTTTTTTTTCTGCTTCGTTATTCTCTATAAGTTTGTCCTGTATATCACGGATTCTCTGTTCTGCCTTGTCCATCCTTGCTGCCACTGCATCCATCCGGATTGCAGCTCAGTTATATTATTTTTAATTTCATTCTGGCTATTTTTTACTTCTTTTACCTCTGCAGAAAGGGATTCTAATCTATTTTCGACCCCAGCTAATATTCTTATTATCGTGATTCTAAATTCTGGTTCAGACATCTTGCTTGTATATTTGTTGGTTAAATCCCTGGCTGTCGTTTCTTCATGCTGTTTCTTTTGGGGTAAATTCCTGCTGAATTCTGTGGCTCGGGTTGTTCCGATTGTTGTGTTAGTCCTCCAATCAGTGTTCTAGGTGTGTAGGATGGTTTCGTGTTGGCCTGGCTGTATTTCATGGATGGGAGACACATAAAACTTTCATGCTGTTTGGCCATCTTGGCCCCTCCCCCCATTCACAAATATTTTAAAAAACTTATCTCAGGGTACCTGGGTAGCTCGGTCGGTTAAACATCAAACTTAGGCTCAGGTCATGATCTCACAGTATGTGAGTTTAAGCCCCACGTGGGGTTCGCATTGGGCTCGCCACTGTCAGCGCAGAGCTTGCTTCAGATCCTGTCTCCCTCTCTCTCTGTCCCTCCCCTGCTGGCTTGCTTGGTCTCTCTCAAAAATAAGCAGTTAAAAAAATTATCTCAATAGATGTGAAATAAACATCTTTTAACATTCAATATTCATTCATGACAGAACTTAGAAAACTAGTATTATAAGGGAACTTCCTTAATATACTTGTAGCAGAAAGACCCTAAGTGACCCCATAATATCTGCCCTTGAGTATTGTCACTTTTCTTTATAATTATTTTCTCTTAAGATCTGTGACTTGACTCTAGCTATTAGAATATGGCAAATGTAAAGGAATGTTGCAGACATAATTCAGTATATCAGAGTCAATCAAAAGAGGATCATGCTAGGCAAACCTGATCTAATCACGTGAACACCCTTCAAGGAGGACTGAGCTTTCTCTGAAGTGACATTCTCCTTGCTGGCCTCCTAAACTAAGCGGCCGTATTGAGGAAGTCTACGTGGCCAACAAGGAACAGCATTGCTCTAGGCTGAATATTTGTGTCCCCACTCACTCAAATTCATGTGTTAACTCTTAATATTCAACGTGATAGTATTTAGAAGTGGGGGATTTGGGAAATGATGAAGTCACGAAGGTGGAGGCCTCATGAATGGGATTAGTGCCCTTATAAAGGAGGGCTGTGAGAGCTCCCTTGGCCCTGCGCCAAGCAGGAAGACCAGCATCCATGAACCAGGAAGCAGGACGTCGCTGTACACTAAATCTGCCAGTGCCTTCATTTTGGACTTCCCAGCCTCCAGAAGGGTGAAAAATAAAACTTTTTTTTTTCATAAGCCTATGGTATTTTGTTAGAGCAGCCCAAAAAGACTAAGACAAGTGTCTGGGAACGCTTAAGACCTAAGCCTCCAACTAGCCAACAACTAGCAAAGAGCTGTGGAAATGAGTCCAGTCACACAGTCACAAGGAAATTCTCTTAAAAACAAACTCAATGCACTTGGAAGCAGATTCTTCCCCGTTGAAGCACCCAAATGGGGAAGCGCAGTCTAGCAGACACCTTGGCTACAGCCTTGTGAGAACCTGAACAAAGGACCCAGCTAAGCCATTGCTTAGCTTCTGACCCATAAAAATGTGAGATAAATGCGTGGGGCTTTAAGACACTGTGTTGATGGTGATCTGTTGTAAACGGCAAGAGCAAACTAAGAGACTAATAAAAGACATACACTTTTAAAAACCCCACTATCTACATAGTTACAGAAAACTACTTTTACATTTTGCAATTTCAAGAAGACATGAACACTCACTATCCTCACATTTACTCAACGTCATTCTTGTAGTAGGAAAGAAAAAAAATGAAAGCTCTAGGAATTGGAAACAAAAATGCCACTATTTATAGATTATATGTCACTGCATGTACCAAATCCAAAAGAATCTGCAGACAAAACACTCGAGTAAGAAACAATATATTGTGGGGAATAAGCTTAAACAATTAAAAGACTAGGTGTTTGGAAAAATCAGTATAAGAAATGTCTTTCCTTACAAACTGTTGGCCGATTCGATGCAATTCCAATGAGAACCGGCTTTGGAGAGCTTGCCAAGTTGATTATAAAAGACCTGTGGAGCCCTTCCTTCCTTTCTTCTTTCTCATCCCCAACATTTTAGTTCCCAGTCCTAGAAACAGAGGCATGGAGTTGTGGGGGTCCAGAGTGAGGTGTTGGAGCTTAGAATGGGGAAGGCATTACGTGTAGGACAGTCACCCTGCACAGTGTTGGAGCTCAAGTGAGAGCATCCCTGGAAAGTGAATGGTATAGAATAATGAAGTATCACAGACTGAACAGGGTAGGGAGGCATCTGCACAGGGGAAGAATAGCCCAGCGTGGGTTTTCAGAATCTGCAGGGGGGCAAGTCATCTGCAGAAGAGGTGGCCTGGCACAGGGTGTCTGAGAAAGGAGATATTTACATGTCTCAAAGTACTTCCCCATAAAATACTAAATAATTGGAAAGTGGAAACCTGGCAGATAGTACCTCCAGTGGCCAACATTAACATCACCAGTATGGGGACAAATCAAAATTGTAGGTCACATGATAGGATGAAAAGAGTATGTTGTAGTGATACCTTTGCGAAAAATGTATGATCTGAATTTTACCATAAGGAAACCTAAGAAAAATCCGTGTTGAAAGACATTCCACATTACTGGAATTTACTCGTCAAAAGGTTAAAAGTCATGAAAGTCAAGGAAAGACAAAGGAACTGTTCTAGAGTGAAAGAGACTAAGACATACAACTGAATTCAATACATGGCTCTGAGCAGGACCTTCCTTGGTATAACGTATACTACAGATAAGTGACCAAACTTAAAAAGAATTATGAGGAATAAACGATAGAATTATACTGAAACCTTGAACAAAACAGTTTTAATGGGTGCACTGACTACACACAGATTTTTTTTTTCAGTACTGGAAATGTATTTTCTTTCATAATTTTCTTCATGGTATTTTTTTCTGTAGCTTTATTTTAAGAATAGAGTATGATACATATACAAAAGATTATTGGTAGTAGTAGTGGTTAAGTCTTTGGGGGTCAAAAGTTGTTATGGCTTTTTGACTGTGGGGGGCGGGGTCAGAGCCCTTAACCCCATTGTTTAAGAGTCGAGTGTATTAGAGTTAATGTTCTGATTGTGAAGGTTGTATGGTAGTTATGTGGAATGAACTGACCTGTAGGATTTAAATGCTACAGGAATCAGGCATCCCATTAGCAATTTACTTGCAAATGGCTCTGGGGCGGGGGTGGGGGGGGATTTTTTTTTTTTTTTTTTGTCTAATTTTTCTTTTTTCTAACTTTGTTTCTAAAAAGCAAATAAAAAATAAATAAATAAATAAATAAATAAATAGAAAAGGCGAAAAGCCTTAGGCAAATCTTATTTCTCCGTGTGGAAAGAGCTACGAATCAGTGTTTACAATTAAAATTATAGATAGGTTCTACGGCACTATAAAAAATTGTAATATGTACAAACATTGGCAATAGCCATAGCAGGAATACATCAAAATAATGTCTAAATCTTTAGACCCACATATAGTCATAAAAATTGGAAAATACAAAAAGCCATCCATGAACACTACTGAAGTATTAATGACAACTTGGTTGTTTGGGTGCTGTTCAAACCGCTGGTAGTGGAGCAGTCTGATGTATGTAAAACCCTCTAGTGCTGGTTTCCACGTACAAAATGTGCTTAAAAGTTAATGAGATGCCAAGAAACATAGTTTAAAATATTATAAAGATTTTCATTACACACATATGATACAAAAACATTTTCCTTTAATCAAGACTTTGCCATATAGTGTGTTCAATTGGGAAACAATGAAAATGTTTTGTAAGCATCCAGTAAATTTTTTCTATTTATTTTTCAAATCATATAATTTTTGTTCAAAATCTGTACATATTCTCGTGACGCTTTCCATACTGGATCTTGATTTAGAATTGAATCATCAGTAGATACTAAAGGAGTTCTAAAGGATCCTCATTCAAATTCGGTAGCAGCTGAAAAGGAAAAGAAAGAATTATCTTCTTTCTCCAAAATATTTTTCACTACAAGTGATTAAAAAAAAAAAGATGAAAAGAAAAGAAAAGAAAAAGAAAGTTGGGGCCTTTATGAGTGTTAAGAAAAATGAAAAATACCTACGTACAACTGCAATATGAAACCCAAGATTAGTATTAAATATGTTTTGCTCAGGGTTGCACACTGAATTAATTGCTATTGTGGATAAATATCAGAGTTTCTGGTTTTTTCATTACAAGGTGAAATTACAAGATGAGGACACAGTCCACCCTGAACAATCATAAACTATAAACGGAAAAATCAAACAGGCATTTCCAAACAGAGCCAAGTATACAGATGTAAGTGACAGGTATAAAACACAGCACTACTGGAACATACGGAAGGGACATCCCAGCTTTGTGTCAATATTGTCTGCTCTTTGGTGAAGGTGATATGTCAGCTGATACCTGAAGGACAAGGAAAAAGTGTGCTAGGTAGAGGGAAGAAGCACATACAAAGAGCTAGAAGTGAGGAAGAACACTTGTGCAATTATGGGTAGTTTAGTTTGACAGGTGCTAGAGCAAAGCAGCAGAGTAGGGCAAAGAGTGAGAGACAAGGCTGAATCATCTGGCAAGAGCAAACTGATTTGGGTGTTTTCATTCCATGCTAAGGAAGTTGAAGTTTTACCCAAGGGCAAAAGCAATGACAAAATCAATGAGTGAAGATTGAAACCCGTTACCTGTCGATGACAGCTATATGACCTCTAATTACTTAACCAAGCATTACTAAGATGACTTTGGCTTTTTGGGTCTTCTATCACTAGCAGAAACAACAATTTGATAAAGCACACCTTTTCTGAGACTTGTGCAGGTTGACAGTTCCATAGGGATGGCACCAGTGAAGGAAGATTGTCGCCAGAAATAATAACAGATATATAGACTTACGGAGATTGAAAAAACTTCTTTAATGTTTATTTATTTTTGAGAGAGAGACAAACCACAAGCGGGCAGGGGCACAGAGAGAGGGAGACACAGAATCTGAAGCAGGCTCCAGGCTCCGAGCTTTCAGCACAGAGCCCTCTGTGGGGCCTGAACCCACCTGAGCTGAAATCAGTCGCCCAACCGACTGAGCCACCTGGGTGCCCCTAGACTTGTGGGAGATTTTAAAAGAGCTATGACACATGAGGACTAAATGAGGAAGAAGTGTGTTCTTCATTATGCTCATGCTTTTACATTTTTTATTCTATATGTACAAAAAAATGTGAATGTAGTATCTATTATCCAAACAATGGAAAGGGATGCCATTTACTATTTATAGTTTATTTCAGATATCAATGATATCTAACTTCATACATTTTGGCAACATACCTTCTTCTAGTGCTCTGGTTATTCTTTTCTCCAACTCCCGCTGCGTCTGAAATAAGGCAAATATTATTTAGAATGTGTAGGGTAAACAAAAGACATGTTAGGAATTATATATAGCTTAGGACATGTGGTCTTGAAATAATACTTGCAGAGATTAAACCAAAGTTAGGGATTGCTTAAACAGAAAAACTATAACATGAATAAAATAAATTCCTACCTATTTTATTTTAGTTTTAGATAACGGAGAACAGATACATACATACACGCACACACACATGTATACATATATACATGTGTGTGTGTATACGTATATATAATATGTGTATGTTATATATATAATATATTATGTGTATTATATTAATATATATAATAATATGTGTACATTATATATATATAATGCTATTTAAGTGAGACTGATAAAAAGCATAATTAATATTGATCTATTGAATATGTATAATCTCTGAAACATGTTGGATCTTACTGGTACAAAAAAGTTTAAACAAGAATCATATTGTATAGTGAATTATTACTTGGAAATGATTAGAAAAACTGCCATTTATGAAAGTTTAATCAGTTTTTTACCTTAATGAATTGTTCCTTAAAATGGGCTTTCCATTTTTTCACTTGTAGAAAAACAAAATTTGAAGGAATGCTTTTTGCTGTTAATTTTTCAGGACTGACTCTTAAATACATATAAAATGAAGAAAGTGGGACTGTCTTACTGTCATGTGGAAATTCCACTGGCAAAAATTGAGTAAAAATGTTTTGCTATCTGTATTATGACTAAAACACTTATTTCCTTTCATAGGCACACAAAGATTTCAGAAAATCTCTTTGAAGAAAGGAAAAATAGAGGGTTACAACAGTTTCAAAACTTAGCTTCTGATTTATAACTTTCTCCATTAGAGATAAGGAAAACAATATACAATTTTCAATTGTAACTTTGTTTCCTTTCTCCAAATTAGGACCAAGTTTTGAAACACTTGACTTATTAAAGTTATGGTAATCCACTTATGAAATGTGTACGAATATTTCCAACTACAGGTGACCCATCAATAACACAGGGGTGGGGTACAGTCAAAAACCTGTATATAATTTTTCATCCCCCCAAAACTTAATTACTAATAGCCTACTGTTGACTGGAAGCCTTACCGGTAACATAAACAGTGGATTCATACATGTTTTGTACAGTAGAATAAGCTAGGGCAAAAAATGACATTGAGAAAAACGGAAGGAAGAGGAAATACACTTACAGTACTGTACAGTATCCAAAACTAATCCATGTGTAAGTAAAGTAGACCCGCACAGGTCAAAACCATGTTGGTCAAGGGTCAACTGTATATTACAACTGTTCCTGTCTAGAATGTTCTTATTTAGATCTTTCTTAGACAAGGTAGCCTCTCCCTGAATGCCCCAAACGGGCTCCAAAATAGTGTACAGGACATAATCAACACTGTGGTGATAAGGATTCCAATGTCTACAAATTTGGGTGTGAGGACAAATGTTTTGGCTGACATGTTTCCCAATATTTTCAGAGACTGTTTTCCCTAATACCTTTTTTTAATTGAAGTATAGTTGACATACAATGTTACACTAGTTTTTCAGTATACAAATTCAGATTGGACAATTGTATACACTATGCTATGCTTGCTACCGTACGTGTAGTTACCCTCTGTCACCATACAACATTAATACAATATTATTGACGATATTCCATATGCTGTATTCTTCATTCCTGTGACTTATTTACTTTATAACTGGAATTTGTACCTCTTACTCCCCTTCACCTATTTTGCCCATACCTCTCTACCCACCTCCCCTCTAGCAACCACCAATTTGTCCTCTGTAGTTATGATTCTGTTTGTTCACTTGTTTTGTTTTTTTATATTCCACATGTAAGTGAAATCACATGGTATTTATTTGTCTTTCTCTGATTTATTTCACCTAGCATAATGCCCTCTAGGTCTATCAATGTTGTCACAAATGGCAAGATCTCATTCTTTTTGATAGCTGAGCTATATTTCGTTGTATACATATTACACATTGTCTTTATCCATTCATCTCTCCATGGACACTTAGGTTGCTTCCCTATTTTGGTTATCGCAAACAATATTTCCATAAACATAGGGATGCATACAACTTTTCAAATTAGTGTTTTCATTTTCTTTGGGTAAATACGCAGTAGTGGAATTAATGAATATCTATTTTTAAGTTTTTGAGGAACCATAACACTTTTTTGACAATAGCATTATATTCAGGCCTTATAAAATGAATGGGACAACATGACTATACCAGACTTATAAAATTAATAACTCAATACCAGATGATGGGGGAAGGCTTTATTCAAACAATTTTATGTTACCATTAATAAATACGATATAAAATATAAACCACGTTTTTTATATGACATGACTTAAGGAGCTACCAAGGTAATGTTGCATCTTTTCCCCAAAAGCTCTTTTCCTAAATATTTACCTCTGTGACCTTTATGTTTATTTCTAGGTAAAAACTGTGTTTCGATGGTGAAAATAGCTTTCAAGTCCATGAATAAGAACACATGTGTACTTTTGTGTATACCTTTCCATTGATCAGAAATATAAGAGGGTGAGAAAATTATACACAGAAAAACTATATATCAGCAAATTTTAATTCAAAGAACATTTTTAAAGGATTTTTAATTAGAAGGATTTTCTCATTAACTGTTAGCATTCAAATATGGCCCATAGAAATCTAAGGTTCGGTTGGGGACACTGCAGGAGTGAGGGACAAGGAAGTCACAGCCGTAGTCTCCATCTCTCCTTTAGTTAGACAGCTCTAATTCTCTCTGTTTTACACAATACAGTTTAATGCAAAAAAATACATTCTATTCTTTGAAAAAAATTATTTCGAAGGTATAAAAGTCACTAATTTAGTCAAAGTCCCGAATTTTGCGTAATAGACAAAAAGGGCTCAGAGAGAGTGTACTTTGCCTGAGGTCATGAATCCAACTAGATGCAGACCAGGACTACACTTGTGGTCTTACCAAGCCTAGAGTTCTATGCCAGTTACTTCCTCATGGTCAGGAAAAATACGTGTATTTTAAGTATAACTCAGAGAAAATGAATACATAAAACTTTGTCATGTGGCTCAGTAATGCTTAGGTATGAGGCACACAATAGTAGCTCTCTAACTAAATTACAAATTTTAAAGTCATGAATGAAAATAAAGGAACAGAAATTATGTTAACTCCTTTTGGTAACAGTCAATTTTTAAGCACAACTTTTTTATTTTTTTAAAAAACATTTTTTTAACGTTTATTTATTTTTGAGACAGAGAGAGACAGAGCATGAACGGGGGAGGGTCAGAGAGAGGGAGACACAGAATCTGAACCAGGGTCCAGGCTCTGAGTTGTCAGCACCGAGCCCGATGTGGGGCTCAAACTCACGGACCGCAAGATCATGACCTGAGTCAAAGTCGGCCGCTTAACTGACTGAGCCACCCAGGCACCACAAGCACAACTTTCTTAAACCACAGGACAGAGAACTTTAAAGAGAAAATCTTTAGGTGAAGCAAGCAAGCTGAAACTGAGGAAATTCTTCCTGAAAGCATTACTTATTCCTTCCAAAGAAAATTTGTTTTATCAAAATCAATCAACAAATGAGTGAACCCATGGTGTGGTTATTTATAGCAAAATTTAAAACCCAACACAGATTTCTCTTTCCCTTCTAGCATGCTTCTGCCTAACCTTTCATCATTCGTTGGTATGTACAAAAGACACAATTCACTTTATTTATAATTTAAATCCAGTCGGAAATTATAGGTGAACCTTCACTTCTCACATGTGGACTTATCTCTGTCTCCCTCCCGACGGGAAGGGAGACTTACCTAACGGGTGAAATTGGGAGAAGGAGCTAAGCAGTGCTTATGCGTTTCTGAATCTCCTCTTTGAAAAGATGTGCCTGCCCACAGTAACATGAATTTGGGTCTGCTCTCAGCTCTGTGGTAAGCACCCGGCCCCCGGGGTGGGGGTCAAGCATTTGTTTCCTCAATTTACAACTGTGTGGGGAAGTGCCCAATTTGGGAGGAAGCCCAAAGTGGCTAACATAACCTAAATCATATCCTCCAACTTGTTAGTGTGTATTAGTAATAAAGCTACTAAGTTTCTCTCCATCTCCCTGTCTCCTGTGTTCTGAATTTAGAAAGAGAAGAGCAGGGTTACTTGCCGCCTACCCAGTGTCACCTGTCACAGTTCCACCGAGAAAAATGACTAGACAACACTGACAGAAACATTCTCTTCTTCCTTGACTTCATAACTAACGTACATTGTTCAAAAGCATCGCTCACTCGAAAGAGAGAAAAAGTTGAAAGGAACCATTTTAGGAACAAACGTAGAAAGTCAGACAAACTGAGGACACAGAGGAATACATTCCAAATGAAAGAACATGACAAAACCTAAGAAAAAAAAACTAAGTGAAACAGAGATAAGTAATGTACCTCATAAAGAGTTCAAGGTAACAGTCATAAAGATGCTTAGTGAACTTGGGAGAAGAATGAATGGATCCAGTGATAACATCAGAAAGAGATAGAAAATATAAAAAAGAACCAATCAGAGCTGAAGGATACAATAACAGAAATGACAAATACACTAGAGGGAATCAACAGCAGATAAGAAGATGCAGAAGAACAGATCAACAATTTGCAAGACAGGATAGTAGAAATCATCCAAGCCGAAAAACAAAAAGAAAAAAGAATTTTCAAAATGAGGCTAGGTTAAGGGACCTGTGGGACAACATGCAGTGTAATAATACTTGCATTCCAGGGGTTCCAGAAAAAGAAAAGACAAAGGGGCAAAGAACTCATTTGAAGAAATAAAAGTTTCATTTAAAAAATTCAAATATTTGCTTGATTTAGCTATTTATAAAATGCTCTATAATCACTCATCAAGATATTTTATAAAAATAGAAACAAAGGTGGTATAAGTCAAAAAAAAAGGAAAAAGAAAAAAAAAGTGCCATAAATAAGAAAGCAATTAAAGATGTATTCTCGTGTAAGAAAATAGCAACACTTTTAACTTAAAAGAGAAATTTACCTTTTTAGTGTTACAAGTTGATTTAATTCATAAAAAGGACTTATCATGGATTCTTTTTTTTTTTTTTTTAGAGTAGCCTCCATGCTTAGCGTAGAGCCCAATGCAGGACTTGAACTCATGACCCTGAGATCAAAACCTGAGCTGAGATCAAGAGTTAGAGGCTGAACTGACTGAGCCACCCAGGCACCCCCCTGGATTCTTTTAAATAGTAAACATTCATATGTCGTTAAGTGTTTGGAGGATGATCATTCACTGACATACAGGGTTGGACAAACTGGATTATAGCAAAACTTTCAAATGTTAATGAACCACTGCCAACTGAAAATAAGTCCAAGCATCTAAGTGTACCTGTGGTTACCAGGCAATAACATTTACTTTCTAAAATCAAATTTAAATGAAAGCTTTTCAAGAAATTTAACATGGGTAAGTTTAGTTATATTTACTGAATACAGTTAATGCTAGTTGTCTCTTTTGGCACACCTGGGTGGCTCAGTTGTTTTTAGTGTCCAAATCTTGATTTTGACTTAGGTCATGATCTCATGGTTTTGAGACCGACCCCCACATTCGGCTCTGTGCTGAGCATGAAACCTGCTTGGGATTCTCTTTCTCCCTCTCCTTTTGCCCCTCCCCTGCATGCACTCATTCATTCTCTTGCTAAAATAAAATAAAAATAAGTATCTCTTAGAAATTAAAGATCAAGGGACTAATATATATATATATATATAATATATAATATATATTATATATTAATATTATATAATTATATAATTAACATTATATATTAATATTATATTAAATATTATATATATTATATTATAATATATTATACATATTATGTTTTATTATATTGAAATTATATTAATATTATATAAATATAATATTATATATTATACAATATATTTTTTATATATATATATATATATATATATATATATATATAATTTACCTCAGTTCTTTCTTAGCACATATAATGCTGACTTTTACTTCGTATGTGTTAGTTACTTAAACAACTCAGAATTTCGCCAAATTAAAAGCAACAACTATATCAGATATCTGAAACCCAAACTAAAACAGATAATATAACTAACCTTCCACAAGGAAGTCTCCCTGTCGTCATATGACGGCCGTGGGTTTAAGGTAGGAATCACTAAGTTTCCTCTTGGAGTAAGGTTCCCATTGAGCACTAAATTATTTTCAAAATGTCCACAATAAGGTGGTTCCAGGCCTGGGCTCATAGTAAGGGTCCTGAGTAAAGTTTGGTGCTGCTGTGTCTCCACAAGAAGTTTTGTATTGCTCTCTGACAGTCTCTCATTAGTCCTGGGAAGAGTAAAAAACACGAATACATTTTCTTTTTCCCTAAATCATTCCTAAATAACATACATTTTTTTTAAGTTTCCATAATAGTAAATAGCATTTGCCATTGAATAGTGTTTTAATACTGAACATGTGACGGAGCACACCTACTATCTAAAATTATACTTTTAAAATTGTTCTAAAGAAATACTTATGTTTCCAGGGGGATTCCTTACTAACAATTCAAATTAGGGAAGGGAGAGAAGTGGCTATCAGTGATGTACATGGCTTAACAAATAATACTTGCTGTCTTCTGGAGTGGCTGTACTGACAGGATCCTTCAGGATGCCATTATATATACATACTTATATTTAGTAAACCTGTTTACAGATATAAAACTAAACCACCCCTCAAAGACATTTTCAAGCGTTTGCTTTCACCACTCTTGTACATTTCACTTATTATCTCAAAGAAACTGAGCATTTGACACTGAGGAATCATTGAGACCAACAATCTCTAGGGGAGATAGTAGATGACAGAGATGTGATCAGAAAGAACTAAAACAGCTACAGAGGCAATTAGCTTATAACAGTTACCAAGGCACTGGAGGCAGAGTCTGCCCTTTCTGTCTTCAGTCTTCCACATGCCTCCCTCCCACCATGGTGCTCTTTTTAGCCACTTTGGGAATTATACTACCCTTCAGCCCTGTGTGAGTCTTTCTGTATTTCACCTGGATGCCTTTATGTAAAGTAGAAAAAGCATAAAGGATGGTTTGCCTCAAGGCCCACTCTAGTAATCATACCAAAGATCACAATGAAGAGAATAAATGTACCAAGCTGCCAGGATGAGTAGTAGTAGTACTTGACCTTTTAGGTTAAAGATGTAATCTTCCAAAAAGAAACTCATCGACATTTCTATCTCGGGTAATTCTGACAAGCAATTTTATAATAATATGCTTCTAAATGAGAAAGCTTTGAACAATGCACTTAAAGACTAGCAGATCCGATCAATGGAAAATATACAGGGCGGGGGGTGCAGGGGGGGGGTGGGGGAAGAGGTCCTGTAAAACCGAAAAAAAGAGGAGGGATGCAAACTGTCCTGGACTAACATTGCAAAGGTAAGTTCACTTAGAAACCTCATTTTCCAAAATGACACAATCTAGTTGGCTTTCACTTCCTACTCATCTCATGATCTTGGCTCCACAGAAATTATGCTTTAGAGGCAAATTAATAAGCTAAATTTCTTGTCTATGATTCTGTTTTGACTTACCTGTTCAGCTTATTTCTCAAGGACTTTCTAAGTTTTAATTCTTCTAGGTAGAGTTGCCTGTAGGTTTCCAACTCTGTTTTAGTAGAATCTTCTTGAGACATCTTCATTGTAGAGAGCTGAGATTCCAGATCTTTAATTCTAAGTTCCATTTGACTTCTCGTTGAAGCATGAGCATTTTCTCTTAACTGGTCCAAGTTTTCTTGAGCTGCTGCTTGTGCCTAATGAAAAACAAAAATTAACAGGATAGTTTCAAAATAGGTATAATCTGAATAATTAATTATACCTGTTTCCTTTAGTTCTGAGTCAATGTTTCAGAGAGAAATTTTAAATGCAAAAAAGCTCAAGTGTAAAATATTTATCACCAATGTCAACTGAATTAAATATGATTTATAAAATTAAAGTTCAATCATTCCTGTATTAGTATTCACTCAATCTGATAATTCAAATAATAGAATCAATGAGAAAATTTTAAAAGTCAACAATAAACTTAAGAATAATCCAAGTACAGTGGAATTTTTAAATCATAATTTTTCTTTTCCTCTTAATAGTGAGACTAGTTGTTTAAATCATCATTGTTTCTTATCCTCTCGATTTTGTAGGAATAATGATGAAAACTGAAATCTTTAAAGGGAGGAACAAATGCCTCCAGAAATCTACAAATTACCATAAAGCAAGTAGAGGAAACCCCTACAATACATCTATCCAAAATGTAATTTGCAGTGAAATGAATTAAAGCACATTGCAGATCAATCAATTAACCTGTAAAAACAGGTTGACTTCGTGTAATTTTTCTACTATGTCCAGTCGTGCTCTTTCTTCAATCTCCCGTTTATACTGCTCCACTTGACTGCGTTCTACCATATTCATTTCCATAAATTGTTTCAATTTTACTACTTCTTGCTGTAACTTCTTGTTGTTGCTCTCTAGTTTTTCACGTTCTTCTTCGAAAGCTTCCACTGATAATAACTCTTGTTGAAGAACTTGATTTTTTGCATCCAGGTGTAGACATTTTGACGATGTAGTTTCCAGTTCTGTTGTAAGGACATCAGCCTGCATGAATAAAACACTATAGTTTGGAAGGGAGTGAAAAGAGTCTAACTCAAAACTACTATGAAAATTTTTTTTTTTCAGATTTTAAGTAATCTCTACGCCCAGTGTGAGGCTTGAACTCACAATCTCAAGATCAAGAGTAACTGAGCCAGCCAGGCACTCAAATTTTTAAATAAACTCATTTGCAATGAAATGTTACCTGTCTTAGAATGTGGAACCTTAAACAACTCAGAAAATCAAGGGCCAAGTTAAAGCCATCAGGTGTTACTGAAATAGATCTTTGCTATCATTCTCTTTACTACACAACATTTGCACTTGATTCTATACTTTTATTTTTCTATGATTTTTTCATATCTTTCTTTCATAAAATAAGTCCCCTCTTAGGAGAAAGTCTCTTAGCCCTTCCCCCATCTTAACACTCTATAATTTTTAAAGAATTTTTAGCAATGTCATATTGACTTATGTATGCCCAAGTCAAAAAATACGTCCCAACGTAAGACTCTGGAAATAAGACTCTAATTCATGAATCTATAAGTAATGCTTCTAATGCCACGGCCTGTTTCTGAACTGCAAATGTTTTATGCTAATTTGAAGTGCATTCCCAGGAGAAATGATTCTCCAGGATGTGTTAAGAAATCACATCTCCCAGTATAAAACTTTAATTGGATGATCCACATACTTTTTTGAGGCTAAAAAAAAATTTAATTCAATACTGTTATCTTGTTATCCGTTGTTACTTTCTAGAAAATAAGAGATCATATTAAACAAAAACAACAACAAAACTGGCTGGAATTTCAGTGATGCTGAGTTGGGAAGGACTTCCATCCATTCTATATGATTGGTAAGACAAGGTGAGTGGATGTGCTGGTTTTATAAATTCGTTGATACTTCTGTGAAAATCCCTCCCCTTAAATATATGCTGGCTTCAGTAACTTGTTTCTAGTGAACAGAATATGCAGAACTGCTGTGATTTTTAAGGCCCGCTTAGAAAATGTGATACAGCTTCCATCTGACTTTCTTTCTCTAGGGAAGCTCACCCTTAGAACGCAGCCACCACGTTGTGAGGAATCCCAGGCTACCTAGTGAGTCTTCATGTAGATACTCCAGCTGAGATTAGCCAACGTCCTAGCCAAAGGCCAGCCTCAACAGCCAAACACGTGCATGAACAAGCCTTTAGATGATTCTAGTCTCCAGCTTCCAGTTATGCCAGCTGATGCCAAATGAAGAAGAAATGAGTTGCCCTACTCTGCTTTGCCGCAACTAAAGATTGGTGAACAAGAGAAATGCTGTTTTGAACTACTAGGTTTTGAGGTGGCTTATTATGCAGCAGTAAATTACTAACACAGATACTGATACTAAAAATGGTGTGCTGCTATTCAAAAAAAACCTAAAACTAAACTTCCTTTGAACCAGGAGGTAGGTCGAACCTGGAAAGATGTAGAAAAGCGTAAGAATGAGACCCAAAAAGGGCCTCCACAAGACTCTTAGTGGAAACCTGATGGCCTGTGAAGAGGCTGACAGCAAGGGTTTCTAAGCAAGTGAAGAAAATGACACTGGAGGAAAGGGAAGTCATGCTACAAAATACCTGAAAGTAAAACGGATAGGAAAGAGAAAATAAAGAAAGACTATGCAACTGAAAGGAACCAGGACTTACTGGGTTCAAGCATCTGTTTCTCATTTACAGCCTCTCTACACGTTGAACTGTCAAATAATGCTAAAATAAAGAAATGGCTTTTGGGTTAAGAGAAACTCCAGGGTGCTACCAGGAAAACAGAGGGATCTAAGGTATGCCTCCAATTTCTTTAAGGATCTTAAGAGTATAAGATTTTTTTTAAAGTGGGTTCCACACCCGACATGGGGCTTAAACTCAGTACCCAGAGATCAAGTGTCACATGCTCTACCAACTGAGCCAGCCAGGAGCCCCAAGAGTAGACGAATTTTAAAGGCAATGTCCTATAAGAGCTTCGCAGGAAACCTGAAGCGAAAAGCTTATCTCAAAAGGACTTGGGAGGGTCGCTTTGCTAAAACACGGCATGAAATCCAGTAATATTTACAGAAAACTAAAAAAGGTAAGAGATATATAGTAGCAAGCATACTATTTGCTAACTTGGGCTAAAAGAGACCAAATAGTGCAAAATGAAATGAGGCCTTTGGGTCTTAGAAGTCCCACAGGGAGGAAGCAGGATGAAAAAACGGCTACAAATACAGGTCATTCCTTATGAAAAGGAAGGAACCAAGAGCTCAAGGAGTAAAGAAAGGGAAGAGACATGGAGAAAGTATTCCCGTGGTTAGGATTAAGTCCTAACTTAAGAACTGACAGCATGCATCAGGCTATATTTCAAAACTCTTATGGACTAGGGTGCTTCCCATCTTCTTTTTCTGAATGGGTGAGTCTTCAGCAGTTGACTAGAATGTTGCATTTGTGAGTGGTAAATAACTGTCTCTTTCATTCTCAAGTCCTCATATTGAGAACACTTGCACTCAAGGGGCTATACTTGAGATACCATAACCCAGGCAGCTTATCCCCACTGCACCTGATTAAGATGGTAAGATCTTGGACTCAAGCCCTGAACCTGAGGCCATGATAACTGAGACTTGCAAGGAGGTATTGGAGGGGGAGGGGAGTGAATGTACTTTTCAGGTGGGAGGAATACAAACATTTGTGGCCAGTGGGTAAAGTATACTGCTTTTTAAAGGTGTACATAGGTTTTAAATATTAATTCCATTTAAAAAAAGGCCATGGAACAACCTTAGTGACGTGCTCCTAATGAACAGAATATGTGACTATGATCCTGTGTGTATTCCAAGCCTAGGTGACAAAAGGCGATACAGCTTCTTCCTTGCTCTGTATCTCAGGCTGCTTACTTGGAATCTAGCTCCCCATCTAGTGAGGAAGCCTAGGCCACAAAGAGGGTCTAGGTGTGTCAGTTTAAGTGTTGCTGCTGCCTCCTGAACTGAAGTCCCAGGCAACAGCCAGCATCAACCACCAGACGTTAGTGAACAAATCTTCAAATGGATCCAACCCCAAACCTTTCAGTTGCCCCACCTGAAGCTGAGCGGGGCAGAGACTAGCTGTCCTGGCCACACTTTTCCTAACAGATTTGTGAACAAAAGAAATCTAACCTTTGGGCAGTTTGTTAAGAAAAAAAACAAAAATGATAAATTGAAAAGTGGATGAAAAAAAAAGAGATAAGACACATAAACCTGTATAGGAGAAATTGGTCTCCATTAAAGTAGGATGTAATAAATGTTAAGATTAATTTACTAACAACCAATGGTGCTAATGAGAAGAAGCAGATAACGAGAAGCAAGATCTAAAGTTTTTGTCTCAGTTTTTCCCCAGCTAGGATCATATTAGCTGCTCATTTTCTATATATGGCCTTTATTATGTTGAGGTATGGTTCCTCTAAGCCTACTTTGTTGAAGTTTGTATCATGAATGGATGTTATAGTTTGTCAAATTATTTTTCTGCATCTATTGCAATGATATGACTTTATGCTTTTTTAAAAATTAATATGAGGTATCACATTCATTGATTTGCAAATATTGAACCACCCCTGCAAACCAGGGATAAATCCCATTTGGTTATAGTGAATGATTGAATGATTTTTTTAATGTTTATTTATTTTTGAGAAAGAGCGCAAGCAGGGGAGGGACAGAGAGAGAGGGAAACACAGAATCTGAAATAGGCTCCAGGGTCCAAGCTGCCAACAGAGCCTGACACTGGGCTCAAACCGACGGACCATGAGATCATAACCTGAGCTGAAGTTGGATGCTTGCCTCACTAAGCCACCCAGCTGCCTCTGCCCCCGGTGAATGATTTTTTAATGTAGTGTTGTATTCAGTTTGCTTATTTTGTTGAAGATTTTTGCATGTTCATCAGAGATGCTGGCCTGTAATTCTCTCTGTGGTGTCTTTATCTGGTTTTGGTATCAGGGTAAAGCTGGCATAGAATAAATTTGGAAGTTTCCCTTCCTTTTATGTTTTTCTGGAACAATTTGAAAAGGACAGGTTAAACTTTTTTTTTTTTTTTGTATTAGCTCTTCTTTACATGTTAAAATTTACATCTGAAGTCATCTGGTCCTAGACTTGTGTTTGTTGAGAGTTTTTTGATTCCTGATTCAGTTTCCTTGCTGGTTATTGATTTTTTTTTCAAATTTTCTATTTCTTCTTGTTTTACTTTGGTAAGTTATATATTTCCAGGAATTTATTCAGTTCTTCTAAGTTGTCCAACTTGTTGGCATACATTTTTTCACAATATTCTCTCATAAATGTTTGTATTTCTGTGGTGTTGGTTCTTATTTCTACTCTCACATTTGTGGTTTTATTTATTTTGGTCTTTTCTATTTTCTTGTTGATTACTCTGGCTAACACCTTATCAGTTTTATTAATTTTTACAAAGAACCAGCTCTAGGTTTCATTGATCTGTTCTAGTATTATCTGTTTTTTGTTTGTCTATCATTCATTTCTGCTTTAATCTCTTTTTTAAATTTTATTTTGAGAGAGACCACACATGAGTGGGGGATGGGCAGAGAGAGAGAGGGAAAGAGAGAATCTCAGACAGGTTCCATGCTGCCAGCAGAGAGCCCAACATGGGGCTCGATCTCACAACTGTGAGATCATGACCTGAGCCAAAATCGAGAGTCAGACACTTAACCGGTTAAGCCACCCAAGGGCCCCCTGCTCTGATCATTATTACTTGCTTTCTTCTGCTGGCTTCAGGCTTCATTTGTTGTTCTTCTTCTAGCTCCCTTAGGTGTAAGGTTAGGTTGTTTGAAATTTTTCTTGGTTCTTGAAGTAGGCTTATATTGCTATGTACTTCCCTCTTAGGACCACTTTTGCAGCATATCAAAGGTTTCAGACCATTGTTTTTCTTTTTTTTTTTTTTTCATTTCCATTTGTATACACGTATTTTTTTTAAGTTTCTTCTTGTATCTCTTGCTTAACCCATTCCAGTGTAGTAGCACGTTATTTAACCTGCATGTATTGTTTTTAATAATTAAGGCCTGTTTTTTTTTTTTTTTGATCCATTCTTGAGAATAGTCCATGTACAGTTGAAAACAACGTGTATTCTGTTTTAAGATGGAATGTTCTGAAAAAAATCTCTTAAATCCAATCTGGTCCGCTCTGTCATTCAAAGCCATTGTTTCTTTTTCTTTTTTTTAATTAAATATATGAAATTTATTGTCAAATTGGTTTCCATACAACACCCAGTGCTCATCTCAACAGGTGCCCTCCTCAATACCCATCACCCATCCTCCACTCCCTCCCACCCCCCATCAACCCTCAGTTCTCAGTTTTTAAGAGTGTCTTATGCTTTGGCTCTCTTCCACTCTAACATCTTTTTTTTTTCCTTCCCCTCCCCAGTGGATTCCTGTTAAGTTTCTCAGGATCCACATAAGAGTGAACACATATGATATCTCTCTTTCTCTGTATGGCTCAAAGCCATTGTTTCTTTGGTGATTTTCTGTTAAGATGTATTTTTTGGTGATTTTTTTAAGATCTGTTGATGTAAATGGGGTGTTAAAGTACCCTATTACTGTCTTATTATCAATTAGTTCCTTTATGTTGGTTATTGTTTTATGTACTTGAGTGCTCTCTTGGTGGGTGCATAAATATTTACAATTGTTAGATCTTCCTATTGGATTGTACCCTTTATTATGATACAGTAGCATTCTTTGGCTCTTGCTACAGTCTTTGTTTTTGGTTTATTTATTTTGAGAGAGACAGAGTTGGGGAGGGACATAGAAAGGGGGAGAGAAAATTTCAAGCAGCCTCCATGCTGTCAGCCTGGAGCCCAACATGGGCTCAAAGCCACCAGCCATAAGATCATGACCTGAGCCAAGACCTAGTCGGTCGCTCAAATGACTGAGGCACCCAGGTGCCCCACAGTCTTTGTTTTAAGGACTCTTTTGTCTAACAAAAGTATCGCTATTTTTTCTTTTAACGTGATAAATTTTTCTCCATCCCCTCGCTTTCATTTTTTTTAATAGAATTTATTGTCAACTTGGCTAACATACAGTGTGTATAGTGTGCTCTTGGTTTTGGGAGTAGATTCCCGTGGTTCATCACTTATAGACAACACCCAGGGCTCATCCCAACAAGTGCCCTCCTCAATGCCCACCACCCACTTTCCCTTCTTACCCACTGCCCCCCATCAACCCTCTATTTTTTCTCTGCATTTGAGATTCTCCTATGGTTTGCCCCTCTCCTTCTCTGTTTGTAACTATTTTTCCCCTTCCCTTCCCCCACGGTCTTCTGTTACGTTTCTCAAGTTCCACATAGGAGCAAAAACATATGATATCTGTCTTTCTGTGACTTATTTCATATAGCATAATACCTTCTAGTTCCATCCACATTGCCAGAGATAGCACAATTTCACTCTTTCTCCTTGCCAGGTAGTATTTCAGTGTATATATAAACCACATCTCTTTATCCATTCATCTGCTGATGGGCATTTAGGCTCTTTCCACAATTTGGCTATTGTTGAAAGCACTGCTATAGACATTGGAGTACATGTGCCCCTATGAATCAGCACTCCTGTATCCTTTGCATAAATTCCCAGTAGTGTTATTGAGGGGTCGTAGGGTAGTTCGATTTTCAATTGTTTTGAGGAACCTACGCACTGTTTTCCAGAGTGGCTGCACCAGTTTGCATTACCACCAACAGTGCAAGCATCCCCTCACTTTCAATCTTCAGGTGTCTTTATGTCTAAAATGAGGTTTTTATAGGCAGCATACAGATGGGTCTTGATTTTTAATCCATCCCGTCACCCTAGGTCTTTTGTTTGGAGTGTTTATTCCATTAATATACAAAGTAATTATTGACAGGTATTTATTTATTGTCATTTTACTACTTGTTTTGTGGTTGTTTCTGGAGATTTTCTCAAATCCTTTATTGTTTTTCCCTCTTTGATGTCTTTCTAATTTGCTTTAATGATATATTTGGATTTCTTTCTCTTTATTCTTTGCATGGTTATTAGTGGGTTTTGGTATATGATAAGCATTAATTTGTATATCACCTCTTCTGCATGTAGCAGTCTATATTAAATTGATGGTCACTTAAGATAGAGCTCATTTTTTTCTCCTCCCCATGTTTTGATAAGTTATTAATATTGTATATCCTTTTTGGGGGCATTCCTTGAAGATTTTTTTTACAGAAATATACATTTTTACTGCTTTTACATTTCTTGCCTTTATACTGTCACTTTTGATCTCTCCTTTCCACTCAGATTCCCCGATAATATTTCTTACAGGCTGATTTAGTGGTCAAAAAACTCCTTCCATTTTTGTTTGTCTGAGAAATTCTTTATCTCTCCTTCTATTATGAATGATAGCCTTACTGGATAGAGTATATTTGGCTGCAGATTCTTCTCATTCAGCACTTTGAATATATCATGCCATTTCCGTCTGCCTTCAAAAGTTTCTGTTGAAAAATCTCCTGCTAGCCTTGTGGGTTTTCCCTTGGAAGTGAATGACTTGTTTTGCTGCTTTTAAGATTTGTAGCAGTGGGGCGCCTGCGTGGCTCCGTCGGTGAAGCATGACTTGATCTTAGCTCAAGTCGTGACCTCGCAGTTCGTGGGTTTAAGCCCTCCAGTGGGCTCTGCACTGACAGCACAGAGAATGCTTGGGATTCTCTCTCTCTCTCTCTCTCTCTCTCTCTCTCTCTGCCCCTCCCCTGCTTGTGTCTGCGTTCTGTCACAGAAATAAAAAAAAAAAAAAAACAAAACCAAAAAACAAAACACTAAAAAAAAAAAAAGATGTTAGCAGTATATTTTGCAAATTTAATTACCACATGTCTTGGGTATTGACTTTGATGGAAGTTCTTTGTGCCTCCTGGATCTGGATGTCTGTTTTCTTCTCCACATTACAGATTTTTTCAGTTATTGTGTCTTCAAATCAATTATCTGTCCCCTTCTCTCTGTCTTCTTCTGGGACTCCTATCATATGAATGTTTTTTCATTTGATGGAGTCAACGAGTGCCTTAAGTCTATTCTTGCATTGGATAATTCTTCTTTGTCTTCTTCAGCTTCACTGTTTTCCATTACTTTGTCTTCTAGGTCATTAATTTGTTCCTCTGCTTCTTCCAGGTTGCTGTTCATTTTTACTGCACTCTTCATCTCTGATTCTTCAACTCTTTTATGTCTGTGGTAAGGGTCTCTCGGATGTCTTCCATTCTTTTCTCAAGTCCAGTGAATATCCTTATGATCATGGTTTTAAATTCTCCCTTAGGCGTGTTATTTATATCTGTCCCATTTAGGTCTCTGGCCATGGCCTTATCCTGTCCTTTTATTTGGGAAAAATGCTTCTGTCTTTTCATTTTGTCTAAGTATCTGCCAGCTTCTGTGTGTTAGAGAAGCTGGTTATGTCACCTGCTCCCGAAAGTAATGGACTTAGGAAAAAGACGTCATGTAATGCCCAGGGTCTAGCACTTCAGGGAGTGTCACCAGTGTGTGCTGCATGTGTTCTGCTGTTGTGTTCTGGCTATGCTATCCTTTAGGCCAGTTGTCTGCAGAGGCTCTCCTTGCCTGGTCTGGTGAGTGTTTGGTCCCTGGCCTGAAGGTAGCGGGTTTTAACTAGGTGTGCTCTGGTCTGCTTATGAAATGAGACCTGTCACCACCTCTACTGGAACTGAGGCCAAGGGAAACTCTCTGGTTGGGAGATGTGGTGTGGGCAGGCATTTGTCCTGGTCTTCTGGGGGAGGGGTCTGCTGTGCTGGGACTCAAGCAAGAGTGATTGAGAAAGATAGTTCCACCAGAGTGCAAGGGGGTGGTGTTTGGTGTAAGCAAGTTAGGTAACCAGTGTTAGCAATGCACTGCTTCCTGCAGGTGGCTTTATGTTTGTGGTGAGCGGCAGGAGAAGGAGATGGTGCCAGCCAGCGGCTTTGTTCCTACAGACAGGTCTCTCTGGACTTTGCCTCTGAGGGACGTGCTCTGAGAAGAGCAACTAATCTCCTGACTGTGTGCCCCAGGCACTCTTCAGACCACTGTACCTATGCTATATGCTCCCACGTTGTTTGCCTGCCCTCTGTCCATGAGCAGTGGAGTACCTCAGGGCTCTAAACCAGCTAAATTGGATGCCCTTAAAAACTCCAGACTTTATGCACTACTGGTTGCAAGAACTCACGAAATGCAGGCCCTCTTGTTTTCCAAGCCAGTGGCTATGGGGAAATGTTCTCTTTGTGTGTTCCCCTGTTCGTTTCTCTCTCTCACCCTTACCCACAACCTCGACTCCCTCCCCTCTGCAGAAGCCAGGATCTGTTTCTCTTCTAGATGACATTTCTGCATCAAGGAACTTCTTTGATGTGCCCTCTTCTCTCCCTTTTGTTGTGGAGTTTGTTCTGTCAGTCTTCAGGTCGATTTCTGGGGTATTTAGGGTTAGCTGATTGTTATCTAGTTGTATTCGTGGGATGAGGCAAGCCTAGAGTCCTCCTACTCCTCTGCCTTCTTCCTGTCTCTAAGATCTTTTTCTAAGATTCCCTTCAATTCCAACAATTCTTACAAGTAGGCAGGAATGCCTCTTTAGAATGTCCCCTCAAGTTAAGGTGGAAGCACAGAGACATACGATTTGAAGCACGATAGTTGAAAAACTAGAAAGAGTCAATTTGATAACCAAAATTGGGCCTTTGGTCTGATTTCAATTAAAGGAAATAGGCAGCTTTGAGTATTTTTTAATCCATTGAATACTCAATCTTCATTCTCCTTTCCTCAGTGAGGAAATAAAGAGAATGTTATGGAATCATTTTTCATCTTTTCAGTAGCAAAACAAATGTACTGTCCTTTAGCACTACTTAAATTAACTGCACATTCTCCTTTACCTTACTCCAACCTTCTTTGTGTGGGGAGGTAAGATCACTTCATCTTTGTGTTGTCCCACAATGCTTCTCCATAGCATACAAGTTGGCTTCAAAATTTTTTTGTCATTCAAATTACCAATCTAGTATTTGTCTCTGATAAATCAACTTAATACTACCGCAATTTGTACAGCTGTATTATTTGAATGATATAATGTTTATTCCATTAGTTATACGCTGAGCTAAAACATATAGCTAAGCATATCTTTCTATTCAAGTGAAAGAAGGGGAAACAGGCTACTGTGTTTTCCAAGAAAGTATGATCTGTGCCAAGAACAGGATTAACACCAGTGTTACACACAAGAACCAGGTCAGAAGAGGATCTCATTGTGAATTGAAAGATGATGGGTTAGCAAGATTGCTTAACAGGAAAGAGGAATAGCCTAGAGTTAATCTTTTCCTTCCTAGGTGGTGAAAACTATGGATGAGTCTATGCATTATAATGAGATAATAAAATATAATGAAGTAAACTGTAGTAGACTGAGTCAAGAGATCCTATGGCCAAGATTTGATGGAAATGAAAGTGGGCAGCACTGATTGAGACACTAAAAGTTTGCACAGGCGGGGAACCTGGGTGGCTCAGTCAGTTGAGCCTCAACCTCTCAGGTCATGATCCCAGGGTCATGGGATCAAGACCCTTGTCAGCCTCCACACTAAGTGTGAAGCCTGCTAAAAATTCTCTCGTGTCTCTCTCTCTCTCTCTCTCTCTCTCTCTCTCTCTCTCTCTCTCTCTCTCTCGCTCTCTCTCTTTCTTTCCCTACACACCCCCTCGTCATGCTTGTGCCCGCTCTAAAAAATATATAAATATAAATAAATAAATAAATAAATAAATAAATAAATAAAAGTCTGAACACACTAAAGAAAGAGCATTTTATCTTTTTGAGCCTGACTTCACATCGAGTCATGGGGTCAGCAAGGCAAAGGCTGGCGAAAGGGTCCTTCAAGAAACAAAAATCTCTATAGGAGCAAAGTTCAGTTCTACTACGTTGACTTTTTATTATTACATAAGTGACTGGTAATTTGCAAGATAACACAGAAAAAGTTTTCATAAAATTTGTTATGGTACTGGCATAAGGACAGACATATAGATCAATGTATTAACATTGAGAATCTAAACATAAACTCTCACATTATAGTGAACTGATTTTCCACAAGGGTGACAGACAATTAAATGGAATAAGACTAGTCTTTGTAACAAACGGTACTGGGACAAATGGATATCCACATGCAAAGCAATAAAATGAGACCTCTACCCCATAGCATATATACAAAATTAACTTAAAATCTAAGAGCTAAAATGATAAAAACTCTTAGAAAAAAGCTTATGTGTATATGTTTGTGACTGGATTTGACAATGATTTCTTACACATGACACCAAAAGACAAAAGCAGATTGTTTACTTCATCAAAATTAAAAACTACTATGCTTCAAATATCACCATCAAGAAAGTGAAAAGGCAAGTGACTAAATAGGAGAAAATACCTGAAAATCCCATATCTGCTAAGGGATTTGCATGTAGGACATTTAAATAACTCTTCCAATAATGAAAAGACAATCCAATATAAAAACGGGCAAAAGAATGGATTAGTTCTTTAAAGACAATACAGAAATGAATAATAATCACGTTAAAAGGGAGATGTTTGGGGTTCCTGGGTGGCTCAGTCAGTTAAGCTTCTGACTTGGGCTCAGATCATGATCTCACGGTTCGTGGGTTCGAGCCCCGCATCGGGCTCTGTGCTGACAGCTGGGAGCCTTGAGCCTGTTTCAGATTCTGTGTCTCCCTCTCTCTGACCCTCCCCTGTTCACGCTCTGTCTCCCCTGTCTCAAAAATGAGTAAAACGTTAAAAAAATTAAAAAAAGATGTGATATATCTATCTATCTATCTATCTATCTATCTATATCTATCTATCTATCTATCTATCTATCAAAAAAAAGGAATCTTGCCATTTGCAACTACGTGGATGGAACTGTAGCGTATTATGCTAAGTGAAATTAGTCGGAAAAAGACAAAAATCATATGATGCCCTCGTATGAGGACTTTAAGAGACAAAACAGATGAACAAAAGGAAAGGGAAACAAAAATAATACAAAAACAGGGAGGAGGACAAACACAGGAGACTCATAAATAAGGAGAACAAACTGAGGGTTGCTGGAGGGGTTGTGGGAGGGGGGATGTGATAAATGGGCAAGGGGCATTAAGGAATCTACTCCTGAAATCATTGCTTCACTAAATGCTAACTAATTGGGATGCAAATTTAAAAACAATAAAACTAAAGATACAACAAAAAGAGCAACGCCCCCCCGCCCCACCAAAAATTTTCTCAACCCAGGAAGCCTCTGGTTGGAGACTCAGGAGATAAGGACCTTCTAGAGAAGTCAGAGGTATGGACTGAGTTGGCTGAAAGCTATCTAAGTTTTTGTTTCACAGGGAACACCTTAACATGGCAGATGATTTCATGCCATAACCTTAATCCCTTTCTATAGGGATACACAGAAAATCCCTCGTTATTCTTTAATAAGCTTCATCAGTTTTGGATATCCTTACAAATTTTAGTTTTTGAGACCCTAATGATTTCTTTAGGACACAGTAGCAGGACAACGCCTAGCACTCTCATTCATAGAAGACTGATCAACAGAGAGTCATGTTACTCGCAGGAAAAGTTCCCTGTTACTATGTGACTCATTTATAAGACGTCTAGAAAAGAAAATAATTTTCAATGTCTCTTCAGCCACAAAAAGGACCAGTCAACAGAATGTTCTAATTCCCCTGACGGGTATAGCTGTCTAATGAAACTTGCATGTATATTATATAGCTTTTGCGACTGACAGAAACGAGTTGGTCAGTGTATCTACCTCATTGCTCCCACTTAGGATTTACAATGAGAATCCTACAAAGGAGGGTGAGAGTGCGAGGACATTAAGTGTTCTGCTTGGAAAACAGCTGTGGTTTCACTACATATCAATAAATGAGAATCCTGAGTGGCACATTAGTCTTTTCTGAGATTGAATTGTGAAATCTCTGAAAGGCTGATTAACTCAAGTGAGTGGAAAAAGAAAATGAGTTTCTGAACTTGCAATGGTAGGAGCACTATGTTACTAGGTAAGACCCTGACAGAGCAGCCATTTCTCCTTTATCATTGGCATTTCTTTTCCTTTACAAAATCCAACAAAGAGAAAAATCCATTCCTTTGAGAAGGACGTTTGCATAACGACCTGCTAGTCATACTTGATGAAGAGAATAAATTGCAAACTTGTAATTACAAATTACAACAAATCATCATTAAAATAACCCGTTCTCAAACTCTCACTGAAGGGTTGAGACTACAAGAGAAAGTCAGAATTCAAGATGACATGATCACTCAAATTGTGCGGAAGTTTGAAACACGCTGAAAAATATTAGCAGGGACTCTCACACATTTGTATGCCAACGTTCACAGCAGCATTATTAACAGTAGCCAAAAGGTGGACTAAACCAAACGCTCACTGTGGTATATATAAAATGTTGCTTTTTTAGACTCTCACAATGTTTTTATGAAAATCTCACTATAAACGTCATTACTTTATGAGTTCAATCAACTTTATCTCTATAGAAAAATTCCATTGCTAGTAGCCAGTAGGAACAATATCAACCTAATATTTTGATCAGTGAGATTTTCCATATGATCCAAAACATTCTTATGTACTACACCTATTGAAATAAGGATTCCTTTTCAGTAGGACAGACATCAAGAGACTGACTTACTAAACTTGTCCTTAACAAGTTGCTCGGAAGATTGTGAATTTGGGCCGCTTGCTGATTGATGGTTTCTTCTGGCCTGGCATTTTGCACTTCTAGCCTAAAATGCAGATCTTAAGGTAATTATTATCACACATAAATTTACAAAAGTACCATACAATTTCTGAACAAATGAGGGTCTTACAGAAATTCTTAAAATTGTATCAAGAGGAAGATTTGGCAATTGAGCCATTTTTCTCGTTGTCTTTTGTGGATAAGGTGCAAAATTGAGATAAAATGTGCCACAATTCTGCATTTCCAAATAACTCAAAGCTGGAATTTGTATCCAGTTTAACAAGGATATACTGGCATAACTAATACATTTATCATACTACATTGCTTATCTGCTTTATAAAAATCAAGCTATTTTCTTTGAGGATTAAATTATACTTTTCCATATGATCTTACATCTTCTCGGCATATCTTATGGCCTCTGCATGTTGATCCTTTGCTTCTTGCAACTGAAATAAGGAAGAAAATATAATTTTAACTTCTGACAATCTAGTAGACCACCATCACCTGTTTCTGTAACTAAATGTTTTTTTTTTTTACTTTAGAGAGAGAGAGAGAGAGAAAACATGCACAAGTGGGGAATAGAGGCAGAGGTAGAGACAGAGAAAATTGTAGGCAGGCTCCAAGCTCAGGGTGAAGCCTGATGTGGGGCTTGGTCTCATGACCGCTGTCATGATGTGGGGTTTAGGATCATGACCTGAGTGGTCACCGTAATTCTAAAGGACGGCAACCTCTGACATTAAGTCCTTGCCCCTTGCTATCTGTGTTTTGAATTGCTCTTAAGGCTTCAAAACCAGATTCTCTAATTCACATTTCCAGCTTTGGCCCCTTTACCTAGGCCATGTGTACTTTTCCCTCTTCCATCTAGGTGCTCATAGACAACATCCTCAACCGCACACTCAAAAATCATTACTTGACATGGAGTACCTTTGTAAACAGCTAATCGTGTACATTTTATTTGGACTCTTTTCAGTGTTACTTTGAGTGTGTCTTTCTTTTTGAGTCTTAAGGGGCACCCTTACCCTTAGGATGTTGACCAGCATACTTTGTCTCACTTTTCTTTATAACACGACATTTATCACAAGGGCTGGATGATCACTGGTTTGTCTTTGTTTCCTTTTGAGTAATTTCTTCGTCCATAGAGATTTCAACCTACGGAAGTCTTCTGAAGTTCCTTTCAGACCCATACTTGACTATATTGTTAGGAAGGTTAAGTTGGCTAGAGCTACCTCTTCTTCCCAATCCAGATTCTTCACCTGAAAATTGTGTGCATCAAATGTCTTCACCCAGGTAGCCCCTGGTTTGGGGATTCAGGAGATGATAGGACCTTCTAGAGAAGTCAGAGCTATGGACTGAGTTGGCTGAAAGCTATCTAAGTTTTTGTTTCAAGGGAACACCTTAAAGTGGCAGATGATTTCATGCCATAACCTTAATCCCTTTCTATAGGGATACACAGAAAATCCCTCGTTATTCTTTAATAAGCTTCATCAGTTTTGGATATCCTTACAAATTTTAGTTTTTGAGACCCTAATGATTTCTTTAGGACACAGTAGCAGGACAACGCCTAGCACTCTCATTCATAGAAGACTAATCAACAGAGAGTCATGTTACTCGCAGGAAAAGTTCCCTGTTACTATGTGACTCATTTATAAGACGTCTAGAAAAGAAAATAATTTTCAATGTCTCTTCAGCCACAAAAAGGACCAGTCAACAGAATGTTCTAATTCCCCTGACGGGTATAGCTGTCTAATGAAACTTGCATGTATATTATATAGCTTTTGCGACTGACAGAAACGAGTTGGTCAGTGTATCTACCTCATTGCTCCCACTTAGGATTTACAATGAGAATCCTACAAAGGAGGGTGAGAGTGCGAGGACATTAAGTGTTCTGCTTGGAAAACAGCTGTGGTTTCACTACATATCAATAAATGAGAATCCTGAGTGGCACATTAGTCTTTTCTGAGATTGAATTGTGAAATCTCTGAAAGGCTGATTAACTCAAGTGAGTGGAAAAAGAAAATGAGTTTCTGAACTTGCAATGGTAGGAGCACTATGTTACTAGGTAAGACCCTGACAGAGCAGCCATTTCTCCTTTATCATTGGCATTTCTTTTCCTTTACAAAATCCAACAAAGAGAAAAATCCATTCCTTTGAGAAGGACGTTTGCATAACGACCTGCTAGTCATACTTGATGAAGAGAATAAATTGCAAACTTGTAATTACAAATTACAACAAATCATCATTAAAATAACCCGTTCTCAAACTCTCACTGAAGGGTTGAGACTACAAGAGAAAGTCAGAATTCAAGATGACATGATCACTCAAATTGTGCGGAAGTTTGAAACACGCTGAAAAATATTAGCAGGGACTCTCACACATTTGTATGCCAACGTTCACAGCAGCATTATTAACAGTAGCCAAAAGGTGGACTAAACCAAACGCTCACTGTGGTATATATAAAATGTTGCTTTTTTAGACTCTCACAATGTTTTTATGAAAATCTCACTATAAACATCATTATGAGTTCAATCAACTTTATCTCTATAGAAAAATTCCATCGCTAGTAGCAAATAGCAACAATATCAACCAAATATTTGGATCAGTGAGCCTTTCCATGTGATCCCAAACATTCTTATGTACTACTCCTAGTGAAATACGGATTCCTTTTCAATAGGACAGACATTAAGAGACCGACTTACCAAACTTCTCTTTAACAAGTTGCTCTGAAGGTCTTGAATTTGGGCCGCTTGTTGTTTGATGGTTTCTTCCTGTCTGGCATTTTGCACTTCTAGCCTAAAATGCAGATCTTAAGATAATTATTCTCACACATCATTGTAAAACAATACCATATAATATCTGAACAAATGAGGGTCTTACAGAAATTCTTTAAATTGTATCAAGAGGAAGATTTGGGAATTGTGCCATTTTTCTCGTGTTTTGTGGATAAGGTGCAAAACAGAGATATAATATCCCCAATTTTGCATTTCAAAATAGCTCAAAGCTGGAATTTGTATCCAGCTTAACAATAATATACTGGCATAACAAGTATATTTCTCGTACTACACTGCTTATCTGCTGTATAAATAAGGTATTTTCTGTGAGGTTTAAATTATACTTTTGCATATGATCTTACGTCTTCTCCGCATATCTTATGTCCTTTGCCTCTCGATCCTTTGCTTCTTGCAACTAGAATAAAGAAAAAAAATAATTTTAACTACTGACAATCTAGTAAAACACCATCACCTGTTTTTGTAACCAAATGTTATTTTTTTTTTGACTTAGTGGGGCACAGAGAGAGAGAGAGAGAGAGAGAGAGAGAACGCCCAAATGGGGAAGGGAGTCATAGGGAGAGACAGAGAAACTCGTAAGCAGGCTCCAAGCTCAGGGTGAAGCCTGATGTGGGTCTCGGTCTCATGACCAGTCTCATGATGTGGAGTTTGGGATCATGACCTGAGCAGAAATTAAGAGTCAGGATGCTCAACCAACAAAGCCACCCAAGTGCCCCTGTAACTGAAATCTTATTGGACCCAGCCACACTCTCCCCTACACGCTGATTGATGGCTACTTTTAGGTCATAGGCCTACAAAGCCGAAAATGTTTCAATACTCTTCCAGAATAGTTTACCAAACTTACTCTCTTACCAAAACATAATGTTGTTAATGTTTATAAATTATATATGATCAGATAAACATACAAATGTATCTACTGGTCAAGTGGAGGAAATATAGGGAATTACCTTATGGTAAACATTTCTGTTCTCACATTACAAGCACTGCATCAACTATGATTTTAAATATTCACATAGGTGAATGACATTTCTATTCTCGTGATTATGAAACTGAACATGCTATTTTCAGTGACAACGAGATATTTCATGGAAGAGTCTGACAAGCAGTATCCTAGTAGGAGCCAGAAAGCCTGGGTCTGAATTCCCAATTCTGCTGGATATGAGTTCTATGACCTTGAGCACACTCCCTAATACTTCGATGTCTCAGTCTTTGCATCTGTAAAATGAAGGTAATGACAGCACCTACTGGGGCACCTGAGTGGCTCAGTCGGTTCAGCGTGTTGCTTTTGATTTCTGCTCAGGACATGATCTCAGGGTCACGTGATTAAGCCCCACATCGGGCTCTACGTGGACAGCAAGGAGCCTGCTTGGAATTCTGTCTCTCTCTCTCTCTCTCTCTCTCTCTCTCTCTCTCTCTCTCTGTCTCTCTCCCTCTTTCTCACTCTCCCTACCTTCCCTTCCCCACAATCTGTCTCTCTCTCTCTCTCTCTCTCTCTCTCTCTCTCTCTCTCTCAAAATAAGGAACCTTAAAAAAGTGATCTCAAAATAAATAATAATAGTATCTACCTAACTGGGATCTTGGTAATGTAAATTTAGGAAATAATACATGAACAACTTAGAAGGGTACGTGGCACATAGTCAGCTCTAAATGTATGCATTTAGCATGATTACTGTCGCTGTATTTTGTGTTCCAATACAATGAGATAGTTTAGGCAGGTGGCATGCCAATACAAGTGGTCCCCTATACAAATTATACTGAAGTTATTCTTCATATCACCGCAAGTGGCAGCAAATGGGGAGGATGAGGCCCAGAATCTCTCCTCAGTACTTCACACAACTTTCGCCAATGCCACTAGCAAACAGTACTTTTTTTTTCCTCTTATAATACTTTCAACTAACATCCTCTCTATACCCTCAGTGGACAATGCTCACGGAGTAAAGTACAAATAGCACCGCCTAGACTGAGTAGTAGATGCTTTACATGACCATCAGAGGCAAGGGAAAGCCACTGATATGGAAATAATGGAGTCTTGCTAAACCAAATTTCCTCAATCATTTCATGCCCATACTGTTTACATTAGGCTGCTTTAGCAGGTACTGTGGTGAAGAGATTAAGGCTTTGTGGTAACAGCATATCAGAAAAGCTGGCCCCAGAGCTTTGCAGTTGGTAAAGTGCTACAAATCTGTAAATCCCAGCACCGGCTGTATAAGGAAGAAAGATTTCAATTTCTCCTTTTCTATTAACCACTTGCTTAAGCTGGAAACTTTCTCCATCTATCACGCTGCTTCTCCCCTTGCAGTGGACTCGAACATTCTTTAATGAATCATCTCATCTACAGATTCAAGTTTTCTTCACTTATTTCCTTCTTTTACACTAAAATCTAACTTTCAATCCAATCATTCCACTAAGAAAATTTGAGGGTCATAAAGGACCTTTTTTTAAAAAAAAATTTATTAAAGTCTTTATTCTGCTTCACTTTTCAGCAGCAGCTGAGAAAAATGATCATGCCCTCCCTCTGCGCTTCTATCCCCACCTTATTTCTGAAGGACGTCAACCCCTGACATTAAATCCTTGCCCCCTGCTATCTGTGTTTTGAATTGCTCTTAAGGCTTCAAAACCAGATTCTCTAATTCACATTTCCAGGTTTGCGGCTTTACCTAGGCCATGTGTACTTTTCACTCTTCCGTCTAGGTGCTCATAGACAACATCCTCAACCGCGCACTCAAAAATCATTACTTGACATGGAGTACCTTTGTAGACAGCTAATCGTGTACATTTTATTTGGACTCTTTTCGGTGTTACTTTGAGTGTGTCTTTCTTATTGAGTCTTACGGGGCACCTTTACCCTTAGGATGCTGACGAGCACACTTTGTCTCGCTTTTTTTTTATAACACGACATTTATCACAAGGGCTGGATGATCACTGGTTTGCCTTTGTTTCCTTTTGAGTAATTTCTTCGTCCATAGAGATTTCAACTTACGGAAGTCTTCTGAAGTTCCTTTCAGACCCATACTTGACTATATTGTTAGGAAGGTTAAGTTGGCTAGAGCTACCTCTTCTTCCCAATCCAGATTCTTCACCTGAAAATTGTGTGCATCAAATGTCTTCACCCAGGTAGCCCCTGGTTTGGAGATTCAGGAGATAAGGACCTTCTAGAGAAGTCAGACCTATGGACTGAGTTGGCCGAATGCAATCTTCAGTTTTTGATTCGCAGAGAAGACCTTAAAGTGGCAGGTAATTTCATGCCATAACCCTAATTCCTTTCTATAGGGATCTACAGAAAATCCCTCGTTATTCTTTAATAAGCTTCATCAGTTTCGGATATCCTTACAGATTTTAGTTTTTGAGACCTTAATGATTTCTTTAGGACACAGCAGGACAATGCCTAGCACTCTCATTCATAGAAGACTGATCAACCGAGTGTCATATTACTCGCAGGAAAAGTTCCCTATTACAATGTGACTCATTAATAAGACGTATAGAAAAGAAAGTAATTTTCAATGTCCCTTGAGTCATAAAAAGGACCAGTCAACACAATGTTCTAGTTCTCCTGATGGGTATAGCTGCCTAATGAAACTTGCATGTATATTATATAGCTTTTGCGACTGACAGAAACGAGTTGGTCAGTGTATCTACCTCCTTGCTCCCACTTAGGATTTACAATGAGAATCCTACAACAGAGGGTGAGAGTGGGATGTCATTCACTGTTCTGCCTGGAAAACAGTTGTGGTTTCACTACATATCAATAAATTAGAATCTTGAATGGCACATTAGTCTTTTCTGAAATTGAATTCTGAAATCTCTGAAAGGCTGATTAACTCAAGTGAGTGGAAAAAAAAAATGAGTTTCTGATCTTTCAATGGTAGGAGCACTATGTTACTAGGTAAGACCCTGACAGAGCAGCCATTTCTCCTTTTTCACTGGCATTTCTTTTCCTTTACAAAATCCAACAAATAGAAAAGGCTATTCTTTGGGAAGGATGTTTGCATAATGACCTGCTAGTCATTGTTGATGAAGAGAATAAGTTGCAAATTTGTAATTATAAATTACAACATATCATCATTAAAAGAACTCTTTCTGAAACTCTCACTAAAGGGTTGGGTTTACAACAGATAATCTGAATGCCAGATGAAATGATCTCTCAAAGACTGGGGACGTTTGAAACACGCTGAAAAATATTAGCAGGGACTCACACATCTGTATGCCAATGTTCACAGCACCTTTATATACAATAGCCAAAAGGAGGACGAAACCAAATGCTCACTGTGGTATATATAAAATGTTGCTCTTCTTAGATTCTCACAATATTTTTATTTAAATCTGACTACAAACATCATTACTTTATGAATTCAATCAACTTCATCTATATAGAAGAATTACATCACTAGTGGCAAGCAGAAACAATATCAACCAAATAATTTGATCAGTGAAATTTTCCATATGATCCAAAACATTCTTATGTACTACTACTCGTGACATAAGGATTCCTTTTCAGGACAATCATTAAGAGATCGACTTACCAAACTTGCCTTTAGCAAGTTGCTCTGAAGATCTCGAATTTGGGCCGCTTGATGTTTGATGGTTGCTTCTTGCCTGGCATTTTTAACCTTTAGCCTAAAATGCAGATCTTAAGATAATTATTCTCACACATAATTTTAAAACTGTATCGTGTTATTTCTGAACAAGTGAGGGTATTACAGAAATTCTTAAAATTGTATCAAGAGGATGATTTGGCAATTGTGCCAATTTTTTCGTTGTGTTTTGTGGTAATGGTGCAAAATTGAGAGATAAGAGGCCAAAATTTTGCATTTAAAAATAGCTCAAAGCTGGAATTTGTATCCAGGTTAACAATGATATACTCGCATAACTAATACATTTCTCATAGTACACTCCTTATCTGCTTTATAAATAAACAAGTTATTTTCTGTGAGGTTTAAATTATACTTTAGCATATGATCTTTAATCTTCTCATCGTATCTTATGGCCTCTGCATGTCGTTCCTGTGCTTCTTGTAACTAAAATAAAGAAAAAATAATACTTTTAAATACTGTCAATCTAGTTGAACACCATCACCTGTTTCTGTAACTAAATGTTTTTGTTGTTTTTTTTTTTTTGTTATTTGGTACTTGAAAGAGAGACAGAGAGGGAGAGAGCACACACAAGTGGGAAGGGAGTCAGAGGGAGAGACAGAGAAAAAGGGAAGCAGGCTGCAAGCTCAGGGTGAAGCCTGATGTGGGGCTCGGTCTCATGACCAGTCTCATGATGTGGGGTTTGGGATCATGACCTGAGTGGAAATTAAGAGTCAGGACGCTCAACCAACTAAGCCGCCTAAGCGCCCCTGTAACTAAAATCTTATTGGACCCAGCCACACTCTCCTCTACATGCTGAATGATGGCTACTTTTAGGTCACAACAAAAGAGTTCAGCTTCTACAACAGAGACTATGGCCTACAAAGCCGAAAACATTTCAATACTGGTACAGAATAGTTTACCAATCTTACTCTCCTACAAAAACATAACGTTGTTAATGTTTTTAAATTATATATGATCAGATAAAAATACAAATGTATCTACTGGTCAAATGGAGGAAATATAGGAAATTACCTTATGGTAAACATTTCTGTTTTCATATTCCAAGCACCACATCAACTATGATTTTACATATTCACATAGGTGAATGACAATTGCTGTTCTCGTGATTATGAAACTGAACATGCTGTTTTCAGTGACAACGAGATATTTCATGGAAGAGTTTGACAAGCAGTATCCTAGTAGGAGCCAGAAAGCCTGGGTCTGAATTCCCAATTCTGCTGGTTATGAGCTGTATGACCTTAAGCACACTACCTAAAACTTCCGTGTCTCAGTCTCTAAATCTGTAAAATGAAAGTAATAACAGCACCTACTGGGGTACCTGAGTGGCTCAGTCGGTTCAGCGTGTTGCTCTTGATTTCTGCTCAGGACATGATCTCAGAGTCACGTGATTGAGCCCCACATCCAGCTCTGCGTGGATAGCGAGGAGCCTGCTTGGCATTCTCTCTCTCTCTCCCTCTCTCTCTCTCTCTCCCTACCTGCTCTTCCCACAATCTCTCTCTGTCTCTCTCTCTGTCTCTCTCTCTCTCAAAATAAAGAATCTTATAAAAGGGATCTGAAAAATAAATAATAATAGGATCTACCTCACTGGGATCTTGGGAATATAAAATTAGGAAATAATACGTGAACAACTTAGAAGGGTACATGGCACATAGTCAGCTCTAAGTGTATGCATTTAGCATGATTACTGTTGCTGTATTTTGCGTTCCAATACAATGAGATAGTTAAGGCAGGTGGCATGCCAATACAAGTGGTCCCCTATACAAATTATACTGAAGTCATTCTTCATACCACCGCAAGTGGCAGCAAATGGGGAGCATGAGGCCCAGAATCTCTCCTCAGTACTTCACACAACTTTCGCCAATGCCACTAGCAAACAGTACTTTTTTTTTCCTCTTATAATACTTTCAACTAACATCCTCTCTATACTACTCAGTGGACAATACTCACGGACTACGGTACAAATAGCACCTCTTACATTGAGTAATAGATGCTTTACATGACCATCAGAGGCAAGGGAAAGCCACTGACATGGAAATAATGGAGTCTTACTAAACCAAATTTCCTCAATCATTTCATGCCCACACTGTTTACATTAGGCTGCTTTAGCAGGTACTCTGATGAGGAGATTAAGGCTTTGTGGTAACAACATATCAGAAAAGCTGGCCCCAGAGCTTTGCAGTTGGTAAAGTGCTACACATCTGTAAATCACAGCACCAGCTGCATAAGGAAGAAAGATTTCAATTTCTCCTTTTCTATTAACCATTTGCTTAACTTTTGAAGCTTTGTCCATCTATCACACTGCTTCTCCCCTTGCAGTGGACTCGAACATTCTTTAATGTATCGTCTCATCCACAGATTCAAGTTTTCTTCACTTATTTCCTTCTTTTACACTAAAATCTAACTTTCACTCCAGTCATTCCACTAAGACATTTTGAGGGTCATCAAGAACCTCTTTTTTTTTTTTTTTTTTTAATTTTATTAAGGTCTCTATCCTGCCTGCTTCTCTTTTCAGCAGCAGCTGAGAAAAATGACCATGCCCTCCCTCTGCTCTTTTTACCACACCTTATTTCTGAAGGACGGCAACCCCTGACATTAAGTCCTTGCCCCTTGCTATCTGTGTTTTGAATTGCTCTTAAGGCTTCAAAACCAGATTCTCTAATTCACATTTCCAGGTTTGCGGCTTTACCTAGGCCATGTGTACTTTTCACTCTTCCGTCTAGGTGCTCATAGACAACATCCTCAACCGCGCACTCAAAAATCATTACTTGACATGGAGTACCTTTGTAGACAGCTAATCGTGTACATTTTATTTGGACTCTTTTCGGTGTTACTTTGAGTGTGTTTTTCTTATTTAGTCTTTGGGAGCACCCTTACCCTTAGGATGCTGACCAGCATACTTTGACTCGCTTTTCTTTATAACATGACATTTATCACAAGGGCTGGATGATCACTGGTTTGTCTTTGTTTCCTTTTGAGTAATTTCTTTGTCCATAGAGATTTCAACCTACGGAAGTCTTCTGAAGTTCCTTTCAGACCCATACTTGACTATATTGTTAGGAAGGTTAAGTTGGCTAGAGCTACCTCTTCTTCCCAATCCAGATTCTTCACCTGAAAATTGTGTGCATCAAATGTCTTCACCCAGGTAGCCCCTGGTTTGGGGATTCAGGAGATAAGGACCTTCTAGAGAAGTCAGACCTATGGACTCAGTTGGCTGAAAGCTATCTAAGTTTTTGTTTCACAGGGAACACTTTAAAGTGGCAGATAATTTCATGCCATAACCCTAATTCCTTTCTATAGGGATACACAGAAAATCCCTCGTTATTCTTTAATAAGCTTCATCAGTTTCAGATATCCTTACAGATTTTAGTTTTTGAGACCTTAATGATTTCTTTAGGACACAGCAGGACAATGCCTAGCACTCTCATTCATAGAAGACTGATCAACCGAGTATCATGTTACTCGCAGGAAAAGTTCCCTAATACAATGTGACTCATTAATAAGATGTCTAGAAAAGGAAGTAATTTTCAATGTCTCTTCAGCCACAAAAAGGACCAGTCAACAGAATGTTCTAGTTCCCCTGACAGGTATAGCTGCCTAATGAAACTTGCATGTATATTATATAGCTTTTGCGACCGACAGAAACGAGTTGGTCAGTGTATCTACCTCATTGCTCCCACTTAGGATTTACAATGAGAATCCTACAAAGGAGGGTGAGAGTGGGATGACATTAACTGTTCTGCTTGGAAAACAGTTGGGGTTTCACTACATATCAATAAATGAGAATCCTGAATGGCACATTAGTCTTTTCTGAGATTGAATTGTGAAATCTCTGAAAGTCTGATTAACTCACGTGAATGGAAAAAAAAAATGAGTCTGAACTTGCAATGGTAGGAGCACTATGTTACTAGGTAAGGCTCTGACAGAGAAGCCATTTCTCCTTTTTCACTGGCATTTCTTTTCCTTTACAAAATCCAACAAGGAGAAAAGTCCATTCCTATGAGAAGGACGTTTGCATAATGATCTGCCGGTCATTGTTAATGAAGAGAATAAATTGCAAACTTGTAATTACAAATTACAACAAATCATCATTAAAATAACCCGTTCTCAAACTCTCACTGAAGGGATGAGATTACAAGAGAAGGTCAGAATTCAAGATCAAATGATCACTCAAAGATTGGGGACGTTTGAAACACGCTGAAAAATAGTAGCAGGGACTCTCACACATTTGTATGCCAACGTTCACAGCAGCATTATTAACAGTAGCCAAAGGTGGACTAAAACAAATGCTCAATGTGGTATATATAAAATGTTGCTTTTTTTAGATTCTCACACTGTTTTCTATGAAAATCTCACTGTAAACATCATTACTTTATGAGTTCAATCAACTTCTCTATATAGAAGAATTACATCACTAGTAGCAAGTAGGAACAATATCAACCAAACCTTTGCAGCAGTGAGATTTTCCATGGGATCCAAAACATTCTTATGTACTACTCCTAGTGAAATACGGATTCCTTTTCAGTAGGACAGACATTAAGAGATCGACTTACCAAACTTGTCTTTATCACGTTGCTCTCAAGATCTTGAATCTGGGCCGCTTGATGCTTGATGGTTGCTTCTTGTGTGGCATTTTTAACCTGTAGTCTAAAATGCAGATCTTAAGATAATTATTCTCACACATAAATTTAAAACAACATCACATACTTTCTGAACAAATGAGGGTATTACAGAAATCCTTAAAATTTTGTCAAGAGGAAGAATTCGGAATTGTGCCATTTTTCTCATTGTGTTTTGTGGATAAGGTGCAAAATTGAGAGATAATATGCCACAATTCTGCATTTAAAAATAGCTCAAAGCTGGAATTTGTATCCAGCTTAACAATGATATACTGGCATAACTAATACATTTCCCATACTACACTGTTTATCTGCTTTATAAATAAACAAGTTATTTTCTGTGAGGTTTAAATTATACTTTTGCACATGATCTTTCATCTCCTCAGCATATCTTATGGCCTCTCCATGTCGTTCCTGTTCTTCTTGCAACTAAAATAGAGAAAAAATAATTTTAACCACTGAAAATCTAGTAGAACACCATCATCTGTTTCTTTAACTAATTTTTTTTTGACTTGAGAGATAGACAGAGAGAGAGAGCATGCAGAAGTGGGGAAGAGAGACAGAGGGAGAGACAGAGAAAATGGTAAGCAGGCTGCTAACTCAGGGCGAAGCCTGATGTGGGGCTCGGTCTCATGACTGGTCTCATGATGTGGGATTTGGGATCATGACCTGAGTGGAAATTAAGGGTCAGGACCTCAGCCAACTAACCCACCCTAGCGCCACTGTAAGTAAAATATTTTTGGAGCCAGCCACCCTCTCCTCTACATGCTGATTGATGGCTACTTTGAGGTCATAACAAAAGAGTTCAGCTTCTACAACAGAGACTATGGCCTACAAAGATGAAATGTTTCAATACTCTTACAGAATAGTTTACCAACCTTACTCTCCTACAAAAACATAACATTGTTAATGTTTTTAAATTATATATGATCACATAAATGTACAAATGTATCTATTGGTCAAATGGAGGAAATATAGGAATTTACCTTATGGTAAACACTTCTATTTTCATATTCCAAGCACCACATCAACTATGATTTTACATATTCACATAGGTGAATTACGTTCCTATTCTCGTGATTATGAAACTGAACACGCTGTTTTCAGTGACAACAAGATATTTCATGGAAGAATTTGAGAAGCAATATCCTAGTAGGGGCCAGAATGCCTGGGTCTGATTTCCCAGTTCTGCTCATTATGAGCTGTATGACCTTGAGCACACTACCTAAAACTTCCATGTCTCAATCTCTGCATCTGTAAAATGAAGGTAATAATAGCACCTACTGGGGCACCTGAGTGGCTCAGTCGGTTCAGTGTCTGGCTCTTGATTTCAGCTCAGGACATGATCTCAGGGTCATGTAATTGACCCCCACATCGAGCTCTGCATGGACAGTGAGGAGCCTGCTTGGGATTTTCTCTCTCTCTCTCTCTCTCTCTCTCTCTCTCTCTCTCTCCCTCCTCCCTTCCTCTCTCTCCCTACATGCCCTTCCCCAAAATCTCTCTGTCTCTCTGTCTCTCTCTCTCTCAAAACAAAGGACTTTAAAAAAGTGATCTCAAAATAAATAATAATAGTATCTACCCCACTGGGATGTTGGGAAGATTACATTAGGAAATAATAGATGAACAACTTAGAAGGGTACGTGGCACATAGTCAGCTCTAAGTGTCTGCATGTAGCATGATTACTGTTGCTGTAGTTTGTGTTCCAATACAATGTGATAGTTTAGGCAGGTGGCCTGCCAAAACAAGTTTTCCCCTATACAAATTATACTGAAGTTATTCTTCATTCCACCACAAGTGGTAGCAAATGGGGAGCATGAGGCCCAGAATATCTCCTCAGTACTTCAAAAAACTTTGCCAATGCCACTAGCCAACAGTACTTTTTTCCACTTATAATCATTTTAACTTCATTCCTCTCTATACCACTGAGTGGACAATGCTCACAGACTACGGTACAAATAGCACCTCCTTGACTGAGTAGTAGATCCTTTACATGACCATCAGAGGCAAGGGAAAGCCACTGACATGGAAATAAACGAGTCTTGAGAAACTAAAGTTCCTCAATCATTTCATGTCCATACTCTTTACGTTAGGCTGCTTTAGCATGTACTCTGATGAAGAGATTAAGGGTTTGTGGTAAAAGCATATCAGAAAAGCTGTCCCCAGATATTTGCATTGGTAAAGTGATACAAATCTATAAATCACAGTTCTGGCTGTGTAAGAAAGAAAGACAAATTTAGCATGCTTTTTCATAGTGAGAGGGGAAAAAAAAACTAAACATTTGATTGAACATTTCTCCTCTATTTGATTAAGTGCTTTCATTAATAGTTTTACTTATATAAGTGTGTGTGTGTGTGTGTGTGTGTGTGTGTATAGAGATATACACACATTTTTTAACGTTTATTTTTTGATACAGAGCACGAGTCTGAGTGGCGCAGAACGTGAGGGACACAACGGATCCAATGCAGGCTCTGCTGACAGCAGAAAGCCCGATGCAGGGCTCCATCTCAAGAACATGGAGATCATGACCTGAGCCAAAGGCAGACTCTGATCTGACTGGAGCCAGCCAGGCACCCCTCAATCTAGTATTTCATTTCTTAGCATACATTTAGAATAAAAGCTTTGCTATACCAATGTTTCCAAGAAGAATTTATTGATACGGTATAAAGTACTTAATTTTATCGGAAAAACTGTTAAGTTAAAGTATTTTCAATTTATACAAGGATAAGTACCACACGTATCAAATATTACTATCCCTTAAATTTATACTTAGGAAGACGAAATTACCTGTCATGAAAAAAATAAAAACAATGTCAAATAAAGGACTAAATTGTTCTGCACAGGCTAGATGACAAGTGTCAAGAGAGTTAAAGCTAACGGGAGTTAGAACAGTCAGAGAAAGTTCATTGGAAAGGAGACTGTGAGCCAAGTCTGAATAACATAGGTTTACTCAAGAGGAACAGAAACTAAAAAGACAGTAAGGACAGCATGAGTAACGGCTGAAAGATGGTAAAATCAACCCAATTAACTCAGAGGATAAAATCTGATGGCAGAGACATTAAAAACGGATGTCCACACAAGAACTACATAAATGTTCATAAGCAGCAGTATTAATAGGCAAGAAGTGGACACAACCCAAAGGTCCATCAACTGATGAATGAACAAGGGCCTTAACCCACAATGGAGTACTGTTGACAATAAAAAGAAATGAAGCACTGATATAAGCTGTAACCAACACAGATGAACCCAGAAAACATTAAGTAAAGGTAGCTAGTCCCAAAGGACCACACGTTGTGTGACTCCATTTATATGAAATATTCACAAGAGGCAACTCCATTGAGAGACCAAGTAGTAGACTGGTGGTTGCCTGAGGCTGGGGGCAACGGGTAAGGGTTTCCCTTCAGGGTGAGGAAAACATTCTACTTGATGGCAGTGATGGTTGCACGAGTGTACACAGAGACAGTGAACTGTGCGTGGCAAATGGGTGACTTTTATGGTATGTGTATTGTACCTCAAAATAGCTTTAAAAAAAACCCAATGGCAGAACACAGAGAATGTTCTTAATTCTCGCTTTTGGGCGCCCATACTACACATGATCTGAATATTTCCGTGCTTTGACAATATGTCTAAAAGGCAAAGAAAATGAAGGAAATGCCGAAGTTCAAGTGGTTTGTTAAGTGATCTTTCTGTACGAGTCATCCTGAAATCAATATGCATTCTTCTCAAAAGTGAAGATGAGAACTAAGACAATTATCTGAAACATTCCCTTAAACATTATCTTCTGATTTGATCCAGCTTGCCTCATCATGGTAATAGAGATATCATTAAAAAACATTGTTTAGTAGGGGACAAAAGTCTCTTGGGGCACCTGGGTGGCTACGTCAGTTAAGTGTCCAATTCTTGCTTTCAGCTCAGGTCATGATCTCATGGTTCATGAGACTGAGCCTCACACTGGCTCTACACTGACAGCATGGAGACTGCTTGGGATTCTCTCTCTCTCCTCTCTCTGCCCCTCCCCTGTTAACACGCACGCACACACTCTCTCTCACTCTTTTTCTCTCAAAATAAATAAATAAAATGTAAAAAAAAAATTAAATTAAAGAAAGAACGAAAAAAGTCTCTCAATTTCTGTGAGGAAGGATACAAAAGCCTCAACTTTCCTAAGAGTAAGTATTATAAGAAAACAATGTATAACACAAATAGGAGAAGGAAAGGCAGAAGTTTACAAAATAAATGCATTGTAAAGATACTAAAATCATAATAAATTAATTATAATGAAAATACCAAAGAAAGCGGTCCATGGAAATTGGTATCCTAAAACACTTTATATTATTTAACCAGCTATAAGTTAGCTGTTGACAGGTTACATTTACTACATACCTGACTTCTGATTTGAGCTAATTTCTTCTTGAGATCCCGTGTTTCACCTTCCAGACGAAGATATGACGTAACCTCTGGGGAAGCCTCTGACATAGACTGTTTCTTCAGAGTATCAGCCAGTTCTTGTTGAAGTTGTCTCGCAACTACCTAATAAGACATTTCTGTTACTGATTTTCTAAATCATCTTATTATTAAATTATGTTAATAATAGACAACTCTCACATACGTACTTTGAGAAATATCAACACACACATCAATTCACCGTCTTTTTGTAACACATACACATTCCTGTTCACTGAATTCAGTTAAAGACACAAAAGGTGTTATCTCCCTGCCTAGTTCTGATTTTTTATGGTGTCTCTTTCCAGTCTTAGCACGACAATTTCATCCTGCAACATGTGGTTTTTATGCAACCGATCTTGTGTTTTCTCATGATTATCAGAAAGCTAAGTAAAACCAAGCACATTTTCAGATAGCACTCAATAAAATGGAAGTATCATGATTTTCTTTGAAATGAAAGTATAATCTGTGTTTAAACAATGAAAAGGTTGCAGGGGGTGCCAGTGTGGTTCAGTTGGTTGAGTGTCTGACTCTTGATTTTGGCTCAGGGAATTATCTCACATTCTGTGGGTTCAAGCCCCGCATCAGGCTCTGTGCTGACAGTCAGGATCCTGCTCAGGATTCCCGCTCTCCCTCTCCCTGCCCCTCCCCTTCTTGCATTCTCTCTCTCTCTCTCTCTATCTCTCTCTAATGAATAAAGAAACATGAAAAGAAAGAAAGAAAGAAAGAAAGAAAGAAAGAAAGAAAAGAAGGAAGGAAGGAAGGAAGGAAGGAAGGAAGGAAGGAAGATTACAGTAAGTGAATATCCAACTGGAAAAAAATAAAGTTGGCTCCAAATCTCAAATTTTAGACAAGCATAAGTTCCCAAAAGTTCAGAACTTTAACTGAAGATAATGAAGGCATGAAAGTAAAAAAGAATTTGTGAGAAAACTGTTCAGAATCTCAGAATTGGAAAGGCCTTTCTCTGATTTACAACAAACCAGAAGGCCTAAAATAAAAGATCAATAAATCTGACTATACTTAAAAATTGAGTTTACAGTAGGTATCGAACACAGCGACCCCACAGTACAATCCTTAGCTCTGCATATACTCGGACAGATTAAATTTCCTAAAATTCTTCTTTCCTGAGAATATTTCATAGATATGTACTTTGCTACCATTTCTATAGTCAGTTATAAGAATTAGATCTATTGATAACTGAAAAATCTAGGCACTATACTATAATAGAAACACTTCTACATTCATCAATGAACTCATTTGGTTATCACAATTCTAGAATGGAGAGATTAAAACGGTGAGCTGCAGGACTCTCCCCAGGTCTTCTCACTCCACAACTAGTGCTCTTGCACCAATCACTGCCACTTCTCTAGTGTAAATACACAAGTACAAAAGAAGTCTTGTATTTCAAAATACTCATAGGAAATAAGGTGAAATTTATACATCTCTTAGAAAACCATGAGATTGTTACTGCTGCAATAACTTGCATTTCCTCTTCATGTTGAAAACAGTAATAAATATAAAAGAGGGGAAATACACTCAGCTATTTTATTAGGAATAAAATACCTATCAATAAATTATCATTAAGTATATACCACAGCATACCATTGTTATCAAAAGTTCCTTGTAATGAAATAGGATGCTACTTGAAGCAAAACTGTTACTTTTCTCAAAAGTAGGAGACTTGATACCGAAAATATGATCAGTGAACTGGCTACACTCGTCCTCCTGTCCATTAGCGGAAGTGTTCAACTAACCTATTAATATATCAAGGCAGTGAAGTAACTGTTCAAAACGAAAACACATGTTGCTAGTAGCAATAGTATTGAGATTAGGGAAAGCTCATCAATTCCTACAGAAAGTAATAAAAGCCTCTCCTTTGGACAAGGACATTATGAATGTCACTAGTTGTTGCAGACAAATGCATTTAATCAAGAATATTATTTTATCCAGTGAAGCAAAAATGCCACCGTCCCCCATGACCCTCTGCAAAATATATGTGCTTTTAAAATCCTCTATAGTTTCCATGATGAACAGAGTTCAGTTTCATATATACATACATATATATACACATATTTATACACATACACACACACACACACACACACACACACACACACACACATATATATACGCACACACACACACACGGAGAAAAAAGTAATAATAACTAAAAAATAGAATGTATACAAATACATACACACATGTACTTCAAAATAACTAAAGAAGATACCTTAGAATTAGTTTTCTTCTGAGCCATTTCTAGCTCCTTTTGCTTGCAAAAGTGATTGTTTAGACTTCCATCTTGTAAGACTCTGGCCTTCTGTTCTGGAGAAAGTTGCCACTGAGTGTCACTGCGCTCTTCTACAACCTGGAGACACATTTCATTATGATTCTGGTCTCATACCGTTAAAAAAAGAAGGTCAAAAGCTGAAGAGAACTTTAAAAAAATGTTCAAAAGAACATAATCCCATGTTTTAATTTATTTTAAACCTAAATAATATATATTGAGTCAAAGGGATACTATAAAATATATATGTATAATATTACACTATGTAATATGGATGGAAATACAGTTTTTATCAAAAACTGATTTACCTGATTTTTTGTGGCCTTCAATTCCGTGTTTAGCATTCTAAGAGCGAGTTCAACTTGTTGTTTTGTTTCAACTTCTTTCTTATATTCGTCTTCTTTTCTTCGTAACTTTTCCCTAATATTTTCATATAAAATATCAGCATTTCTTCTTTCTTCTTCTTCTTCTTGTTTTAAGGTACATCTGCAATTACATGTGCTTCTTTTAAAATTTGTTTTGTTAGACATAAAAAGTTCATTTTATGATCTGGTTCCACATAAGTTGGCTTATTATCCAAATGAAAAATATCTATGTTTTCCAATTGTTTTCCTTGTAGGGCTCATGTTTTTAATTTGTCACTTCAATCTCTTCCAAACCATATATACAGTTGAAAAGAAGCCAGGAGAAAGCATTATGCAACTTCGTTAGTTTTAGTCAGTAATAACTCTGGTAGATGCTGTAGGAAAGGAAGTTTGAAATTATTCAGGAAAGTTAGAGTTGAAACTTACCCCCTTTCCCACAGGTATAATTATTCCTCCATAGGACAGATAATTCAGTTTCTCATTAAAAAGAGAAGTTGCTGTTTATAAGCAAGTTTATCAATTCACTGGAAATAAAATTTCCACTTGACGAAACCTTACAGGTACCTCCAAAAATGATGCGCAGTGAAAGAGAGCATCTGTGGATGTTGTTTACACAACATACACGTGCAGATTACTGTCATCTAAGACTACGCTGACGAGTCTAATATCTGTTGCCTATGCTTTTTGTTTCTTCTTCCACAACACTTGCAACTTACCTTGTTGATGATTACCTACTTTATGAATCACTTAAACATCCCTTCTAGAACAACACAGGATCCGTATTAATTAAGTAAACAATAAAGAGTAATATGACCTTTCAGCATACACTTTTGAATTAATTTTATCTACCTATGACAGAGATGTTGAAAAAACTTCTCAGTAACCACTTTCCGTATTACTTTTTTTAAATGTTTATTCATTTTTGAGAGAGAAAGGGAGAGCCCATGCAAACAAAGGGGGGGCAGAGAGAGAGAGAGGGAGGCAGAAAATCCGAAGTGGGCTCTGCACTGACAACACACAGCTCGATGTGGGGCTCGAACTCACGAACCCTGAGATCATGACCTGAGCCAAAGTCGGAAGCTTGACTGACTGAGCCACCCAGGCGCCCCCATTTTACTTTGTTTAAATTTTTTATTGAGAGAGAGATGACGCAAGTGAGTGAGGGCGGGGAGAGGGAAAGAGAGACAGAATCCCACGAGGGGCAGACAGAGAGGGAGAGACAGAGTGAGAGAAGAGGAGCTCACCCGAAGCGGGGCTCGTGCTCACCCAAAGCAGGGCTCGAGCCCACCCAAAGCAAGGCTCAAACTCACGAGATCATCACCTGAGCCGAAGCCAGAAGCTTAACCAGCTGAGCCACCTAGGCACCCCCACTTTACCTTTTAACCCCTGCATGTTAAGAAGCAAACGGAATCAATTTGGGCGAATTTTACTGTCTTGAGAAAAATGGCCATTTTATACTCTGTTGGTAGGTACAGAGAGTAATATAAACTTTCTGAGAACAACTTAAAAATATGGATCAAAGACCTTTTTAAAAATTTTTATACTTTAACCAGATTACATTATATTGAAGAATTGACTCCAAGCAAGTAACCAGACATGTAGAAACAGATTATATAAAAGACATTCCTGACAGCATTAATTAAAATACAGAGAGATGAAAAACAAGCAGAATTCAATCTCTTAAATAATGATATTTCTTGGACTATGGTGGACTTTTATAGGGCCATTAAAATTGTGATTTGGAATATACATTAAAGTATTACAAGTATTCACTGTGAAGAACTTCCTGTGTTATTGCCAAGAATCGCACACCTCACAACACTAAACAAGTATTCTTTCCAGGAAAATCCCATAAGGTAAGTCAGCAATTACAAAACTGCCCGTACACATCTGTAGTATAAAAGGAAGCAGTTGAAATATTTCCTTAAAGCCAAGATGCTGTACCTCAAACTGCAGAATTCACGTTCCCATTCCACTTTTTGATGTTCTAACCGTGATATCATGTCTTTGGCTTCTCGTAGCTCGTTTTGTAGTGCACTAACCACTTTGTCCATTTCTGTCATTTTTCCCGTAAGAAGTTTACAGTGATTTTTGTTAAGTTTCCTTAATTTCTCATAAGAAACACGTATATCTCGGATTTTCAAGAAGCCAGCATAATCTGCATCAGAGAAGAAACAGAAATAAAATAGATGAGTACTTTTTGCATATACAGGCCTGTGCATCTTCAATTCACTCATTCACACATTGAATAAATATATACCTTCAATGGAAGATGTTATACTCAGCTCTACAGACACAATAGAGAAGACCCCTGGCTCTCGATTAGCTTAAAGTCTAGTGAAGGAGAAAGACAACTCAAATGGTAATTCTAAATTCAGATAGTTCCTATTAGAAGACAGAGTTCTGTGATCATAACTTGATCTAGATTGGGCCCAAGGAAGATAGATGTCCCTGAGGAAGAGATAAATATACTGAGGAATGAAGGATGAGCAGGAGACAATTAAGCAAAGGAGGAAGACAAGCACACTCGACAGTCTAGAGCATGTGCCGAAGTTCCACTGTAATCTGCTTCTGGCCAAGATGGGGTAACACGTACTGATTGATCTTCCTACCTGAAGCAAGCAAAAACAAAACAGACAAAATACAATTTTAACATGATTTTCAAGACACAGAACTTCAGACAATGAAGGACAATGATCCCTGAAAACAAAACACGTTAGCCTAACACGTATGCCCAAGCTCACTGCCTTGAGAGAATTTTCAGGCTACAACACAGGAGACATAAATTATTTAAGTAGATTTCACCAGACTCCTTGAGTCAAGGTGGCAAAACTGAGAGTCTGGTGAAGTCAAGGCAGATAGAGACGACAGGTCAGCATCCAAGAGAGGAGAAAGCAGGACACAGAAAGAACCCTGGGCATCTGCACAGGGTCCCCTTTGGCTATTCAGCAGAGTAACAACCAGTGCATACATGGAAGGAAGTCATCAAGGGAAAAAAATCTGAAAAGAGTAGAGGAAACACTGCCTGGTGCTCCCACAGCACGAGGGACGGTATCTATTCACATTAGCTAAGATAGAAAAACTCATAATTTGCCTTAGGCTGATCACCACTCTGGATTCATCCAATAATTCGTAAGAGCAAGACTAAAGGATCCAACTGTTTGTAAGTAACTTAACTATATCTCCAAACAAAGCATGAAAAGATAACTAGAGGCATGGAAGCTATTGTTTTAAAAACCAAATAGCACTTACAGAGATGTAAATTATGTTAGCCATGAACAATACGATGGGTAGGAATAAACACATATTAGACCTCACAAAACAAAAGACTGAAGTTTAACATAGGAAACCTGGGAGAAAACTTCAACTGGGAAATATACAATTGCCCAAAGAGGCAGGGAAAGGGACAGGAAAAAAAAATGGCCCAAATCTTCCTAAACCTAATGAAAACTATAATCCCACTGACCCAGGAAGGATATATCTAGGAAAGAAGAAATGGAAGTCAACTCTTGTGATTTGCCTAAACTCTATATGATGTGGTACAACATTACTGGAAGGGAGACTGTGATGCTGAAGCCATAGACTATAAACCCTAAACCAACCACTAAAGCAGCAAAACTGAAAAGTTCTAGCTAGGAAGCCTAGATAAATAAATGAATAAATGAATACATGAATAAATAAATAAATGGATAAAACTGAATCATAAAAATTACTCGATTAAAAGAAAGCAGAAAAAGAAGAGAACGGGAACAAGGAGCAGATAGGACAAATGCAAATCAAACAGCATGATGACATATTCAAATCAACTATCTCAAAAATCACAGTAAATGGCCCTTTGTAGCAACGTGGATGGAACTGGAGAGTGTGATGCTAAGTGAAATAAGCCATACAGAGAAAGACAGATACCATATGTTTTCAGTCTTATGTGGATCCTGAGAAACTTAACAGAAACCCATGGGGGAGGGGAAAGAAAAAAGAAAAAAAGAGGTTAGAGTGGGAGAGAGCCAAAGCATAAGAGACTCTTAAAAACTGAGAACAAACTGAGGGTTGATGGGGGGTGGGAGGGAGGGGAGGGTGGGTGATGGGTATTGAGGAGGGCACCTTTTGGGATGAGCACTGGGTGTTGTATGGAAACCAATTTGACAATAAATTTCATATATTGAAAAAAAAATCACAGTAAATGAAAACGGTCTAAAAGCCTCAACTAAAACGCAGACTGTCAGAATGGATAAAAAAGGAAGACTCAACTATATGCCACCTATACAAAATGCACTTTAAATGTCAAGACAGAAATTTGTTCGAAAGACAGAAATATGATATACCACACTAACACTTGACCAAAGAAGGCTGAGCTAGAGTGGCTATATGAATAGCAGACAAAACAGTTTCAAGCAAAAAAAATTATTACCAGCAATAAACAACAGGTCATTGTATAATCATAAAAGGGTCAATTAAGAGCAATCTTAAATGTTCATGTATCTGTTAATAGCTTCAAAGTACATGAAGCAAAAATTGATAGAACTGAAAAGAGAAATAGGCAAATTCACAATTATAGTCTGATATTTCAATAGGCTCAACATCAGCCAGGGCATAGTAGACTTGGCCGCCACTATTCTTCTCAAGGATCTATGGAACACTTACCAAAAAAGACTATGTTCTGGGTCAAAAATAAACCTTAAATTTTTTTTTAACGTTTATTTATTTTTGAGACAGAGAGAAACACAGCATGAATGGGGGAGGGGCAGAGAGAGAGGGAGACACAGAATCGGAAGCAAGCTCCAGGCTCTGAGCCATCAGCCCAGAGCCCGACGCGGGGCTCGAACTCACGGACCACGAGATCGTGACCTGAGCTGAAGTTGGATGCTCAACCGACTGAGCCACCCAGGCGCCCCAAATAAATCTTAATAAAAGGAAGAAGTCAAGAGGCCTGAAGTCATAATAGTGTGTTCCCTGACCACTAAGCAATCAAATCAGAAATCAAGCACAAAAATATCTCTGGAAAATACTCAACTATTTGTGAACTACAGAACACATCGAAATATCCCCTGGGTCAAAGAAGTAATGAAAAAAGAAAAAAAAAATTAGAGAGGATTCTGAACTGAATGAAAATGAAAACATAGTAGAATTTGTAGAGTCCTGCTTTAGTAGCACTCACATGAAGACTTATAGCACTGAATGTATACATTAAAAAAGAAGAGGGAAGTGCGGTGCTCCTTGCTGCCTTTGTGGCTCCTCGCCCGGCTTCCCAAGGCACCCTGCCCTGCCCCACCCCACCCTGGCAGTGGCTGGAGAGCAGGTGCTTTGTTCACACGCCCACAGCAGGACTTGGGTGGGTGGGGGCGGGGTCCGCTACCTGCCAGGATTTGAAGGCGGGGGAGTAGCTGTAGGAGGCGACCCCCCTAGACTGAGGTGGGAATGGGCCGGGCCCCAGGCTCTGCTGGAGCGGGAGGCTGCGGCGGTGGCAGAGGCATGGCCCTTCTGGAAGGGAGAGCCCAATGCCTGTGCACCTGTCTCCCCTCCCTTCCTCTCCGCCCCTGCCATGGGTTTTGTGTTCTACCTCCCCATCTTTTTCTCACCACCTACATCATCACTCTTCTTCCAACTTCGCTTCCCACCTTCTTGTGACCCTTTCTCTCACTTAAGCCTCAGTTACTCAGGTTCTTTTCACCCTAGTCTTGCCGGAGACTTCATATGCCAGCAGTCTCTTTCATGGGATGTCCCCATCCTTCCCCTCTCCCCACATCCTATTCTGGGTTGATGGCAGCCAGAAATCCTTCCTATTGCGTTTACCGGCAGTTTCTACCTGGCCCTGAAGCGTGGCGCAGATCAAGTCCACCACACCCATGCTGAGAACGACCCCTAGGAGAACCACTTGTCCCATGGTGGTATTGGACAATATGTTCTCAATTTTCCTCTGGTTGCTTATTTTAGTCTGAATATTTGTTACCTCCACCTCTATACTTTACAAACGTATGTTTTGGTTGCATGACAAGGAGTTAGAAATGAGCCAGAGACCATTCGCAGGTAAGGAGAAGATTTAGACATTTAGGATTAAAGGAAGAAAGGAGAAACAGAATGTTAAGAAGGTTAGATTCCTGAAAGTATTTTGATATCTTTTGTGATCTGAGGAAGTGGAGATTACTGAGCCTACACAGATTGACATTTTGGGAAAATTTCACGATGCTTGATTTGCTCTTGGGGTAACGTGAACACAAGTTCTCAAACCTGCATATTCTCTCAGTTGGAACCAGCTGTATATCTGAATGTTCACTTTCATCAGAACATGTATCAGAGAAAGAATGGGAGTCTGCTTCAACAAAAATGACTACGTCCGGGACCTGAAAAGGGTCATTCTGTTTCCTAATAGTGTATATGGCCATTTTAGTGGGCACAGATCAGGATTTTTACAGTTTACTTGGAGTATCCAGGACCGCAAACAGTAGAGAGATAAGGCAAGCTTTCACGAAGTTGGCATTGAAGTTACATCCTGATAAAAAACAAAAAACAAAAACGAATAACCCGGGGCGCCTGGGTGGCTCAGTCAGTTGAGCGTCCAACTTCCGCTCGCTCGGGTCATGATCTCACAGGTCGTGTGTTAGAGCCCCACGTCGGGCTCTGTGCTGATGGCTCGGAGCCAGGGGCCTGCTTTGGATTCTGTGTCTCCCACTCTCTCTGCCCCAAGCCACTTGCATTCCGTCTCTGTCTCTCCCAATAGTAAATAAACACTAAATAAATAAATAAATAAATAAATAAATAAACAACCAACCAACCAACCAACCAACCTACCAACCAAATGAATAATCCTAACGTACAGAGTGATTTTCAAAAATAAATAGAGCATATGAAGTACTCAAAGATGAAGATCTGTGGGAAAAGTATGACAAATACGGAGAAAAGGGACTTGCAGATGATCCAGAAGGTGGCCCGTATGAAAGCTGGGATTATGATCGTTATGATTTTGGTATTTATGATGATGATCTTGAAAGCATGACATTGACTAGAAGAGAATTGGATGCTGCTGTTCATTCTGGAGAACTGTGGTTTGTGAACTTTTACTCCCCAGGATGTTCACACTGCCATGAATTAGCTCCCACATGGAGAGACTGTGCTAAAGAAGTAGATGGATTACTTCAAATTGGTGCTGTTAACTGTGGTGATGATAGAATGTTTTGCTGAATGAAAGGAGTCAACGGATCTCCCAGCCTCTTCCTTTTTAGGTCTGGAACGGCCACAGTGAAATATCACGGGGACAGATCAAAGGAAAGTTTGGTGACTTTCGCCATGCAGCGCGTTAGAAACACAGTGATGGAATTATGGACAGGAAATTGTGTTCACTCCATAGAAACTGCTTTTGCTGCTGGTATTGGCCAGCTGATCACTTTTTGTTGCAAAGGAGGAGATTGTTTAACTTCATAGACACGACTCAGGCTCAGGGGCATGTTGGATGGTCTTGTTAATGTAGGATGGATGGACTGTGCCACCCAGGACAAACTTTGTAAAAGTCTGGATATTATGACAAGTACTACTGCCTATTTTCCTCTGGTGCCACATTAAATAACAGAGAGAAAAGCAGTGTTTTGTTCCTTAATTCATTGGATGCTCGAGAAATATATTTGGAAATCATGCATAGTCTTCCAGATTTTGAGCTACTTTTGGCAAATACACTAACGGATCGATTGGTGCATCATCAGTGGCTCTTATCGTTTAGTTTCGGAAAACATGAAAATCCAAATGATCCTGAGTTGAGGGAACTAAAAACTCTACTCAAAAGTGATCATATTCAAGTTGGCGAGGCTGACTGTCCCTCTGCGCCAGACATCTGTAGTAATCTCTCTGTATTTCAGCCATGTCTAGCAGTATTTAAAGGACAAGGAACCAGGGGTGCCTGGGTGGCTCAGTCGGTTGGGAGCCGACTTCGGCTCAGGTCACGATCTCGCGGTCTGTGAGTTCGAGCCCCGCATCGGGCCCCTGTGCTGACAGCTTGGAGCCCGGAGCCTGTTTCGGATTCTGTGTCTCCCTCTCTCTGACCCTCCCCCATTCATGCTCTGTCTCTCTCTGTCTCAAAAATAAATAAACGTTAAAAAAAATTAAAGGATAAGGAACCAAAGAATATGAAATTCATCATGGAAAGAAGATTCTATATGATATACTAGCCTTTGCCAAAGAAAGTGGTAATTCTCATGTTGCCACACTTGGACCTCAAAATGTTCCTGCAATGACAGGAACCGTGGCTTGTTGATTTGTTTGTGCCATGGTGTCCACCATGTCAAGCTTTATTGCCAGAGTTACAAAAAGCATCAAAGCATCTGCGTGGTGAGCTTTAGTTTGGTACACTAGATGGTACGGCTCACGAGGGACCCTGTAACACGTGTAACATTCAGGCGGATCCAACAACAGTGGTATTCAACCAATCCGAGGTTCATGAATAAGAAGGACATCACTCTGTTGAACAACAGATCTTGGAATTCATAGAGGATCCTAGGAACCTTCAGTGACCTCCCTGACACCCACCACTTTCAATGAACTAGCTAAACAAAGAAACCATGATGAAGTCTGGATGGTTGACTTCTACTCCCATGGTGTCATCCATGTCAAGTCCTAATGCCAGAATCGAAAAGAATGGCCCGGACACTAACTGGAGAGTTACTGTGGGCAGTATAGACTGCCAACAGTATCATTCTTTTTGTGCCCAAGAAAATGTTCAGAGATACCCTGAGATAAGATTCCCCTCCCCCAAAACCAAATAAAGCTTTTCAGTATCACAGTTACAATGGCTAGAAGAGAGATTTGGGGTACGGGATTTCTACCTCAAGCATCCACAAATCTAATGACTCAGCTTTCGATGAAAAAGTTATACAAGGGAAAAATCACCGGGTGATTGAATTCTATGCTCCTTGGTGTGGACCTTGCCAAAATTTTGCTCCAGAGTTTAAGCTCTTGGCTAAGATGATGAAAGGAAAAGTGAAAGCTGGAAAAATAGACTGTCAGGCTTAGGCTCAAACATGCCAGAAAGCTGGCATCAGAGCCTATCCGACTGTTAAATGTTATCCCTATGAAAAAGCAAAGAGAAACATTTGGGGAGAGCAAATAGATGCCAGAGATGCCAAAGCAATTGCTGCCTTACTAAATGAAAAATTGAAAAATCTCCACACTCATGGAGAGAGAGATAAGGATGAAGTTTAATGATGTGAAGATGAAGAAAAAAGAGAAAAGGAATTCTAACCCATGACATCAGAGGATCATCTTTGTAGGATGTTGCTACATTCTGGGTCAGAATAAAGGAACATTATCTCAGAATTGTAATTGCACCGTCTGAATTCTGTACAACATTGGTATAAATGAGGGTCTGCAAGCTTTTTCTGTAAAAGGCCAAACTGTAAATATTTTAACCTTTGTAGACCATGTACTTTTGTCACATAGTACTTTGTTTTTGCTTTGTTTACAACCCTTTAAAAAATCTAAAACTTTTCTTACCTCAGGGCCATACACAAACAAGCCCAGCCACATTCAGTCCACGGGCCATAGATTGCTGACCCCTGGAAATGATACTAAAACTGCCTGGCTCAACCAGGAGCCTGCACTGTCAAGTACATACATGTCTAGGGTCTATTCCTTAAAGTTTTGTGGCTGGCCTGAAAGGAAATAATTTGGTATTTATTTACCTGTCTTAAAAATTGTGTGAAATGGATTGTGGCCATAGTGTAATTAAACACACACACACACACACACACACACACACACACGTGTAATTAAACACACACACACACACACACACACACACACAATGTGGCAAGCAGATAGCCTATTTTCATGGTGTATTATAGTAAAGAGATTTTCTTCTTTTTTCTTTATAGGTTGAAGAACTTATTTTAATTTTTCACAATTGAGAAAAATTTTGGTAAAATATTGCCAATAGATTTCTACAGTATCAAGAAGAAGAAGAAGAAGAAGAAGAAGAAGAAGAAGAAGAAGAAGAGGAGGAGGAAGGAGGAAGGAGGAGGAAAAGGAGGGAAGGACGAGAAGGAGAGGGAGAGGGAGAGGGAGAAGGAGAAGGAGAAGAAGAAGAAGAAGAAGAAGAAGAAGAAGAAGAAGAAGAAGAACGAGGAGGGGGAAGGAGGGGGAGCAGAAGAGGAGGAGGAGGAGGAGGAGGAGGAAAGAGGAGGCAAAGAAGACAGAGGAGGAGGAGGAAGGAGGAAGAGGAGGGAAGGAGGACAGGGAGATGGAGAGGAAAAGGGAGAAGAGGAAGAAGAAGAAGAAGAAGAAGAAGAAGAAGAAGAAGAAGAAGAAGAAGAAGAAGAACAACAACAACAACAACAACAACAACAACAACAACAACAAGGAGAACGAGGAGGGAAGGAGGAGGAGCAGAAGAAGAGGTGGAGGAGGAGGAAGAGGAGGAAAGAGGAGGCGGAAGATGACAGAGGAGGAAGAGGAAGGAGTAAGAGGTGGGAAGGAGGACAGGGAGATGGAGAGTGAAAGGGAGAAGAAGAAGAAGATGAAGAAGAGGAAGGAGAAGGAGAAGAAGAGAAGAGGAGGAGGAGGAGGAAAGAGGAAGGGGAAGTGGAGAGAAGGAGGAGAGGGAGAGGGAGACAGAGGGGGAAAGGGAGAAGAAGAAGAAGAAGAAGAAGAAGAAGAAGAAGAAGAAGAAGAAGAAGAAGGAGGAGGAGGAGGAGAGGAGGAGGAGGAGGGAGGAGAAGGAAGAAGGAGAGGAGGAAGAAGGAGAGGAAAAAGAAGAAGAGGAAGAAGAGGATGAGGAAGAAGAAAGGTCTGAAATCTATGACATTGGGTTCCACCTTTTGAAACTAGAAAACGAAAACAAATTAAACCCAAACCAAACAGAAGAAAGGAACTAATAAAGACAAAAATCACATGAAAAAAAGCAGAAAAATGATAGAGAATAATCAATGAAACCAAATGCTTTCAGGAGGTGAAAAAAAGGATCAATTTCTACCAAGACTGATCCCAAAATGACGAGAAACAAGGGAAGTATTAACAATATATCAGAAATTAGTAATGTAACTAACATTACTGGAGATTCACAGATACTAAAAAAATAACAAAGTAATATTATCAACTTTATATAATTAATTTGACAACTCAGATGCAGTGGGTAAATCCCGTGAAAGACAGAAATTATCAAAGCTCAATCAAGAGTGAAGAGTGCCTGGCTGGCTCAGTTGGTAGAGCATGTGACTCTTGATCTCTGGATTGTGAGTTCAAGCCCCATGTTGGGTGTAAAGATTACTGAAATGAAATGAAATGAAATGAAATGAAATGAAATGAAGTGAAATGAAATGAAGTGAAATGAAATGAAGTGAAACGAAATAAAATAAAAAAATAAAATAAAATGAAAAAAAGAACAGATAAACTAACTAACTCTATATGTATAAAAGAAACTAAAGTCTTAGATAAAGATCTTTCCACAGAAATCAATTCCAGAGCCAAGTGGCTACACTAGTAAATTCATCCAACACTTTAGGAAGAAATGTAATCTATTCTACACAAAGTCTCCCCCCAAAATGGAGAGGAGAAATATTTCTCACCTCATTCTATAAGGCTAGCATTACCTGAGACCAAAACTAGACAAAGATACTATAAGAAAGAAAATTCTGTCATAAGCATGGGAGTCCAATTTCTGAAGAAACCATCCACAAATCAAGTCTAACACTACATTAAAGAGGGGGGTGTGTCAACAGAGCAGAGAAGTAGGGGGACCTGAAATGACCACCTCCCTCAAACACAGCAGTGAGGCAAGAAGATGTGGAAATCTAGGAATCCGGGCTACAGAGTGACACAAACATCTCCAGGGGCCCATGGGGACAACTTGCCAGGTCGTGGAGATTTTTTAATCTATTCTTTCTGCACCTCTTCTGTATCTCCTTCTTATTTTCCTTTCTCTCTCTCTCTCTCTCTCTCTCTCTCTCTCTCTCTCTCTCTCTCTCTCTCTTCCCTGCCTGGATTAAGTTGCATAGTATCTCTGATTCTCTGCCTGGTCAATTTTTTTGTCTTCTTCGCTTTTCCTTTGCCCCTGTCATTTCTCCCTTTGTATGAGATAAGGCATCTTCCATCACCACCCCCCCCCCCAGTGTTTAAATTCTTTTCCAAGGTTACATTATGAACAAATCTAAGCACACCTGCTGGAATGGCCAACCCATCAATATGAGTAGGGAAATAAAGCAACCAGAGTCACAAAAACAGAGAGCATGAAACACACTCCAAAGATACCTGTTGAAGGGCCAGGCCCTGGATAGTATATGACCCCTTTTTAAAATAGTAGTGCTCACAGGTGCAGGACACATGACAACTAGGAAAACACATAAAGTACCGAACACTGAGGAAATGGAAGAATTCTCCTCAAAAGAAACTCCAGGAAGAAATGAGAGCTAGAGAATTGCTCAAAACAGATATAAACAATATATCGGTTCAAGAAGTTAGAACAATAGTTGTAAGATTAACAGCTGAGCTTACAAAAAAGCATAGAAGACAGCAGAGAATCTATTGCTGCAGGGATCAAGGAACTAAGAAATAGTCACAGCAATTAAGAAATACTGTAAATAAGATGCAAAATAAACTAGATGCAGTAACTGCAAAGATGGAGGAAACAGAGGGGAGAATAAGTGACATAGAAGATGAAAGTATGGAAAATGACGAAGACAAGAAAAGGGGTGATAAGAAAATATTAGACCATGAGGGGAGTATTAGAAAACTAAGTGATTCAATGAAATGTTATAATATCCGGATCATAAGAGTTCCAGCGTAAGAGAGAGAGAGAGAGAAAAGGGCAGATGGTTTACTTGAACAAATTATAGGTGAGAACTTCCCTAATCTGGAGAAGGAAGCAGACATCCAAATCCAGAAGGCACAGACAACTCTCTTCAGATTCAACAAGAATAGGTCTTCTCCACAGCATATCATAGTGAAACTGGCAAGTTACAAAGAGAAAAGAGAATTCTGAAAGCAGCAAGGGACAAACGGGCCTTAACCTACAAGGGTAGACACATAATGGGTAGTGGCAGACCTGCCCGCTGAAACTTGGCAGGCCAGGAGGCGATGGTAGGAAAAAGTCCATGTGCTGAATAGGAAAAGATGCAGCTAAGAATCCTTTCTCCAGCAAGGATGTCATTCAGAATAGAAGGAGAGATAGGCTTTCCCAGAAAACCAAAAACTACAAGAGCTCATGACCACTAAACCAGCCCTGCAGGAGATCCTAAGGAGACTCTGTGAGTGGAATGTTGTCAAGGCTACAAAGGACCAGAAACATCACCACAAGCATGAAAGCTCCAGACAACACAATGACATGAAATCCATATCTTTAAATAATCACTCTGAATGTGAAGGGACTAAATGCCCTTATCAAAACACATAGGGTATCTGAATGGGTTAAAAAACAAAGAAAATCCATCTATATGCTGTCTACAAGAGACTTATTTGAGACAGGAGGACACCATTAGATTGAAGGTTAGGGGATAGAGTACCATGTATTATGCTACTGGAAGTCAAAAGAAAGCTGGGGTAGCCATACTTAGGTCAGACAAATGAGATTTTAAACCAAAGACTCTAACAAGAGATGGCGAAGGGGATTATATCATAATTAAGGGATCTATCCATCAAGAAGAGCTAACAATTGTAAATGTTGGTGCCCCCAACTTGAGAGCCCCCAAATACATACATTGATTAATCACAAACCGAAGCAATCTTATTGATAATCATATGGAAATTGTAGGTGACTTAAATACTCCCTAACAACAATGGACAGATCACCTAGGCACAAAATCGGTAAAGAAACAAAGGCCCTGAATGATACGCTGGACCAGATGTATTTGACAGATCTATTCAGAACTTTTCATCCAACAGCAGCAGAATACACATTCTTCTCGAGTGCACGTGGAACCTTCTCCAAAACAGATCACACAGTGGGTCACAAAACAGCCCTCCATAAATATAAAAGAACTGAGATCACACCATGCGTATTTTCAGACCACAACACTATGAAACTTGAAATCAAACAAAAGAAAAAGTTTGGGAAGCCTCTAAATGCATGGAGGTTGAAGAACATCCTACTGGAGAAAGAATGGGTCAACCAGACGATGACAGGCAAAATTAAAAAATATATATACGGGCAAATGAAAATGAAAACATGACAGTCCAACCCCTTTGGGATGCAGCAAAGGCGGCCCTAAAAGGAAAACACATCGCCATCCAGGCCTTTCTCAAGAAATAAGAACAATCCGAAATACAAAATCGAACCTCACACCTAAAGAAACTAGAAGAAGAATAGCAAAGAAACCCTACAACGATTAGAAGAAATAATAAAGATTAGAGCAGATACAAACACTATAGAATCCAAAAGAAAAACCTGTAAAAACAAACAAAAAAAAAATAGTAGAACAGATCAATGAATCTAAGACCTGTTTTTTTTTTAAAGAATAAATAAACTTGATAGACCCCTAGCCAGCTTTCTCAAAAAGAAAAGAGAATCCAAATAGATAAAATCACGAATGAAAAAGGAGAGGTCACAATGAACACACAGAAATACAACTATTAGAGAATACTACGAAAATGTATATGCCAACAAACTGGACAACCTGGAAGAAATGGACACATACCTAGACAACCACACATTACCCAAACTCAAATGGGAAGAAATAGAAAATTTGAACAGACCCATAACCAGCAAAGAAATTCAATCAGTTGTCAAAAATCTCCCAACAAATAGGAGTCCTGGACCAGAAGTCTTCCCAGGGGAATTCTACAAGACATTTAAAGCAGAGTTAATACCGATTCTTTTCCAGCTGTTGAACAAAGAAATGGAAGAAAAGCTTCCGGACTCTTTCTATGAAGCTAGCATTACCTTGATTCCCAACACAGATAGAGACCCCACTAAAAAGGAGAGTGACAGGCCAATATTCCTGATGAACATGGATGCCAAATTCTTAACAAGATACTAGCAAATCCAATTCGGCAGTATATGAAAGAATTCTTCACCATGATCAAGTGGGATTCATTCCTGGGCTACAGGGCTGGTTCAATATTCGCAAATCAATCAAAATGATACATCACCTTAATAGAAGAAAGGATACGATCATTCATATGATCCTGTCAATAAATACAGAAAAACATTTGACCGAATACAGCATCCTTTGTTAATAAGAAACCCTCAAGAAAGTTGGGATACAAGGAACATACCTTAACATCATAAAAGCCATATATGAGAAGCCTGCTGCGAATATCCTCAATGGGGAGAAACAGAGAACTTCCCCCCTACCCTGCCCGCCGAAGATAAGGAACACAAAAGGGACGTCCACTCTCACCAGTGTTGTTGAACATAGTGTTGGAAGGCCTAGCCTCAGCAATCATACAACAAAATGAAATAAAACACATCCAAATTGGCAAAGAAGAAGTTAAACTTTCACTTTTCGCAGATGGCATGATACTCTACATGGAAAACCTAAAAGACTCCACCAAAAAGCTGCTCCAACTGATACATGAATTCAGCAAAGTCACAGGATACAAAATCAACACACAGAAATCGATTGCACTTCTATATACCAATAATGAAGCCACAGAAAGAGAAATCAAGAAACTGAGCTCATTTACAATTACACCAAGAACCATAAGATACCTAGGAATCAACCTAACCAAAGCTATAAGAGATTTGTATCCTGAAAACTATAGAAAACATATCAAAGAAATTAAAGAAGACACAAAGAAATGGAAAAACATTCTATGCTCATGGACTGGAAGAAGAAATATTGTAAATATGTCGATAACGACCCAAAGCAATCTACACATTCAGTGCAATCCCAATCAACGTTGCACCGGCATTCTTCTCAGAGCTAGAACAAACAATCCTACAATTTGTATGGAACCACAAAAGATCCCAGATAGCCAAAGTAATGTTGAAAAAGAAAACCAAAGCTGGAGGCATCACAATCCCAGACGTTAGCCTCTACTACAAAGCTGCGATCATCAAGGGAGTATACTATCGGCACAAAAAGAGACACAAAGGCGAATGGCATAGAATAGAGAATCCAGAAATGGACCCACAAATGTATGGCCAACTAAACCTTGGCAAAGCAGAAAAGAGTATCCAATGGAAAAAAGATAGGCTCTTTAGCAAATGGTGCTGGGAGTGCTGGACAGCAACATGCGGAAGAATGAAACAGGACCAGTTTCTTACACCGTGCATAAACTCAAAATGGATGAAAGACCTCAATGTGAGAGAGGAAACCATCAAAACCGTGGAGGAGAACACAGGCCACAACCTCTTTGACCTTGGCTACAGCAACTTCTTCTCAACACATCTCTGAAGGCAAGGGACATAAAAGCAAAACTGGACCCTTGGGACCTCATCAAGGTAGAAACCTTCTGCACTTCAAAGGAAACAATCCACAAAATTAAAAGGCACCAACGGAATGGGAGAAGATATCTGCACATGACATATCAGAGAAAGGATTAGTACCCATACTCTAGAAAGAATTGGCCAAACTCAACACCCGAAAAACAAATAATCCAGGGAAGAAATGGGCAGAAGACATGAATAGACACTTTTCCAAAGAAAACATCCAGATGGCCAACAAGCACATGAAAGGATGTTCAACATCGCTCATCATCAGGGAAATCCAAATCAAAACCACATTGAGATACCACCTCACACCGGTCAGGGTAGATAAAATTAACAACTCAGGAAACAACAGACATTGGTGAGGATGTGCAGAAATGGGAATTCTCTTGCACTGTCTGTGGGAATGCATGGTTGGTGCCGCTGCTCCGGAAAACAGTGTGGAGGTTCCTCAAAAAATTAAAAATAGAATTACTTTACAACCCAGCAATTGCACTACTAGGCATATATCCGAGGGATACAGGAGTGCTGATTCATAGGGGCACGTGTGCCCCAACGTTTATACTATCAACAATCACCATATTATGGAAAGAACCCAAATGTCCATCAACTGATGAATGGGTAAAGAAGATGTGGTTTATATATACAATGGATATTACTTGGCAATGAGAAAGAATGAAATCGTGCCATTTGCAAAAACATGGATGGAACTGGAGGGTACTATGTGAAGTGAAATAAGTCAGTCAGAGAAAAACAGATATCATATGTTTTCACTCATATGTGGATTTTGAGAAACTTAACAGAAGAACATGGGGGAATAGAAGGGGGAAAATAGTTTCAAACAGAGAGGGAGGCAAACCATAAGAAACTCTTAAATACAGAGAACAAACTGAAGGTTCATGGAGGGGTGGGGGAAAGGGGAGAGTAGGTGATGGGCATTGAGGAGGGCACTTGTTGGGATGAGCACTGGGTGTGGTATGTAAGTAATGAATCATGGGAATATACTCCCAAAGCCAAGAGCACGATATATACACTGTATGTTAGCCAACTTGACAATAAATTATATTTAATTAATTAATTAAACTACAGCCATGTGTGTGTGTGTGGGGGGAATCTAACAATACACTAAGGGATAATTTGTTGTTACCAAATGGGGTTTATCCCAGAAATGCAGAGTTGGTTTAAGATTCAAAAACCGTATCTATCTCCGTAGATAAAATATGTTCCTTGTCAAAATTCAACATCCATTCCAGATAAAAACTTTCGGCAATCCTGGAATACAAGGGAACTTCAATATGATTTAAAACAAAACAAAACAAAACAAGTCATGATAACTCTACAGCTAACGTTATATATAATGGTGAAAAACTGAATGCATTTCCTATAAGATCAGGAAGAGGACAGGAATGACATTCACTGAATGACTTCTTTTGTTCAGCACTATACTAGCAGTTCTAGCCAATGCAATCAAACAAGATAAAGCAACAAAGGACATCCAGATAGAAAATGAAGTGAAACTGTCTCTATTCGCAATCACATGGTCACAAAATAGAAGTTGGCAAACTCCAGCCTATGGGCCACGTTACTTGTTTTGGTAAATTAAATTTTATCAAAATACAGCCATGTCCATTAATTTATGCAGTATCTATTGGCTGCTCTTATAGTACAATGGAAAAGCTGATTAGTTGTGACAGAGAATGTATTGGCTACAAGTCTACAGTATTTACCATTGCTAGTAAAATAGTAGTTAAAAATGAATTTTTATGACCTTTGCTTATGTAGAAAATCTGACAGCATTAAGAAAAATGCTACTAGAGTTAATAAATGAATTAATCATGGCACATGCATGACTCAGTCGGTTTAGTGTCTGTCTCTTGATTTCAGCTCAGTCTACGATCCCAGAGTCATGGGATGGAGCCTGATGACAGGCTCGCACTGAGCATGGAGACTACTTAAGATTCTCTCTCTCTCTCTCTCTCTCTCTCTCTCTCTCTCTCTCTCCCTCCCTCCCTCCCTCTCTCTCTCTCTCCCTCTCTCTCTCTCTCTCTGTCTCTTTCTCACTCTCTCTCGATCTCTCTCTCTCTCTGCCCCTCTCCCCTGCTCATGTACTCTCTCTAATATTAAATATATCTATACATATAAATTGATCAAGGTTGGAGGATACAGAATCATTACACAAAAATCAACTATATTTCTACATATTAGCTATAAAGAATCAAAAATTAAAATTTCGGGGTATCTGGGTGGCTCAGTTGGTTAAGCACTGGGCTCAGGCTCAGGTCATGATCTCACCGTTGGTGAGTTCAAGCCCCACGTCGGGCTCTGTACTGATAGCTTGGAGCCTGGAGCCAACTTCAGATTCTGTCTACCTCTCTCTCCGCCCCTCCCCAACTCATGCTCTGTCTCTCTCTCAAGAGTAAACATTTAAAAAAAAATTAAATTTAAGATATATTATTTACAACTGCACTGAAAATAAAAAACAATCACAGCTAATATCATAAAAGACAGAAAGACCTATACATTAAACACTACAAAATATTACTGAGAAAATTTTAAAAGGCCTATATCAAGGGAGAGATATATACTCTGTTCAGGGGTTAAAAGATTCAATATTGTCAAGAAGTCAATTCTCCCCAAATAAATCTGTAGATTCAACATAATCTAAACTTAAATTCCAGAAGACCACCAGAGTTGGTGTTTGTTTGTTTGTTTGTTTGTTTGTTTGTTTTTGTTAAGAAACAGACAAACTGATTCTAAAATTCACGTGGAAATGCAAAGGATCCAGAGTAGCGGAAGAACACTGAAAAGAACAGAGCAGGACGACAAACACTACCTGATTTCAAAAATCCTTATAAACTGGCAGTGATTAAAACAGCATAATATTGGTACAAAGATGGACAAAGAGATCAATGAGACAGAATAGAGCCCATACTTAAACCCTCACATATGTGGCCAACTGATTATGACAAAGGAACAATGGCATAAAGCGGAGAAAACACAGCCTTTTCAATAAATGGTGCTGGAACAACTAGATATCCATATGCAAAAGAATGAACTTGTATCCATACTCTGTATCGCAAATAAAAAATAATATAAAATGGGTCATAGATCTAAATGTAAGACCTAAAACTATAAAACTTCTAAAAGAAAGCATGAGATAAAAGCTTTGTGACCTTGTGCTATGCAAATATTTCTTAGATATGAAAACCAAAAGCAACAATCATACAAGAACAAATGAATGTGTAAACTGGACTTCACCAAAAAGAAAAACTGCTCTTCAAAAACACTGTTGAGATAAGGAAAAGTCACAGAGTGGGAGAAGAAAAACCTTGCAAAAAAAAGAGAGGTGAGAAAGGAACTGTATCTAGCTCTTTCCACCATCTTTCTGTGCCACCATCATGATGCATGTGAATGTCGTGGCAGATGCTCCCCAAAGCATAACAATACTGAAAAGAGAAGCAAACTCCAGGTTCTTACTAGGCCATGCTCCAAAGACATTGTCCATTTTCTAACTGTGATGATGAAGCATGGTTACACTGGTGAATTTAAAATCATTGATGATCACAGAGTTGGGAAAATTGTTGTGAAACTCACAGGCAGGTTAAGCAAGCATGGAGTGACTGGCCCCAGAATTGATGGACAATGCAAAGATCTAGAAAAATGGCAGAATAATCTGCTCAGTTTGGTTTCATTATACTGACCACCTCAGCTACAGTCATGGACCATGAAGAAGCAAGATGAAAACACACAGAAGGGGAAATCCTGGGATTCTTTTTCTAGGGATGTAATACATATGTGCAAATAAAATGCCTCAGTGGAAACAACAACAACAACAACAACCATAAAAAAAAAGAAAACAAAATAAGAAGGAACTGTGTCTAGATTATACAAAGAATTCTGAAAACTCAACAACTAAGAAAACAAACAAACAAATTTTTAAAACAACCAAAGACTTGGACAATTCAAGGAAGATACACAGATGGCAAACAAGCACATGAAAATATGCTCACCATCATCCGTTATTAGGGAAATGTATATTGAAACCATAATGAGATATATACTAAATATCCATCCGAATGGCTAGGATTTAAAAAGCTGACAATACTAAGTGTTCATGAATATGTATGTAGGAATTGGTGCTGTCACAGACTGCTGGTGGGAATGGAAAACCATACAACTCCTTTAGAAAACAATTTGGCAGCTTCATAATAAGGGAATATAAGGGGACATGAGATTTTTAAGGGTGATGAATATGTTAACTGTCTGGATTATGGTTATCGTTTCATACGTGTAAACATATGTCAAAACTATCAAATGACACACTTCATATATGTGCAGTTTACCTAACTAAAGCTGTTGGAAACAAAAAGCTCTTTCACAGGAAGAACGTCTAAAACATTGGATAAGACACAGATGGAAAGAAGGATGTAAAACCATACAAGATGAAGCCAGAGGACTGTGGCCTTTAACCTAATAGCAATGAGAAGTAATAGCTATGCTTTAAGCAACGGGGTACCATGATGAAAGACACATTTTTTAAAACATATACTAATTATGGTTGCAGTGTAGACCAAGGTCCTGGGAGGTAGAACGGCAGGGAAAACAGTCCTGACGTTATTTCAGTCATCTAGGAGAAAAATAATGACCTGACCTGGGTGAAGGCACAGAAGAGAAGCAGAGTTAACAAACACATTAGATGTGCCATTCCCACTAAGAAAGGTACAGTAGAAATGATGACTCTTTGGCCAAGAGGATACAATAGTGCTCCTTTTATTTTAATATAAAACATATTTCTGAGATGAGCAGCTCTATAATACAGCAGTGCTCTATGGTGCAGTAGTAGGCAAGGTTTGCACATATTACTACAGCAATATACGTAAAAAGGCTTCCTACCTTTACAATCCATGCCAAGTTGTTCAATCAGCAACATGAAATTCTTAGAGTAAGGCAACTCACAATGCTCTGAAGCTGTTTCAGATGACTGAATGAAGTCGACAAGGTCATCCATAGAGGTAATTTGCTTTTTGACCTACCAATGAATAATACCATTTCAAAATGTCCCCCAAATATTTATAAAATATACTAGGTGTAGAGAAGTGATAAATAGCCATCTTTTTATAAAAGCAAAAACAGGGGCACCTGAGTGGCTCAGTCGGTTGAGCATCCGACTCCATTTTGGCTCAGGTCATGACCTCAGGGTTCCTGAGTTTGAGTCCCACGTTGACCTCCACAATGACAGCATGGAGCCTGCTTGGGATTCTCTCTCCTCCTCTCCCTCGGCCCCTCCCCCACTTGTGCGTGCTCTCTCTCAAAATACATTTTAAAAATAAGTGAATGAACATTTAAAAGCGAAACCACAGAGACTTTTTAAACGAATGGATTTTCATCAAAAAGACACTGTTATCCATAGCTAGTATTTCTAAGTAACTTTTTCATAGCAAATGTCTCTACAACAAAGGAAGATTTTCTATTTTTTCACTACATCTTTCATAAAGTAATTTTTTGCCACTGAACAATATTCCTAACAAATATGTATCAAAAGGTATAATAAAATAAAAATAAAATAAATAATAAATAAAATAAAATTACATTGTCTCTTTTGCTTACCTTGTTCTTTTTCTTAGAAATTTTCTTTGCAGGTCTGAAAAAACCCAACAATTCTTTTCAGGCAAATATTAAATACTTAAAATACAAAGCATATCTAAACCTATTGTTTCTGATATAAAATCTCTGCATTTGAAACTAATTTTCTACAAAGGGGATTAAACAACAGAGTAACATTAAACCACATCGAAAACATACTACTGCTAATATTAACAAAGGATTAGGTGTATCCAGTTCTAGTATATGTGCTGCTGAAGCAAGCACAACAAAGTACTAACGTCAGGTAAAAACTAACAAAAGCAAAGGAAAATCCTAATGCTACTTGCATTATTTGATAGGAATGATACCATTGTTTGTGTTGTTGTCATTTTACTAAAAATAAGCTTTTACTGGCACTAAAACCTACTTGGAAAGTGCAAGTTAACTCCCTATATGAAAGAACCCCTTTTTAACAATCATGATATTAACGTGTTGAAGACTCACTATGCAGCTACTCTCTAGGCATTACTATGAGCACTTTACATGTCTTCAAGGTATTTGAAGCCCCACAACAATCCTATGAAGTAGGTTATTATATTAGGTATTTTACACGGGAAGAAAATGAGGCACAGAAAGTCGAAGTGACTTGCCCAAGAAGCCCTCGTCGCTGGCCAAGAACAGACCCTGAATTCAAACCCAGGAATGTGCCTTCAAAGCATGTGTTTTATACTATGTGGTTAAAGTAATACTCCAGTGTTTCTAACTAATATGACAGCAAATGAATCTATATTATGATTCGATTTCTAGCTATAGTGATACATAACAATTTCTGAATCTTACACATTTTTTAAGAGACTATATACTTGGCAAGATGGGAAATCTACTTTCAATAAACTAAAGATTTGCTTCTTCTAGAGAAGTTCCTCAACAGGCATTCATTCATTCATTCATTCATTCCACTGTTTATTCCCACATTCAACACATACTTATTGAGCATACAATCTGTGTCAATGGCACTGTTGGTACAGGAAGCATGGTTTTGGTAATTTAGAGCTCTCTAGTCCAAAAGGAATAATCTGTTATGGATTACTAGTTTCTTTTCCAATTGTAAATAAACAAAATCTCCCCCTTTCCCCAGAACCTAAATAATACTAACTTAATAGAACCAGATACTTTAAAGTCCCTAACAAAATCATAGCTATTTGTGATATTATCAAAGGCACTAGATATCTAAAAGCATCAAGGAAGGATTAGTTTTATTCAGAATGGCCTCAGTGTTTGCATACATTTATGATAAGTGTGTGTGTGTGTGTGTGTGTGTGTGTATACAAATATATACATATAGAACTTATACACATATACTTATGTATACATATATAAGAAATCATACATATAATTTGTATATTATGCATATACATATACATATATATAATATGTATATTATACATATAATATACATATAATATACATATAATAAATATACATATACAAACATATAAGAAATTATACAGCCATATATATATATATATATATATATATATATATGGCTGTATAATTGCCATATATACATATATGCATACATACATATATATTTTTAAATCTGCACATTCAATTGTATGAGAATACCCCATTGTGGAACCATTTCAGAATAAACCAACTTCTTGCACAAAATCACATGAATAAGAGTACTAAAGACAATTACTATAATCTTTAAAAGATAATGTAATACAATCAACAAACTTCCTAATGTTTGGAAACGCAAACAAAATTAAATTAACTAACCATGTCTATCTCTATTGATCATTTCCAACAGAATACATACTCTAAAAGCTCCCATCTTAAAATAAAAAGAGAAAGAAAATGCCTTTGCAATTCACATTCTTTTTCAGTTATCATCCATTTCTCTATTACCTTTCCCAATTAAAATGCTCTAAGGAGTTGTTTACACTTACTCATCTTCCATGCTTCCATGGTGACTACTGAAACTGCTCCTTGACAAAGTCACTTACCCTCATCACAACTTTTCAAGCAGTGTGTTTGATATGTTGAGTATTTCTTGCTTTAGCTTGGGCCTACCTACACTACAGCATTTTATTTCCACAAAAGGTAATCACTGCTAAAATTCCTTCACAGGCACATAAAGAATTTATAGATTTTACCTGCTTTCATGCTGATCCTTTTCACTGAAATGGCTGCCATCCTTCTTTTGTAGTGGACCACCAGTTAGGGAATCTGCCTTCTGCAACACTGGTGTGATCACAGATCCTTTTAATGTCCCTTTTTCATTTTCACCTTTCTTTAACTTCTTCATATGTAAACCAGGTTCCCTCCTTAAAAAAAAAAAAAAAAGCCATTAAAAAGCCATAAAAAAAGCCAATGTTTTCTAATAATTTTACTGATAAAGAATAAAAAGACAATTTTCATCAAGTTCTGAATTTTACCCATCTGACTTAATTTGATTAATTCAGAGAACAGTGCTGAAGTACCAACCGTACAAAAGGAAATACTCATCTGTTGCTTCAAACACAGGTAAATATACAATTAGAATACAATGTGATTTGTAAGAATTGACATGTGAAAAGCTGTAAGTGAGGATGAGAAAGGCTTTAGTGAAGAGGGAAAATAAACAGCAGAGGTCACCAGGGAAAGAAACGGGAGAAAACCATTTTCTTAGAGATTAGAATGTGAGCACAAAGATTACACAGATGGCATCTAGGTGCCTTGAAAGGAGAAAGTATAAGCTTGTAGGAACTTGGAAAAAAAACATAAAATACATGGAAGCAAGTAGTAAGAGATCAGTCAGGAAAGAAATTCTGAAGAACCTTGAAGGTTACACTAAAAAGTTAGAGTTCATTGCCTAAAGGCAGTGACTCTTAGACATGGGAGTAATAACTAGATGTGTGCTCTATTTTTGGCTTTGCTTTTAAATATAAGAATGCTTAATTTCAACAAAGTTTTAAAGTAGCATGAGGTCCATATAACATGAAAGAAGAAATCAGGGAAATATCTTAGGGGAAAAACTACTTTTAAAATACCCATATGTCAGAGCGATATCAGTATCATAGCTGAACAAGATGTACGTTGTTGCGTCTCCCCACCTACACCAAACTGGCATCTTATCCACCCACGGGCAAAACTGCCTTTGCAGGAGCTGTGGGAATCTAGCACTATATTCCAAGGGACTGAGGAAAAGTATTGCCTACCCGTGCATCAGGTAACAGGCAGACATACTACAGTCTAATCTGTGGACCTAGCAATAGCCCATAAAGTGCCTCCAGCCCCTCCCTCTCAGCCACATCGGGGAGCCCCTCCCTAGAAAACACTCTCTAAGATAATCACCCGTGGATGAGAGAGCCTTTTTGGAAAACCAGGTGTCCTGCAGAGAATTTCCAGCATCCCACTGGAGCAAAAAAATCAGGTTTGGACACACTGAAGAGGTAGTCATTAAAGACTGGAGGAGGTGACTGCTACTTCAAATGCAAAGACAGCAATGCAAAACTGCAAAGAATATAAAATATCAAGGAAATATTATACCATCAAAGGATCACAATAATATTCCAGTAATCAATCAGAAACACAGGGAGATCTGTAATTTATTCAAAAGAGAATTCAAAAATAGCAGTTTTAAGGAAACTCAGTGAGTTACAAGAAAAACACAAGAAGCCAATTCAATAAAGTCAGAAAAACACTCTATGAATAAAATGAGAAGCTTAACAAAGAGCTGGAAATAGTAAAAGCTAACTAAACAAAAATCCTGGAGCTGAAGAGTATAATGAAGGAGATGAAAAAAGCAAGAGTGATCACTGACAGGAAATGGATCAAGCAAAAAAAAATGTGAATTGAAAGACAGGAACTCTCAGATTATCCAGTCAGCAGAGAACAAAGTCAAAAGAATGAAAAAGAGTGAGGAAAGACTATGTGACTACAAGTGAACCCTCATAAGACTATTAGCAGTTTCTCAGCAGAAACCTTACATTCCAGGAGGCAGTGGGATTATATATTCAAAGTGCTAAGAGAAAAAAGTCTACCAATCAAGAGTACTTTACTCAGCAAAATTATCCTTCAGAAATCAAATCGAATAAATACATTTGATATACCGCATTAACAGAATAAAAAAAATCATATCATCATCCCAGCATGGGAGGAAAAAGCATTTGACCAAATTCAACATCTTTTCAGGATAAAAACTCTGAACAAAGTGGGTACTGAATTGTCACATCTGGACATAATGAAGCCCAATATGATAAGCCCATAGCCAACATCATATGCAGTGGTAAAAACTGAAAGCTTTTACTCTAAGTTCAAGAACAAGGCAAAGTTGCCCACTTGACCACTCCTATTCAACAGGATAGAGGAAGTCCTAGCCAAAGCAGTCAGGCAAGAAAAGGAAACAAAAGGCATCCAAATCAGAAAAGAAGAAATAAAACTGTCTTTGTTTGCAGATGACATATTCTTATATATAGAAAATCCTGAAGATACCACCAAAACGCTGTTCCAAGGATGAAGGGTACAAAATCAACATAAAGATGCAGGGGTGCCTGGGTGGCTCAGTCAGTTAAGCTCCTGACTTCGGCTAAGTTCATGATCTCGTGGTTTGTGGTTCAAGCGCCCTATTGGGCTCTGTGCTGACAGTTCAGAGCCTGGAGCCTGCTTTGGATTCTCTCTCTCTCTCTCTCTCTCTCTGTCTCTCTCTCTCTACCCCTCCCCTGTTAACACTCTGTCTCTTTAGCCTCTACTACAAAGCTGTGATCATCAAGACAGTATGGTATTGGCACAAAAACAGACACACAGACCAATGGAATAGAATAGAAACCCCAGAGGTGAACCCACAAATGTATGGCCATCTAACCATTGACAAAGCAGGAAAGAGTATCCCATGGGAAAAAGAAGACAGTCTCTTTCTTCTGGGAGAACTGGACAGCAACATGCAGAAGAACGAAACTAGACGACTTTTCTTACACCATACACACAAATAAACTCAAAATGGATGAAGGACCTGAATGTGAGACAGGAAACCATCAAAACCCTAGAGGAGAAAGCAGGAAAAAACCTCTTTGACCTCCGCTGCAGGAATTTCTTACTTGGCACATCTCCAAAGGCAAGGGAATGGAAAGCAAAAATGAACTATTGGGATCTCGTCAAGATAAAAAGCTTCTGCACTGCAAAGGAATCAATCAACAAAACCGAAAGGCAACGGACAGAATGGGAGAAGATATTTGCAAATGACATATCAGATAAAGGAAGGGCTAATATCCAGAACCTGTAAAGAACTCACTAAACTCCACACCCACAAAACAAATAATCCAGGGAAGAAATGGGCAGAAGACATGAATAGACACTTTTCCAAAGAAGACATCCAGATGGACAACAGACACATGGAAAGATGCTCAACGTCACTCCTCATCAGGGAAATACAAATCAAAACCACACTGAGATACCACCTCACGCTGGTCAGAGTGGCTAAAATGAAAAAATCAGGAGACTACAGATGCTGGCAAGGATGTGGAGAAACAGGAACCCTCTTGCACTGTTGGTGGGAATGCAAACTGATGCAGCCACTCTGGAAAACAGCGTGGAGCTTCCTCAACTAATTAAAAATAGAACAACCCTATGACCCAGCAATAGCACTGCTGGGAATTTACCCAAGGGATACAGGAGTGCTGATGCATAGGGGTGCATGTACCCCAATGTATACAGTAGCACTTTCAACAATCGCCAAATTATGGAAAGAGCCTAAATGACCATCACCTGACTAATGGAGAAAGGAGATATGGTTTATATATACAGTGGAATACTATTTGGCAATGAGAAAGAGTGAAATCTGGCCATTTGCAACAACGTGGATGGAACTGGAGGGTATTATGCAAAGTGAAATAAGTCAGGCAGAGAAAGACAGATACCATATGATTTCACTTATATGTGGATCCTGAGAAACTTGACAGGAGACCATGGGTGGGGGGGGGGGACGGGGGAAAAAAAGTTACAGAGAGGGAGGGAGGCAAACAATAAGAGACTCGTAAACACTGAGCATAACCTAAGGGTTGATAGGAGGTGGGGGAGAGGGGAAAGTGGGTGATGGGTATTGAGAAGTCACCTGTTGGGATGAGCACTGGGTTTTGTATGGAAACCAATTTGACAATAGATTATATTTAGTAAAAAAAAATTACAAAATCAGCATAAAGAGATCAGTTGCATTTCTAAGCAATAACAATGAAATAGCTGAAAAAGAAATATAAGGAAAAAATCCCCTTCCCCAAAGCATCAAAAAGAACAAAATACTTTGGGATAAATTTAATCAAGGACTTTATGAAAGATAGGTACAGTAAAAACTACAAGACATTGGTAAAAGAAACAGCAGAGACACAAACAAATGGGAAGATACCCCGTTGTTTATGGATTCGAAAAAATAGTATCATTAAATATCCACATTACCTGAAACCACCTACAGAGTCAATGCAATCCTTGTCAAAATTCCAATGATGTTTTTCACAGAAATAGGAAAAGCATTCCTCAAATGTGTAAGGAACAAGAAAGACCCCAAATAGCCAAAGCAATCCTAAGAAAGAAGAACAAAGCTGGAAGCATCACACTTGCTGGTGTCACACTATTACAAAGTTATGGTAATAAAAACCGTATGAAGTTGCACAAAAACAAACACAAAGATGAATGAAACAGAATCAAGAACCCAGAAATAAACCCATGCATAAAGTCAACTAAAAACCCATGCATAAAGTCTCTTTGTTAAGAGACCCAAGAATACTCAAAAGAGAAAAGGTAATCTCTTCAATACATGATGGTGAGAAAATTGGATATTAACAAGCAAAAGAATAAAACTGTGCCTCTACCTTACACCACTCACAAAAGTCAACCCAAACGCAAATAAAGACTTCTATATAAAATCTTAAATCATAAAACTCCTAGAAGAAAACATAGGATAAAAGCTCCTTGACATAGATCTTACCAAGGATTTAGGATAGGACATCCAAAGTACAAGCAATAAAAGCAAAACCAACCAATGCAATCAACAATGTTTCTGCACAGCAAAAGAAACAAGCAACATGACGGAAAGGCAACCTATGGAAAGGATGAAAACATTCGCAAGCTACAAATATGAAAAACGTCAATATCTAAAATGTGTAAGGAATTCGTACAATTCAACAGCTAAAAATAAATATAATTAAAAACTGGGCAAGGCACCTTAAAAGACGTCTCTCCTCAAAACATATTCAAATGGCCAAGGGTGCACAAGAAGGTGCTCGATGCCACTATTCATCAGGAAAATGCAAATCAAAACTGCAGTATATAGATATCACTTTGACCTATTAAAATGGCTATTGTCAAAAAGACAAGAGATATCGTTGGCAAGGATGTACAGGAAAGGAATTCCTTGTACTCCTGTAGGACTGTAAATTGGGACAGCCACTATGTAAAACAGTATGGTGGCTCCTCAACAAACTAAAAATAGAACTTTCATATGAGCCAATAATCCCATTTCTGGGTATATATCTTAAAGACATGATATCTTTATCTTGGAGAGATATCTGCAGCCCTATGTTTATTGCAGCATTATTTACAATAGTCAAGAAACAACCTAAGCATCCATCGGTGGATCCATGGATTAAAAAATATGGTATACATTTACAATGGAATATTTTCAGCCACAAACAAGAAGGAAATCCTGCCATTTGTGGCAGCATGAGTGAAACTTGAGGGCTTTATGCTTAGTGAAAAGAACTCAGACACAAGAAGACAAACACTGTATGATCTGACTTATATGTGGAATTAAAAAAAAATTGCACGAAAAACAGAACAGACTGGTGGTTGCCAGGGTGAGGAGGCTGTGAGAAATGGGTAGATATTGGTCAAAGGGTACAAACTACCTGTTACAAGATTAATAAATTCTGGGGATTTAATGTGCAGGATGGTGATTACAGTGAACAATACTGTATCCTATCATTTGAAAGTTGCTACAAGACTAGGTCATCACAAACAAGAAATGATATTTATGTGAGATGATGGAAGTATTAACACTATTGTGGTAATCATTTGACAATATAAAAGTGTATCAAATTAATACAGGTACACCTTACAGTTCCACAGATGTGTGTTACTTATATCTCATAAATCTGGAAAAACTTCAAAAATTCAAAAGTACTCATATGTCATTATCTATCGCTCAAAAATAAAAATCATCTGATTAGTTATGCTTTTGTTTAAAAAAAAATGGTTTGCGGTGCCTCGATGGCTCAGTTCGTTAAGTGTATGACTTTGGCTCAGTTTGTGATCTAAGGGTTTGTGGCTTCGAGCCCCACATCGGGCTGTGTGCTGACAGCCCAGAGTCTGGAGCCTGCTTCGGAGTCTTTGTCTCCCCCTCTCTCTGCCCCTCCCCAACTCTCACTTTGTCTCTCTCCAAATGAATAAACCTTAAAAAAATTTAAAAAAATGATTTGTTAACTTTTGTATACTTTTAGCCTAATAACTAATCCTAAAAGAAAAAAATGGGGGATTCACCAAAAAGAAAATTATAATTCTGTTTTGAAGGACTAAATGCATGCAACAGAATATTATTACCATACAGCTACGTACATTTCCAAAAAATAATGAAATTTCCCACAGATTATTTAGGACTTAAACATGAGACCCGAAGAGCACCAAAAACAAAAACAAAACTAACAATTGTGGTTTTTTTTTTTTCAAAAAAACCTGTTACACAGATAACTTTTCTCATGGAAATAACATCCAAGAAAAGAAGAATCTTTCTGAAAGCAATTATCAAACAATTCCTCTTGACTCAAACTTCAAAAATGAATCTGTAATTATAGAATTTGAAATAGCTTTCATTTTGAACCCAGACAATAGAAGCAAATTTTAAGTAGAAAACATCTGGTGAAAGCCACCTCAAACTTAGAAAAAACAAAACAAAACAAAACAAAACAAAACAAAACAAAACAAAACAAAAAGAAACCCTAACACGTAGCCATGGTAAGAAGAAGCCACCAGAGTCAGTTTTAAATGTGTTAATCAATGCCCACCAGCCCTACTCACCAACCAATCCATTTCAGCTCCTTCCTTCTGAAAGACAGCGAATAATGGACAAAAATCACTCCAATACACATGCTTCAGTGTGCCAACCAATCCACAACAGTCTCACCCAAATAAGCATGGTGCTTCAGATGATGACAAACCATTTAATTTTCTGAAAGTCCCCCAATCCTTAAACTCCACTCTTCCCCAAACCCTGTATAAGAATAGCAGACTGCTCTGTTAGAAAAGACTATACCTAACCAGCATAGCTCGCTCTTATTTGGAAGTGATCAATTCCAACTTCATCTTTTTATTTCAGATATTGAGGGCTCATAATCCTTTGGCAAGAATTTTTAAAGTCCTATAAAAATTTGCCACATATTTTAGTTTCCTTAATAAATATAAAGGAAGTTTGCTATTCCTTTGATACATTTCACCATAATGAAAACTAACATAAATACAACTAAAAGAATAAGTAGCAAGTAAACATAATATTGGGTCCCCAAAATCCAAAAACTGTATATAACTGGCAGGTTTAGTTGTCAGAATGAACCCACGCCAAACTTTGTCAAAGTGGGGACTAGTATTAGGTTAAAAAAATTACACACAAGTTAAACTCCGTTCACTCAATAAACATTATTGAATAAGTACTATATAGACTAGAACATTTTCTAGGCATTGAGGACATGGCAAAGAACAGATAACAATCCTACTCATGAGTGAAGTAAACATACAATAACAATAAGCTACACAGGCAAAATATACAGTATTAGAGGAGAAAAGCTAAAGCAGAGAAATCACATTTTGATGTGTTATAGGGAAAAGGGTAGTTGAAGTACTAGTCAGGATGGCCAAGAAAGGCCTTGCTGAGAAAGTGACTTTTAAGCAAAAACCTGAAAGGAAAAACAAACAACAAAGGAAAAATCAAGCCATGAGGTATCTGAGGGAAAGCATTCCAGACAGAGTCAACAGGAAGTACAGAAGTATGTCCAAAGTACTTAAAGAGTAGTGAGAAATCAGTATGGCTGGACAGAATGAAAGGGGTAGAAAAGAGTTCAAATCAGAGAGAGAGAAGGAGACACCTGATCATATACAGGCCTTGTCGGCATTAGGAAGAGTTTTGGCATGTACTCTGAGTGAAATGGGAGGCAATTAGGCTTGGAGCAGAGGAAGGACACAATCCGACTTATGTCTTACTAGATCCAATGTGTTTAGAATTAACGGAAACAGGAAAAACAAAAGGAAGAAACAAACAAACAAGAAGACCATTTAGTTACCTATTACACCAATATAAACAACAGATGACAGTCTATTGGTCATGGAAGATGTGTTTGGATTCTCGATATATTTGAAGGAAGACATGACAAGACTTGCTGACAGATGAGATGTGATGTGTATGAAAAAGAAAAAGAAAATAGAAGGAAAAAGTGAAAGGAAATGAAAAAAAGACAGGAGTCAAAGATGACACCAAGTTTTTTAGCAGAGCAACTCATAGAACTGTTATTAACTCAGGAAAGACATGAAAGGCAAATATTAAGAAAGAATACCAGGAGTTCAATTTGGGACATGTTAAGTTTGCAATAGCTATCCAGAAAGAGATATCAAGTAGGCAGTTTGATATGCGGGCCTGGAATTATGGAGAGAGATCCGGGCTGGAGATACAAACTTGAGGATCATTAGAATATACAAGATAGTAAAAGTCAAGAGAAGGAAAATCAAAGGCAAATTCCTGGAAGACATCAATGGGTTAAAAGGTGGGGGACGAGAAGAAACAAGCAAATCAGGCTGAGGTGTACAGACTAGAAAGGCAGCGGGAAAATCAGGTGAGTGAGTGATATCCTACAAGCACCATGGAGACAGAATTTTGGAGGAGTTTTCCATTGGGTCAAATATTGCTGAAAGGTTAAGTAAAATGAGATGTATGAAATTATGTTTAGATTTATTAAAGTGAAAATCGGTGGTAACCTTGAAAAAACAATTCTGGAGGAGAGGGAAAATTGCTACAATGAATTCAAGAGTGGATGGGAGGGAGGGAAATCAGGATCAAAGAGTGAAGAAGGCTCTTGAAGGATTTCATAGCTAAGTGGAATGGTCATGGTTGATCTAATTTTCTATTATTGCTGTAGTTTTCAATTGTTACATAATGATTAGGTAGTATTTTTGTAATATTTGGAAGTCTTAAAAATTGCATATATGTAACACTAGGTGTTGTTTTTTTTTTTTTTTTGCTTTTTAAAATGCCAGACCAAAGTACTAAATAACTCAAAAAATTATACACTGAGAAGACTCCTTAAAATTTTTCTAGATATATAATATTATATAAGCTGATTACCATTTTTCTCATGCTTAGAAAGACCACAGAAAAACTAAGTTTCAAGGGCAGTATTTCGTGCTTGATAAAAATTATTGAACTCTAAAGGCACCTGGGTGGCCCAGTCCACGAAGCATCCAACTCTTGATTTCGGCTCACGTCATGATCTCTAGGTTCTCTAGCATCGAGCTCTGCACTGACAGCACGGAGCCTCCACAGGATTCTCTCTCTCCCTCTCTCTTTGCTCCTCCTCCACTCATGTGTGCATGCTCTCTCTCTCTCTCTCTCTCTCTCTCTCTCTCAAAATAAACAAACATTTTTAAAAAGTCACCCAACTCTAGGATATTTTACACTATCCAAAGTAATTAGTCATATTAAAATTTTATACACAGAAGTAAAAGGGGTTGGGAATGCAGAAAATAGTCCTACTTTGTAAACTGAATTGTCACAAATTGTATAACATGAAGGCACTGTTGAAAAATTTGGTGTGGTTCATGTTGAAATATATTCTCTAAAAAGGCAGGATAATGGCATGCAAGCAAGGTACCTTTATAAAAACGATTCATTGCATTACCAGCATCTTGGTTTATAGCACAGGGGCCATGAAATGTTTATATAGAATATGAGACATGTTGCCACGTGAATCCTCTTGGCAATATTCAGATTAAGTTGAGGGTCCAACATTGGAGCACTCATGCACTGGGAAACAAAACCAAAAATCTAATAATTAGCAATTTTGTTGGTAGACTGCCAGTGTAGCAGGGAACTTCTGTTTGCAATTCAGTAGATATTAAAAGTATTCTAACAAAATGTGCATAAGACATGACACCAAACCAAACCAAATGCTTTAAATATACTTTGTTAAACCATCAGTACACATAGACCTAAATTCATCTTTTAAAATGGTCACATGCCCCATTACTTTATAGAAGTGAAACTTTACCTCCTTATTAATGAATGGATATTTAGCCTATCTCTGGGGCACCTAGGTGGCTCAGTCTGGTGAGCATCTGACTGTTGATGTTGGTTCAGGTCATGATCTTGTGGTCGTGAGATCGAGCCCTGTGTTGGCCTCTGCACTGTTAACGTGGAGTCTGCTTGGGATTCTCTCTCTCTCCCTCTCTGTCTCTGCTCCCCCTCGATGCTTGGGCTCCCGAGTGTGCACATTCTCTGTCTGTCTCTCAAAATAAGTCAATAAACATTTACACAATCTCCAAATGTTTGATATGGGAATGCTATAATAAATATCCTTCACATATACATGTAACATATTTGTATAAGTAACCTTAATATATCTGTCCTATTTTGTATATGTAATAATATATAATAAATGCCCTTATAGTGGTGTGTGTGTGTGTGTGTGTGTGTGTGTGTGTGTGTGTGTGTTTGCACGTGCAGGCGCATGTGCTTGCTTATAGAAGTCACGTATTTCAGAAGGACCCAGTCCTGGCTATGAAACCATTAGAATAAAGGGATGACCTGCCTGAAATATTTTTCTCATGTTATATTATTTATTTCTGACAGTGACAGAGACAGAACACAAGCAGGGGAGGGGCAGAGAAAGAGGGAGACACAGAATCCGAAGCAGGCTCCAGGCTCTGCTCTGTTAGCACAGAGCGTGATGCAAGGCTCAAGCTCGTGAAGTGCAAGATCATGACCTGAGCCAAAGTTGGATGCTTATCTATCAGTGCCACCCAGGTGCCCCGACATATTTGAAATTTTGAAATACACTGCTAAATCACCTTTCAGAAAGGAGTTACCAATTTCATCCAGCCACAGGGTCTAAGAATGTCATTTTCCTCACATTTCCTAACTTTGGTTATTTTTTTAAATAAAATATTTATCACTATGACTGCAAAAAACAGTATCTCATTGGTATTTACATTTTTCTCATTAGCACGTAGGATGAAATATCTCCACGAAAAATACAAAATTTTTTCATCATGAACATTAGCTCAAACTAGAAAAGTTTGTTGCATAGGAAAATAACAATTACCTACTATTTAAATATTGCTATAGGCTTACCTATCAGAATCTTTATTTTCTGTAATAGGCAATTGATGGTTATCAGTTTTTCCATTCTGTCTTTGTGGAATTAATCCAGCAGCCGCAGCATCATGTATGTTTTCTGATACTTCCATGTCACTTCCTCTGTGCTTCTTTTTTTCCTCAACCTTTAATGGAACTTGATACTAAAGGTAATTGTTACTTTAGTCAATAAAAAGAAATTTTTTTCATTAACTTTATCAGTTGACACTTAGTTTGTCATAAATTCAATGGAGGAAAATATTTTGTGTTTACTTTATCATTACAAGTAATTGTAATTTTTATAAACTCGGCTTCATTTCTGATGGAATTTAAAAAAAGCAGAAGTTACCAAAATTTCTAAAAGGGATTTCTTAATTTTGTACTCTTATTCATATCCACACGTTGCTACTGAGAATTCCCCACCCATCCCCACCCCATCTGACCAAAAGATACAAAGAAATAAAAAGAGACAAAATTTATCCTTTTCTATCCTTACCACCTGGGTTTAACACAACAGCCAGATTTAAAACATGTGACATGGAGGTGCTCCTGTAACAAAACCAGGAAGCTTTCCCCTTTCTGCACGGAGCTATTCTTTCCCTGACTGCCTTTTACAATTCTTTTTCTTTTGGAACTTAAGGTTCTCAAAAAAAGTGACAATGTCCCCTAAATTTATGAACCAAAGTTTGCCACAACACAAAAGGAACGAAGTGAAATGGACGTTAGGGTGGAATTCTGGGAAATTAGTAATGCTCTCCAAATCTCACATTCAATAACCATAAAACTTTATAGGGAGAGGGTATAAAAGTAATGATCACCTTTAATCCCATTTGCTACTGATAATGCGAGTAAAACTCAAAAAAGTTAAACTATTTGTCCCAAGTTCCTAAAGTGTCATTAGCTAGCATTTTATGGCACCAAAAGAGACGATACAATTCTTGAATGCTGAATCAGAGAAATGACCACAAATTCATTAAATTAGTCAGATGCATGAAAAGTGTGACTTTGGCACAGTAAATTAATACCTTGATAGGGTACGAGGAGATTAGCTACTTATTCTTTTTAAAGGAGGGTATCTCTAGGTTTTGTCTATTTCTAAAGTCCACACATCTCAAAACTCAGTTTTCTCCCTTAGAGTTAAATACTGAAGGTTTGCTGAAGGTTTATGCTACCTACATGGTAAAAATCATACAGGCCAAAAGGTATCATACGCTATTGCACATAAAGTGAAGGTTTGACTCAACAGAAACATCTGAGAATGAGACTAAAAAATGTGAAAAAAGGGGTGATCATACAAATAGCTGTTATTAAGCCTATCTCAAAGGAGTCATGTTGAAATGCTAAGTTCCAAGATTTTGAGTAAAGCAGACAAGACTGCCTATATTTGTGGGCAATAAGCTTAGGAATTCCCTGAGCCTGAACTGATGGGTTAACCAGGCATAGAAAATTACAAAGCCATAGGATGCTCACACCCAAGTTTGGGTAAACAATATTAGATATCTAGGTATAGAGAGGGAGGGGCAAAGGCTCCAAGACCAAGGTGTGAGAGGTAAACAAGATTAGATATTCAGGAGGACACACTCCCCAATTTAGTACTATGGCAGAAAGCTGCTTTCACAGGAAGGAAGGACCAAATGAGGTAAACAGGTAAATAGGGCTATAGGCTGTAGGCTGCAGGGTGAAGATGCCCAGAGGGGAGCTAATTAGCAAAAGAGAGGTGCCTTGTGGATCCTGAGGTAGCATCTGTCTTCTCCCCTAGACTAGCTAAGATAAACAGAGAAGCTGCCTCAGGTCAGCTGTTAACAACCATCTGCCAGGCACCAGGAGTTTGTTTTATATTGACCCTAACACCTAACACCCTATATCTTGAAACCCCCTTTCCCTCATGCCCATGAGTTCATGTTCACAGATTGATTGTCTCTTTGTGCATGTCCATCACCATGTTTGGAAGCTTTCTGATCCTATTAAAAACAGAGCAAGGACCCTTAATCCGGGCTCATGTGTTCTCCGGGACATTAGCTGTCTCTCCCATTGTAATCCTGCATCCCGCTGCTGTCTTGCTAGACAAGCAAGAACCCTAGACCCAGAGTCTACAGACACATACTGAAGCAATACATAGATTGCTTTAGCTGGGAATATGTGTTTATATTCCTTCTCTTAGTTACTGCTTCTTTCTCATTTTATTGTTTATGGAAATGCAATTTATATTTAAGCCAATATATTAAAAAAAAAAACAACCTGGAGATAATTATGTTTTTTAAGCAGTTTCTTTATGGTTATTCTGGTTCGTGAGGTCACATGGTACTTATATAGCTAAGTTAGTTTCCCAGTTCATATACTATTTGGAAGACTGACACAGAATCTTTAAGGAAAACAAATCACAAGAATGTTTCCCTGAACTCCTATTTGTTAGATAGCAGAAATAATCTATTTCCAGACACAATTACTTATTTAGACAATTCCATTGTATGCACACTCTTGTTCTCTTGAGTGGAAAATCAGAATCGATCAGATAATTGCTAAAGAGAAAAAAAAAAAAAAAAACAAGAGTAACAGCAAGGCGGACCTCCTTCTCTTTTGGAGGTTGATCTTTCTCTCTTTCCAAAGTCAGGAACTCTACTTGTGACATGCCTATCTCATTCTTAAACCTTTGCATATCTTGATGTAATTCTTCACTTAGATGTACTTTAGATGCTGGAAAACTAGATGCTGAAGAAGAACTCACAATTTCTAATTCAGAATCAATACTTTTATAGTTATGAGTACTGTCATTATCTGCATATAATGGCTTCTGGAAAAAAGTCTTGTACTGGTTTTGTTTTCTCGTAAGTGTTTGTGACAGCAGAAATATCATGCTTTTTTGTTTGAACCATGTGTTTCATCACATCGCAGCAGGCAAGCCACAAATCAAAAAGTCTCTCTGAATCACTACACTGAGGTCTGATTTAAAATCGGTGGTCGTGCTCGCTTCGGCAGCACATATACAATCGGTGGTATTTTGGTCCATATTTTTTGCCATTAGCATGTCAAACTCTCTTGGCCTTCTTTCACTTTAAATGTAACTAGTGGGTTCCTTGCTTTTTTATTTTCTATATCATTTTAAAAATCCTCATTGTTGTTAAAAAGGTGCTCAATGTCTGGTTTGTTCTCATTTTCATAGTCTGATTTACTTTCTTTCTTTCTTTAATTTGAAATTTATTGTCAAATTGGTTTCCATACAACACCCAGTGTTCATCCCAACAGGTGCCCTCCTCAATGCCCATCACCCAGCCTCCCCTCCCTCCCATCCCCCATCAATCCTCAATTTATTATCAGTTTGTAAGAGTCTCTTATGGTTTGGCTCTCTCCCTCTTTAAGGTAGTTTTTTTTTTCTCACTTCCCCTCCCCCATGGTCTTCTGTTAAGTTTCTCAGGATCCACAAAAGAGTGAAAACATATGGTATCTATCTTTCTCTGTATGACGTATTTCACTTAGCATCACACTCTCCAGTTCCATCCACGTTGCTACAAAAGGCCATATTTCATTCTTTCTCACGGCCAAGTAAGTATTCCATTGTGTATATAAAGCACAATTTCTTTATCCATTCGTCGGGTGATGGACATTTAGACTCTTTCCATAAATTTGGTGATTGTTGAAAGTGCTGCTATAAACATTGGGGTACAAGTGCCCCTACGCATCAGCACTCCTGTATCCCTTGGGTAAATTCCTAGCAGTGCTACTGCTGGGTCATAGGTTAGGTCTATTTTTCATTTTTTGAGGAACCTCCACACTGTTTTCCAGAGTGGCTGCACCAGTTTGCATTCCCACCAACAGTGCAAGAGGGTTCTTGTTTCTCCACATCCTCCCCAGCATCCATAGTCTCCTGATTTGATCATTTAGCCACTCTTGACTGGTGTGAGGTGGTATCTCAGTGTGGTTTTGATTTATATGTCCCGGATGATTTGCTTTCATTTAAAGAAAGCTTAGAAGATGACTGGCAAGCATATTCTGGGGACCCAGAGTATGAATGAGAGAGAATGACATTTTCAAGACTAGGCTCTTTTTGTTCAGGAAATGCCTGAAATACTACCGAGACAGACACTCCAAATGCATCTTCTTCCTCACAGTCAAGTACAGTATTTGTCCAATTCGAAGGTATTTCCTTTCAGTTGGATCCTCCTTAGAGTGACCCCGTGGTGGTTCTTCTTCAAGATGAGTAAGAATGCTGTATTGTTAACAAATTTCACCAAACTTCAGCTTTCACTCACTGGTGATGAGTTTTAAGCTATTTTTCCAGTCTAATTTGCCTCATTTGATCCACATTTCCTCAAAGTTTTGCATAGAAGCATGTCTTAAATATAGAGATATATCATGCTCCCTGTCACATTCCTTATTCATTGCTGGTCCTTGAGCCATTTTTTGCAGTTGCAAAAACGGGTGGTTAATTTCCTTGTTTTGATTTTCACATGTCTTTTCTGCCAGGATACATGTTTGTAAAAACACCTTGTCCTTAAGTAATCAAGTACGGACAAAGAAAAATGAGAAAATAATTACAATTGTACTGTTAACTTTCTTCATCTATGTTTAGCTGTTCCCAAGTCACTGGATTGTAACTTCCTGTAAGAAGTGAAAACTAACTTGCCTTAGCCTAAGACAGAAGAAAAATATGAACTCATAAACTTAAGCCTGTCAGTTTTTGGAACTAAACAATTCATTACGTGTTAAATCGACCAAAAAATAAGTTAGATGATTTTTAATGTTACAAACCTTAAAAACTATTTAGCTTACCATCCCTTATAATGAGCACTAAAGTGTATTTGAGTACTTTTTAAAGATTAGTAACTAGAGAATTAGAAAACTTTAAATTATTAGCAGCCAAATCAATCAATATCAAAGAGAAAGAAATATGCTGGCAGTGTGAATCGGCTTAAGATTCTCTCTCTCACCCTGCCCTCACCTACCCACGTGCTCTGTCCTCACTCTCTCTCTCAAAAGTAAGAATTAATAGAAAAAGAAACCATAAGGAACAGAAAATACATTTACATGATGGTACTCTATTTATTGAAAAAAATCTGTGTGTAAGTTGATTCCCACAGTACAAACCCACATGGTTCAAGGGTCAACTGTATACCTATATGATGTCTCCTCTAAGAGATTACCAGAACTTAACATAGTGTCAAATTAGAAAATCAAAAACCCATTCCTACTTTCCCATTCTTTTCTGGACACTACGACCATTTTATTGGCCTTCAGACATCTTCACATTTAAAACAAATATTCTTGGGGTGTCTGGGTGACTTAGTCGATTAGGCGCCCAACTTTGGCTCAGCTCATGTTCTCACAGTTCATGAGTTCAAGTCCTGCATTGGACTCTTTGCTCTCAGTGCAGAGCCTACTTCGGATCTTCTGTCCCCCCACCCCACTCTCAACAAGATCCATGCTCTCACCGCAGAGCCTGATGGGGGTTAAGAACCCACGTACAGCAAAACATGACCTGAGCCAAATTCAAGTGTTGGACGCTTCACCTACTGAGCCACCCAGGCCCACATCTTTTCTTTCCTTTGCTTTCCCTTTCTTCTCTTTTCCCTTTTTTCTCTTTCTACTCTCCTCTTTCCTCTTCTCCCTTTGGAAACAGCCTAGTAGTCTCGAGTTGACATGGGTCAAAGCTAATTATATATCTACATATATATAGGTATATATAGATATATCTATATATTTTTTTTCCTTTGTTCCTCTGTTCTGGTTCTTTGTTTGTTTGATTGCGCATTTTCTGTATAATTTTCTAGATCTCCTTCTTCATTTTCCTCCCTCTCTTTCTGGATTAAGCCATATAGCTCCTTTGAGTCACTACCTGGTCTTTTTTTCCACTCCAGTCATTTCTCTTTTTGTTTGGGCTAAGGATTCTTCACCACCTTCTTCTCCTTGTTTCCAGGATTACTTCAACAAACAAATCAAAGCCCATCAGGTGGAGGGCCCAAACTGCCACTCTAAGTAGCGAGAACAGCAGCCAAAGACGCACCAAAAGAGTGCACACAACACACTCCAAAACACATTTGTTCAACTGCCAGGCCCTGGACAGTATAGGAGCTCTTTTTAATATAGTAGTACTCGCAGGTGTGGGACAGAGAACAAGCTATTCAAACACATAAAGGGCAGGAATCTAGCCAAAACGACGAAATGGAAGAATTCCGCTCAAAAAAAATTCCGGGAAGAAAGGACAGCCAGTGAAGTGCTCAAAAGAGACAGAAACAATATGTGTGAGCACATTTTAGGAATGACACTCATAAGACGCATAGTTGCGCTTGAAACCACGCATAGAAGACAGCAGACAATCTACTGCTTCAGAGATCAAGGACCTAAGGAATCGTCACGATGAATGCTGAAAATGAAATGGTGTAAAGGAGATACAAAGTAAACTAGATGCAGTGACAGCAAGGATGGGAGAAGCAGCAGACAGAATCGGTGAAACAGAAGATACAATTGTGGACAAAGATGAAGCAGAGAAAGGAAAGGAAGGAAATGACTAGATCACGAGGCAGGTACTAGAGACCTACGTGATTCGGTGAGATGAAATATTAGCCACATCCTAGGAGTCCCAGAAGAAGAAGAGTGAGAGAAAGGGGCAGAAGGTTTGTTTGAACAACGTATAGCTGGGAGCTTCCCTCATCTGGAGAAGGAAACGGTCATCCAAGTCCTGGCGGCACAGAGAATTCCTTTCCGAATCAACAAACCCAGGTCAACACCACGACATGCCATAGCGAAACTGGAAAACTACAAAGATAAGGAGAGGACTCTGAAAGCAGCTAGGGACAAACGGGTCTTATTCGACAAGGGAAGACACATAAGGGTAGCAGCAGACCTGTCCAAAGAAACTTGGCAGGGCAGAAGGGAGGGGTAGCAAACGGTCAGTGTGCTGAATGGGAACATATGCGGCGAAGAATCCCTTCCCCAGCAAGGCTGTCATTTAGAATAGAAAGAGAGAGAAAGGCTTTCCCAGACAAACAAAACCTAATGGAGTTCATGACCACGAAACCAGCCCTGCAGGAGACCCTAAGGGGAGACTCTGTGAGTGGAAAGCAGCAGAGACTACAAAGGACCAGAGGCCTCACCAAAAGCATGAAACCTTCAGATAACACAATGACACTAAATCCATATCTTTAACTAATCACTCTGAGTGTGAATGGACTCAATGCCCCAATCAAAAGACACAGGGAATCAGAATGGATAAAACACAAAACAAAACCAAACAACAAGATCCATCTATATGTTGTCAACAAGACACTGATGTTATACCCCAGGACACCTCCAGATTCAAAGTGAAGCTATGGGGAACCACCTATCATGCTACTAGAAGTCAGAAGAAAGCTGGAGTCGCCACACTTCCACCAGAAAGACTAGATTTTAAACCAGAGACTGTAGTAGCAGATTCAGAAGGGCATTGGATCATAATTAAGGGGTCTATCCATCAAGAGGAGCTAACAATTGCAAATGTTTATGGCCCCAGAGTGAAACGCCCACACATATGAATCGATTAATCACAAACATGATTAAATGTATACATACAAATACCATGATTGTAGACGACATTAAGATTCCACTCATGGCAATAGGTGGATCATCAAGGCAGAAAATCAGTAAGGAAACACAGATCCAATGTGTCATTGGACCAGATGTATTCAGATATACATAGATATATATTGGCCTAATATATGCATTTATATACATGGATATCAACACCGATATATTAAGATCTTTTCATCCAACAGCAGTAGAACGCACATTCTTCTTAAGTGCACATAGAAGCTTCTCCAATATAGATCACATCCTGGGTCACAAAACAGCCCTCCACAAATATAAAAGGACTGAGATCATACCATGCATATTTTCAGATCACAAGGCTCAGACACTTGGAATCAACAGCAAGAACAAAAACTGGAAAGCCTCAAAATGCTTGGAGGTTACAGAACTTCCTACTCAATAAAGAATGGGTCCACCAGGCGATTAAGGAAGAAATTAAAAACCATATGGAAGCAAATGAAAATGAAAACACGCAATCCAAACCCTTTAGGATGCAGCAAAGGCAGTCCTTAGAGGAAAATACATTGCAATCCAGGCCTATCTCCAGAAGCAATGATGGTCCCAAATACAGAAACTAACTTCACTCCTAAATGAACTAGAAACACAGCAGCAAAGAAAGCCCTACGTCAGCAGAAGAAGGGAAACAAAAAAGAGTAGAGCAGAAATAAATCCTATAGAATCCAAAAACAAGGTTGCACACATCAATCAATATAAGAGATGTGTTTTTTTTTAAATAAACAAAATTGATAACCCCCTAGCCACACTTCTCAAAAAGAAGAAAGAGAGGCCCAAACAGATAAAATCACAAATGAAAGACGAGAAATCACAACCAACACCACAGAAATACAACAAGGATCCGAGGATACTATTAAAAAGTATATGTCAACAACCTGGACAACCTGGAAGACATGGACAAATTCCTAGACACCCACACATTACCAAAAGCCAAATGGGAAGAAATAGAACACGTGAACAGACCCATAACCCGTGAAGACATTCAATCAGTTATTACAAATCTCCCAACAAATAAGAGTCCTGGGCAGGATGGCATCCCAGGGGAATTCTCCCAGACCTTTAAAGCAGAGTTAATCCTTCTTATTCTCAAGCTGTTCTAAAAAAATAGAAATGGAAGGAAAGCTTCTGGACTCCTTCTATGAAACCAGCATTACGTTGATTTCCAAAGCAGACAGAGACCCCACTAAAAAGCAGAATGACAGGCCAATGTCCCTGATGAACATGGATGCAAACCTTCTCAACAAGATACTAACAAATGTAATGCAACGGTATATTAAGAGTATGATTCGCCTGGATCAAGTGCGATTCATTCCTGGGCAGCAGGGCTGGTTCGATATTCACAAATCAATCAACATGACACATCCCATGAAGAGAAGAAAGGATAAGAACCATACGATCCTGTCAATAGATGCAGGGAATGCATTTGACAAAATACAGCACCTTTTCTTAATACAACCGTCAAGAAAATCAGATAGAAGGAATAGACCTTCAAACCCTAAAAGCCACATATGAACGGCCCACAGCTAAAGCCTCCTCCATGGAGAAACACTGAGAGCTTTTCCCCTGAGATCAGGAACATGAAAGGATTTCTACTCTCACCACTGTTGCTTAACATAATGTTGGAAGTCCTAGACTCAGACATCACACAACAAAATGAAATAAAAGGCATCCAAGTTGGCAAAGAAGAGGTCAAACATTCACAGTTGGCAGATGACACGATACTCTATGTGGACATCCTGAAAGCCTCCACCAAAAACTGCTAGAATGGACAGATGCATTCAGCAAAGCTACAGGATAAAAATCAATGCACCCAAATCGGTTGCATGTCTATACACCAGTCATGAAGCATTAGAAAGAGATATCAAGGAATCGATCCATTTACCACTGCACCAAACCATAAAATACCTAGCATTAAACCTAACCAAAGAGGTAAAAGATCTGTATGCTGAAAACTATAGACACCTTATGAAAGAAACTGAAGAACACACAAAGAACCCGGAAAATATCCCATGCTCATGGGTTGCAAGAACAAACATTGTTAAAATGTCAATACTACCCAAAGAAATCTGTACATTCAATGCAATCCCAATCAAAATAACAGCAGCATTCTTCACAGAACTAGAACAAACAATCCTAAACTTTGGAGAGAACCACAAAAGACCGAGAACAACCAAAGTAAGGTTGAAAAAGAAAACCAGAGTGGGGGAGGCATCACAATCCCGGACTTTAGCCTGAACTACAAAGCTGGACTCCTCAAACGCACAGTATTAGCTCCAAACAAGCACAGAGGCCAATGGAATAGAATAGAGAACCCAGAAATGGGCCCACAGATGTGTGGCCAACTAAGCTCCAACAAAGCAGGAAAGAGTAGCCAATGCAAAAAAGACAGTCTCTTTAGCTAATGGTGCTGGGAGAACTGGACAGCAACATGCACAAGAGTGAACCTGGACCACTTTCTTACACCTTACACAAACATAAACTCCAATGCATAAAAAAGCTAACCATGAGACGGGAAACCATCAAAATCCTAGAGGAGAAAACAGGCAACCACCTCTCTGACCTCGGCTGCAGCAATTACTTACTTGACATGTCTCCAAAGGCAAGGGAAATAAAAGCAAAAGTGAACTTTTGGGACCTCATCAAGATACAAAGCTGCCACACAGCAAAGGCAACAATCAACAACTTTAAAGGCAACCAACGGAATGGGAGAAGATATGTATTTGCAAATGGCATATCACATAAAGGGTTAGGATAAAAAAGTCTATAAAGAACTTGCCAAACTCAACACCCGGAAACCAAGTGAGCGAAGAAAGGGGCAGAGGACGTGAACAGACACTTTTCCAAAGGAGACATCCAGATGGCCAACGGACACATGCAAAGATGCTCAACATCACGCATCATCCAGGAAATACAAATCAAACCCCACTGGGATAACACCTCAATCAGTCAGAGTGTGGTGGTGAAATTCACAACTCTGGAAATAACAGATGTTGGCGACGATGTGGCGAAACGGGAACCCTCTTGCACTGTTGGTAGCAATGCAAATGGGGGCAGCCACTGTGGAAAATAGTGTGGAGGTTCCTCAAAAAATTAAAAATAGAATTACCCTACAACCCAGCAACAGCACTATTAGGCATTTATCCAAAGGATACAGGAGTGCTGATTTGTAAGGGCACATGTACCCCAGAGTTGATAGCAGTTCTATCAACAATCGCCAAATTATGGAAAGAGCCCAAATGTCCATCAACTGATGAATGGCTAAAGAAGACGTGGTGATCTATCTACAATGGAATAATACGACCTGGCCATGAAAAAGAATGGAATCTTGCCATTTGCAACACTGTGGAAGCAACTGGAAGGTATGATGCTAAATGAAATAAGTCGGTCAAGAGAAAGATATCGTATGTTTTCACTCATATGTGGAATTTGAAAACTTCACACAAGACCATAGGGGAAGGGAAAGAAAAAAAAAATGGTTACAAATACCTAGAGGGAGGCAAACCATATGACGCTCTTAAAAGACAGAGAACAAGCTGAGGGTTGATGGGGGTGGGGAGTTAAGGGGGTGGAAAAAAGGGATGGTGGGCATTGAGGAGGGCCCTGGGGTTATCTGGAAGTGATGAATTCGAGGAATCTACTCCCGAAGCCAAGACTACACTGTACACACTATATATTCCCTAACTGGACACTAAATTGTAAAATAATAAAAATAAAGAATAAATAAAGAATAATAATGAAAACAGGGGAGGGGCGCCTGGGTGGCTCAGCCAGTTAAGTCTCCGACTTTGCCTTACGTCATGAGCTCTTGGTTCATGAGTTCGACTCCGCATCAGTCTCTCTGCTGTCAGCACAGAGCCTGCTTTGGACCCTCTGTACCCTCTCCCTACCCCTCCCCTTCTCCTTCACTTTCTCTCTCTCAAAAATAAACAAACACTAAAAATATTCTTAAGGAGTAAAAATAATACAATCACAAAAGCAGGGGAAAAAACATGAGTTTCAAGATTTCAACTCCCTATTTCAACAGTAGTTTTAAGGATGTAAAATATGTTTTTACTAATATACACAAATAGTCATTTCTGTAATGAATGGCATTAAGAGTCATAAAATGTTTTAACTGTGAAACACTAATTCAGGATTTTATAAGAATACTGCTTTTTAAAAATTAATCTTGGGACGCCTGGGTGGCTCAGTCAGTTGAACATCCAACTCTTAGTTTCAGCTCAAGTCATGATCCCAAGGCCGTGGGATCAAGCCCTGCGTCAGGTCCACACGAAGCATGGAGTCGGCTTGCGATTCATATGCTCCCTCACTCTCTCTCAAGAATCAACATTAAAAAAAATAGTAAAACTAATAAAAAAGTTAATCTTAAGGGACAAGACTTAAAGTATAGAAGAGAAATACAGGATTACAGAATTTTGAGCCATTTTCCAGGACTACCACGATTTCTAAGAAAAATATAAAAACCGATTTTAAACTTCATATAGTTTTATTATTCCACTGGGAACAGCATATGAAGAACTCTAATTTCCTGTCTACACCATATAGGAAGGTGGTTAAGGACCCAAGAAGGAATCTAGCATTAAGCAACTAATATATTTATGATCATCCAATTTGAAGATTTTAAAGTCTTCCAATACATGTTTGATTATCAAGGAAGACTGAACATTCCCAGGAGGAAAGAAGATAGGGACCAAAAAAAAAAAAAATCAACTCAGCAGTCTTTCTCAGTTTTAGACATGAAAGAATTTACATGCTAAATTGAACAACTATGAATACTAAAGTTTCCCCTGAATAATATAAAATGTATCTTGCGGTGCCTGGGGGACTCATTCGGCTAAGCATCCGACTTCGGCTCAGGTCACGATCTCATGGTTCCTGAGCTTGAGCCCCGCGTGTCAGGCTCTGTGCTGACAGCTCAGAGCCTGAAGCCTGCTTCAGATTCTATGTCTCCCTCTCTCTCTGCTCTTCACCCGCTCATGCTCCATCTCTCTCAAAAGTAAATAAATATTGTTTTAAAAATGTATCTATAGTCGGAACTCTTCAAAAAAGTAAAAATCACCTCCTACAACGAATTTTGCATACCCCCTTGGCAACCTTTCCTGCCTTATGATTCTGTCATGACAAAGAGTTCATATTAGACAAAAATCTATACATGTTGAGCTCATTCATTTGGTATGTGTGTATGTGTCTATTCTATGCAGATACTATTAAAAAAAGAGTGGCACCTGGGTGGCTCAGCTGGTTAAGCGTCCAACTTGATTTTGGCTCGTTATTCAAGCTCTGTGTTGGGTTTGACACTAGCAGCACAGAGCCTGCTTAGGATTCTCTCTCTCTCTCTCTCTCTCTCTCTCTCTCTCTCTGCCTCTGTCTTACTCTCTCTCTCTCTCAAAATACATAAACAGTTGAAAACTTAAAATTAAAAAAAGATAAATCAAAATGCAGAAAACATATTTCATATATTTTTTCTTTCAGAGTGTGGCAGATTAAGTGGCACCTGGGTGGCTCAGGCAGTTAAGCATCTTGATTTGGGCTCAGGTCGTCATCTCGCAAACCGGTTTGTGAGTCTGAGCTATGGGTCGAGCTCTGTGCTGACAATGAAGAGCCTGTTTGGGATTCTCTCTGTCTCTCCCCTCTCTCCCTGTCCCTACCCTGCTTGCTCTCTCTCTCAAAATAAATAAATAAGCTAAAAAACAAAAAACAAATTCAGTGTTGCAGCTTCAAATTTAGTTTTTCATTTCACGGATAAAGAACCTTATTTACATCACCAGAAATTTTATTTAATGAAAAGAATAAATGATTATTTCCTCTCTTTCTACTCAAAAACACCTAAAATATACCAAGATTATACCACACGGTAAGTTACCTTAGAAACCCCAAGAAAGACAATAGCCAAAAAGTGAAAACTCGCAATCAACCTGGTATGGACTAAAACAGATTTCACTTTGCATTCCTTAGAAACACAGGTTTTGCTAAACTAAATCTAGGATATCACCTTTATTAAACTGAAAGGCAAGGGCAAAAATTTCTTTCGGTTCTTCACAGAAATCAGCTGTAAGTCATTCGGAAAAGTCTAAGCATTTTTTTGGTTGTTACCTGGCTTTTTTTTTCTTAATTTGCACTTAAAATATTTCCTCCCACATTTTATAATTTAAAGAGCATCTGCCCTGCCTTAATCCCACTATTGCTGCTGTGATTTTATGATACTTTCTCTCAACTCTTCATACTTTAAGTTCATCTCGCCCTTCTAAAATGAATTCTTCCACTTCACCCCCCTCCTCATCTTCATATGCATCTAGCTATTCTTTCCAGCTGCCTTCTCCTTCTTTGCTTCCGTAAAGACATACCCGAGAATTGTCTACTCCCACCAAACTTTCTAAATTTCAATCCTGTACCTTCCTCTCTGTTGTCATTACACTGATTTCTATTATGATCTTGAGGACTTCCATTTCTTCCTAAGATCCTTTTCATCATTATAAGGAGCAAGAGGATGGTACGGGGTGGGGCAGTATAAAACAAAACAACTTACCTTTGCAAGACCAAGGACATCTACCGTTTTGAGAGAAGGTTTCAGAAGAGATTTAGATGATGGTAAAACAGGAAGAGGATCGCCATAAACTCTGACTGGTGTTTTGGAAAGAGTTTCAGCCATATCTTTATTTTCAGAATCAGGATTGTTGTCCTCAGATAAGGTTCCATCTTCTGGTTTCATAGTGCCACGTTTTGGTCTCACTTAGTAGAAAACAAAGTAAAGAGGACATGAAAATATCTGTAACTTCAAATTAGTGAATAACACAAGAATGGACAAGAATTAGTGAATCATACAAGTCTTCCAATAGCTTACTGTTTTTAATGAATTGCCAAGAAGAATGCAGGAGCTTTGCTATGCGTGATTTCGGGACATTCTAGAAAAGAATTAATAGCTTTAAGGATTACAAGAATCCAATTTGATAAAATCATTGTAATATTCACCATTACCAAATGAGCACCATTACACAAGGAACACAGGCTTTGGAATCATTCAAATGTAGATTCACATCTCAGTTATGCCGTTTACTATTTATTACCAGTCTCCATTTCCTTATGTGGTGAGGATTACAAGAGATCTCATAGGTAGTCCCAAATGTTATTCGCCGTACCTGTAACTGATTAATATCGGGTAAATACTTTACCAAAGTAACCTCAGATAAACAATGAACCCTAGGTAATTGAAAGCATGTTGAAAAAACTAACACTAAGAAATTTAAATATGTTATCTTGTGAAGTGTTTGCATGATTTAGACTGGCATGAACTATCTCTTGTAAGAGAAAATATACAAACGTACTCTTCAGTAGTATCTTATGTCGGTAAGTTGGAATTGCAAACAGTTTAAGTGGCTTCTGTTTCTCAAAACACTAAAGACAAATATGACTATTTAAATGTAGTTCCTTCTGGGACGCCTGGGTGGCTCACTCAGTTAAGTGACCAACTTTTCATGTCAGCTCAGGTCATGAACTCACGGTTAGTGGGGTTCAACCCACACATCGGGCTCTGTGCTGACAGCGAGGAACCTGCTTGAAATTCCCTCCTTTCCTCTCTGTCTGCCCCTCCCTACTAGCGCTTGCTCATTCTCTCTCTCTCTCCCTCCCTTTCCAAGAGAAATACAAACACTATAAAAATATTTTGCTCAGCTCCTTCCAAGAAAGAGAAAAAAGAATAATAAACCTTGTGGGGCAATGATTCATGGATGAAAACCACACACAGACAGTAGAATTCCATAACCAATATGTTGACAATGGAGTTGACAGAAAGTGATGTACTAAAAGAACAGACACTAAACAAATGTTTTCTGCAAGGAAATATTAGGGTAGGGGTAAACCATTAAAAAAGAGCATGGTGGTGGGAACACGTAGGTGGCTCAGTCAGTGCAGCGTCCAACTTCAGCTCATGAGTCATGGTCTCACAGTTTGTGGGTTTCAGCCCCACATTGAGCTCTGTGTTGACAGCTCGGAGCCTGGAGCCTGCTTTGGATTCTGTGTCTCCCTCTGTCTCTGACCCTACCCCGCTTGCACTCTGTCTCTCTCGTGCGCTCCAAAATAAATAAACTTAAAAACATCAAAAATATCTTTAAAAGCATGGGGGGAGAAGAGGAAAAAAGGAAAAAAAAAATGAGACATGACCAACCAATGAAGCATGAGCTTAAGACAAGGAAGAAAAGCAGAAATGTAAGAAATATAAGATAAGTGGAAACAACATACATTTTTCAACAGGTACATAAGTAGGATTGGGAATAGTGTATGAACAATAGTCTCTTTTAAACCTTTGAAAGATATATATACATATATATATATATATATATATATATATATATATATATATAACCTATACGTAAAACAGAGGCTTTGATTCACAGTATATCCCTAATAATACGGACTTTTACCACACTACAGTTATCTGGTTATAAGTACTGTAATAAAGAATTTAATTTTTTTCAGTATAAAATAAATTGTTCAATTAGTGGCATCTATCACTTCCTAAAAGCTATAAATTATTACTAGACTAACAAAAGAACAGAAAAAGAGAGGTTCCTAACACATCAACTTTCACTATGGAGAAAGAATTGGGAATGAGAATTCTAGGAAGAAATGGGAACCTTCAAAGGGTGTATGTAATGGGACACAGATGGGGTTAAACAAACAAAGGCTGAGGACTTTTTCTCTGCAATTCTAAGCTCACAATGGGAGGATACTAAAAATATACTGTAACCTTCTTTCTTATGTAACTCCTGATTTCCTCAATAGAATTCATTTGCGTGTATACATGTTAAACACTAAAACGGAATATAAACTGAAGCCTGACCTTTTAAATTCACATATTTAATTGTGATATATCAGGCGCATTTTGTTACTTTTCCAACTCCATTCTACGGAATTCCATTTCCCTACTCATTTATTCACATTCAAAAACTATGACATTGTTTCTTCCAAGCAAGACTTTATTCTAGGAGCTCCAGGAGTCAAACAACTGTGTTTCCTAACCTGCAGTAGCTTATGATTTAGGGGCTTTGAAATGAATATTTAAATAAGTATCAGATGTCTGAAACTTTAAATTTTAGAATCTGACACAAGGACTAGGAGGAGATAGTTTTCAAAGCTAGAATAGGAAAGATTTCTGAAATTAGAAATTTGACAACTTGGCTATGAAGAGCCTCTGCTCATAGAGCTACTCTTTTCAGCAAAATACTATTCTTCGGGGAGATGCACCATTTTACCTTACTCTTCATGGAGTTATTTCAAAACTACAGGGGAACACTTTTGTAACGTAAATGTTGAGAAATAATGTAAACACCTAAATTTCTACATTTTCTAATATGATTTTAGTCTAAATGTAGAACAAAGGATAGAGCCAAAGGAAAATCCTGTATCTCACCAAAATTAAACTTCCCTGGGGCAGGGGGCAACCTACAATAGATACTTGGACCCAATCAGGTTTCATTTAGGCATGAGTATTATCAGTCATGTTACTATCACAGTAAGAATCCTTATCCTTAACCAAATGTCACATTTCCTCCAGTATGGGAAAGCTTTTCCTAATATAATTTGATGGTCATTATATATTTTCCAGCCCATTCTTTTATCAGCCTCCACCTGTAGGATTTACCAAAGTACAACAAAAGAAAAGAAAACACAGCAAAACATTCAACGCATCAGGTATCTGTAAAGTGGTTTTTTTCTTGCTAACTTTCCATGACACACATAAAATGATGATACACAGGCTCCTCTTAAATTGTCAGAGTAAATAAGGGAGAAAACTCAATTCAGAGCAGGAAAGTGAGTTTCCCAGGAGAGTACTTTACCTTGGTACCAAAATGTAAGACTTGGCTAGATGATGTAGGCCATGAATCATCAGGACCAGGTTTGTCAGAAAGCCTTTAGAGCAAAAATATACAACAAAAACATGTTCATTTATTTTAAAAGAAAATTTAAAAAGTTAAGTGAAAGGTCACCTATCTGTGTATTAAATCACGATTCTTGGTATCATTAAAAGTTGGCCTCTGGTTTTTTCATTAAGTTTTATTTTAATTCCAGTAATAATAGCATCAAGTGTTATATTAGTTTATTAATATAGTGATTCACCAACTCCATACTCACCCCGTGCTCATCATGACAAGGGCACTCTTTCATCCCCATCACCTCTTTCAGCCGTTACACCACTAACCTCCTCTCTGGGAACCATCTGTTTGTTCTCGGCAGTTAAGAGCCTATTTCTTGATTTGTCTCTCCCTTTTTTTTTCTCCCTTTGCTCATTTCTTGTTTCTTAAGTGCTCATGATTAGCATCACATGGTATTTGTCTTTCCCTGATTTTCCTTAACATACTACTCTCAGTCTCCATCCAGGGCATTGAAATGGCAAGATTTCATTGTTTCATGGTTGAGTAATATTCCACTGTGTGTGTGTGTGTGTGTGTGTGTGTGTGTGTGTGTGTGTGTATACATATCCACACATATACATACATATAGGACTTCTCCTTCGTTCACTCATTTGTCCATGGACGCTTGCACTGGCTATTGGAAATAATGCTGCAATAAACACAGAGGTGCATGTGTCCCATGGAATTCGTGTTTTTGTATTATCTTGGGTAGTATCCAGTAGTTACTGGATCATAGGAGAGTTCTGTTATTAATTTTTTGAGAAACCTCCATACTGTTTTCCACAGGGGCCGCATTTGCATTTTCACCAACAGTGCGAGAGGTTTCCTTTGTCTCCACATCCTCGCAACACTTGCTTCTTGTGTCTTGGAGTGTAGTCATTCTGACAGGTGTGATGTGATATCTCGTTGTTCTTTTGGGGAGCATTTTTTCATGTGTCTGTTGACCAAATGTATATTGTCTTTGGAAAAATGTCTGGTTATGTCTTCTGCTCATTTTTAAACTGGGCTTTTTTGGAGGGGAGGATACTTACTCGTATCAATTTTTTATCGTTTCTGGATACTAACCCTTTACTGGATTTGCAAAACATTTGCAAATATGTTCTCCCATCCCAGAAGATGCCTTTTAGTTTTGATGGTTTCCTTCACTTTGCAAAAGCTTTGTAGGTTAATGTAGTCCCCATAGTTTATTCTTGCTTTATTTCCCTTGGCTCAGGAGAAATAACTAGTAAAATGTTGCTACAGCCAAAGTCAGAGAAATGACGGCCTGTGCTCTCTTCAAGGATTTTTTTTTTTTTTTATGGTTTCAAGTCTCACACGTAGGTCTGTAATTCATTTTGAGGTTATTTGTGTGTATGGTACAGAAATTGGCCCAGGTTCATTCTTTGGAATGTGGCTTGTCCGATTTACCCAACACCATTTGGTGAAGAGACTGCCTTTTGCCCACTGGATAGTCTTTCCTGTTTGTGGAAGATGAACTGACCATACACTGGTGGATTTATGTCTGGGTTTGCGGTTCTAGTCCACTGAGCTAGGAGGCTATTTTGTACGCCAGTACCCACCATACTGTTTGGATTACTACAGCTTTGGAATACAACTTGAAAGCTGAGATTGCAATACCTCCAGTTTTCCTCTTTTGCAATACTGCTTTGGCCATTCAAGGTCTTTTGTGGTTCTATACAACGTTTAGGATTGTTTGTCTAGCTCTGTGACAAATGCTGTTGGTATGCTGACAGGGATTGCATGACATCTGTAGATGGCTTTGGGTAGTGTAGACACTTTAAAAATATGTATTCTTCCCATCTGTGAGCATCGGATGTCTTTCTCTTTCTTTCCGTCACCTTCAATTTCTTTCATCAGTGTTTTACGGTTTCCAGAGTACAGGTCTTTCACAATTTGGACCCTGTTTTAAAAAAGCTTTCAGTTCTCTATTTTGCCTCGACCTCTCCTAACCTGTGAAATCTCCAGGAAAGACCCAGTCTGAGTTTCCATAACCAAATGTGACAGGCAGGGAATGCTCTGAAATGGTTCAAAATTAAATGTATAAACGTTACCACAATGACTTCTCACCTCACATCTGTCAGAATGGCTCAGTTTCAACACACAGGAAACAACAAGGGTTGCTCAGGGTGTGGAGAAAAAACAACAATGTGCACCGGTCATGGGATGTAAATTGATATCGCCACAGTGAAAGCCAGTATGGAGGGGCCTCAACAAATTAAAAACACAGATACCATAGGATCCAGTGATTCCACTACTGGGTACTTATTTACCCAAGGGAATAGGAAATACTAATTTGAAAAGATATATGCACCCCTATCTTTATTATAGCATTGTTTACAATAGACAAGATATGGAAGCAACCCAAGTGTCCACCAATACATGAAGAGACCACACACACACAAGCACATACACACACACAGACACACACACACACACACACACACACACACACACACACACACACAATGGAATATTACGCCACTATAAAAGAGAATGAGATCTTGCCATCAGCAACATGATGGATATACCTAGATGGTTTGAGGCTAAGTGAAATAAGTCAGACAGAAAAAGACAAATCCTATATGATTTCACTTCTGTGTAGAATCTAAAAGGGGGAATAAATGAACAAACAGAGCAAAAGCAGAAACAGACCCATAAATGCAGAGATTTGACTCTTGCCAGAAGGGAGGGGAGGTGGGGGGATGGACAAAATGGGTGAAGGGGAGAGGGAAGTTCAGGGTTCCAGTTATAGAATGAATAAATCACAAGGCTCAAAGGTACAGCATAGGGAATCTAGTCAGTGGTATCGTAATAGCATCATACATTAACAGATGGGAGCTACGCTTATGGCGATCAGGGTGAAACATCTAGAGTTGTTGCATCACATATTACCTTGGGTGTCAGGTAGATCTCCGTTTAAGGAAACATATCAAAGTTTAGGTTTCTATGTTATGAGTGGTAGGACTAACTAGAGGTTGAAAGATTCAGAGTTCCCAAGGCCAACTTTGTTCCCACACTGGTCTTGCCTTATTTAGGTCCATAATAACTAGCAAGACATTCCAAGCCTTCAGGGGCATTCTGCTACCCAAGGAGAGAGACTGCGATCAAAATGGTCCTGGTCGTTGTGCCTCTATTTCTCTATACACTGTCTGAATATTTTCTTCCCTATGAGCTCCCTACATCACTCCTACATCACTCTTCGGCACGGTTCTGTGGCATTCCCCACCCTTTCAATCTTTAGCCTATGAAGCCATACACTCCTACAACAAGGATGGGCTCAAGTGACCGAGGGTAGGAGCCATGTCCTGCTCCTGGAGAACAAGCGAATTGGGAGTCTCAGTCATCCACACAGTCACCTCAACATAGGCATGTTATCACCGATCCAGATGAAGCTCCCTTACTGATTTGACAAGTCAGTCCTACCCCTGCCCAGCCCTACAAGTACATGGGAAGGGCATCACAGATTTAGGAAAAGAGGTGGAGTGAGGAGACAGCTTGCCTTGGGCCATACATCTCTGATGTTCGGAATCTCCACCACCCACCCCCAATTCCTTGAGAGGATCTAAGCCATCCTCCCTCAGTTGGGGTGGAAGTAGGGGATATCTTATTTCTATTTGCTGTAAACAGACTCTTCCCAGCAGCTCAAATGATTTTTAATCTCTCTCATCAGAAAATCTGAGGTATGCTCGCACCCTCAATGAAACCAACACACACAAAAGCAGAAACCTGGTCACGACCCTCTTGAACACTCTATTTGAATATGCCTTTCTAAACAACTCCCCGAATCCTGGGTCCTTCATTCCTGTCATTCACCTTTATCTCACTTGGCATAAACCCCCATATTCTGACATCTTTTCTCAATCTCTGATTCCTAACCAACTCAGTGTTGTTCTCCTTGAAACCTGGTCTCCTCTGCTAATTCGATTCTTACCCTCCTTCATTGTATTCATTAGACCCACTCCCCAGCTTTCTATTATTAAAACAGTTGCCTCCAAGATGAAGACAAAAAAGAAGGAAGAAAGGAAAGAAAGAAAGAAAACCAGAATTTAAATCTCATTTCTGTCACTTATCATATCCAAATAGGTCACTTCAATCTCTTTTGAGTTTCAAATTCTCCAGGGAAACAACCATTGGGCAAGGAGGTGAAACATAGGTTGACGTACCAGAGGGTGTTTTGAGGAATTAACCTCTGAGGTTCCCTAAATCTTGAGACTCTAAGTGCTTTTGATTTGGCCTCTGGAAAAATGGAGAGTCCTTAGCTGGCAGAAGTGGGAAAATTATTGGAAAAAAAAAAAAAAAGAAAGAAATACCAAGGAAACCAGAGAAGAAAGTCAAAAGGCAAAAACACAGTACAAAAAAGTCATGGGGGGAAAAAAACCTCCAAAAAAAACCAAAAAGCTTCCTAGAACTAGACAAGGGTACTAGCCCAAAGGGAAACCAGCCGGGGAACTTAGGCAACAGAGAATCATATAGCAATATCCTCGAAATAGAGGCTGAATTTAATTAATGTAACATGGTCTACAACTAGATATCCTTCCCTTACAGAAAACTCATTTGTCTCAAGAAGAGGGGATACCACTACATCTAAGGAGCTGCCTGACGACATCTTGCTTATTATGTAAAAGCCTTGACACCATGGCCATAGCTGGCATCCACCCTAAAATCTCAGACGGTAAAAACAAGGGACTAGTTACCACTGCACTAATGACTTTTGTTAGCACTAGTGGTCAAATATATGAGGCCCAATGCTTGGACTAATCTGGGTTCTTAAGAAAACCCTAAATTCGGGTTCCGACACCATTACCTTTGACATTCTGAGTTGATCTGCCCTAGGATCTGTATCTTCATCTCAGTGCTGCTGAGGAACCAGAGAATGGATGTGGAAGCTTCACGGGCTGATGGGCAAAGCCCAACAGCTACCCATTAACTATGGAATCATGGTCGAGTCTTCAACCTCCCTGAACCACAGTTGTGAAAGTAATAAAAAGTAGGCTACAATAACACAGCTACTTTGCAAAGCTATACAATGACTATATAACTGAACAGATGTTACCCATAGGATATAGTGTCTAGTCCAGGGTAGAACACGCAACAACTGCTTTTGTTCTCTGCGTTCCCTTAGGAGACACATAATTTTCAATTCATTCATTCCCTTTCCTTTCCTTTCATTATCCGTTTCATTTCATTTCATTCCTTTATACTTTGAGAGTGAGTGCACACAGAAATCGGGAAAGATATCCCAAGGAGGCTGTCAGCGCAAAACCCGACATGGGGCTTGAACTCACAAACCTGAGTTGAAATCAAGAGTCACACCCTTAACCGACTGAGCCACCCGGGTACCCCAGCAAATGTCATTTTTACAAATCCATAAAAATCCTACCTGGTTACAGAGTCTCCCTCAGCCTTCTCATCTGATCCTAAAGAAGAAAGCAAAATACATGTTAAATCAACAATCGAAAAATAGAGGAAATTACAAGTGTACGGCTTATGATTTGTTAAAAAGTATTGCTTTGGGACCACAGCTGGAAACCACACTACACTGAATGGTAATTATACCATTCGTAGGCTTAAAGCACTAAGAAATCTTACTTTCTCCTCTATATTGACCAAAAGCAAGAATGGGTTTTATCAGAATTTGACAGCTACAGGTGAACTGATGTTTACAATGGCCATCACTGACCGACTCTATGGCACTGGAGGAAACTGGTATCGTTAGGAGAATGATTATCATGAGCTGACAATGTCAGACTGAAACTAGCATGATTTTTCTGGACTTCCACTACTAGAGGAGTTGAAAGAGAGTACCTTTAGTTTGCTGTAACACGGCAGAACTTCCCCAGCTCTTCAGCAGACACTCTTCAGTTTTAGGAGGAAACACCCCCTCACAAAGTGTGCTCTATAGCTACTGTACTTTGCAGCATGGCCAAACCATAGCAAGCAGACGCTCCGTGGCCTTATTTCCAATGGCAAGGTAACAAGGAAAGATTTGGCATTCCAGTTTGATAAAGTTCTAACCTCTGGAGACTGTCTCCTTCCATTGCTAGAGAGTCTATCTAGACCCACCGCACATCACAGAGGAGGAGGATCCCAATGTGAGTGCTGTGTAGTGGTTCATGATGTCATTTTTCTCAACCCTCCCCATTAGGTGACACACATCTAGAGAAATCATACTTTTTTTCATGGAAGGCAGAGGTCATCAGATCCTCTACTGATGAGCAACTAAACAAAACAAAGGGCAAAGAATATCTTGAACGCCTACATTCAATTACCAGGATATTTTCACTTTCTAAACATTCAAAGACATCCACTCTATGATTCTAACTATATGACACCTGGAAAGAGCAAGGCTATGGAGCTAAGGGTTGGGGTCAATGTAGGGAGAAACGGGCACAGCACAGAGGACTTTTAAGGCAGTGGAACTCTTTCACACGATACCACAAAGGTGGACTCACATCATTACACATTTGTTAAAACTCATAGAATGTATAACACCAAGGCTGAACGTTAATGCAAATTAGAGACTTGGTCTCAAAATGAAGAGTCCGTGTCCATAGAAAATGCACCACTGTTGTCAGGGTGCCTGGGTGGCTCAGTTGGTTCAGCGTCCAACTCTGGATGTGAGCTCAGGTCATGATCTCACCGTTCATGGGATCAAGTCCTGCATCAGGCTCTGTGCTGACAGCACAGGATTTTTCCCCCCTCTCCCTCTGCCCCTTGGCTGCTCACACGCATGCATGCTCTCTCGCTCAAAACTAAACCAAGGAACTGAAAAAAAATAATCCTACTAAAAACGGACCACTGTCGTGCAAGATGTTAACAACAGGGGAGGCTAGGCGTGTACGGGAGCATGGTATGGTATATGCAGACTCTCTGTACTTCCTATTATATTTTGCTGTGAACTTAAAACTGATGAAAAAATCAGGCTTATTAAATGTATGAAACAACAAAAGCAACAAAATATGGTATCCATTGTAGCTACTCTTAGCATATACTAACTCACGATACAGTCCTCTTGAACATTAAAATAGAGATCAAAGTAACACAAAAGGGGTACTGTCTCCCATTTGGAAGTATATGAAAATACATAAACAAAACACAAAAATACAACAGTTATTTGTATACGTAGGCAAGAAAACAATTGATGAATATGACCCAAAATCTTATACCTATAAACAGGGGTTCAGCACCATAGGAATCACACCTGGGTTTTCCATATAATTAAGAGATTTTCATTCTCATTTTAAATCAAAAATCATCATGTTGATCATACCTAAGAATCATAATGAAAGCTTAATCCCATAAAAAAAGATTATAATGACCTAATATGGCCCTCCCTAGTAATTTTTGTACAAATACCCACTTCATATGGATGATGAAACTGAAAGCAGTACCATGGTAACCATCATGTTACTTGCTAGTAAAATAAAATTTGAAGACACCACCAAAAATGACGTCAGGGCTATAATTCCTATGCAGAACAGATTTCATCCAGCAGGCCAAAGATGGCTACCCTCAGAACATCCTACTTGAATGACTGGCCCTTGGTGGTTCCCTGGGATCTTGGATTTAAGGAGGGTTCCCACCATTCCCTAGCTGCTTAAGAGTGGTTCACTGTGCCTAAGTGCTGGTACAATCAATGTGCTTAAGGCTGTACACTTGATTTCCTTGGTGGAAACCTGGAATTTTGGGACATGCTAAGGAGAAGATGCCTATGTGGTTAGCATTTGATGAAAACCTCGGGCACTGAGTATCCATAAGCCTCGTACTGGCAGGCAACATTTCACTTGTGCTGTCCTAATTTCATGCTGGAGGAATTTAGCACATCCTGCTAACTCCATAGAGAAAGGATTCCTGGAAGCCTGCGCTTGGTTTCCTCTGGCCTTCACCCCATGCACCATTGCTCGGTGCCGATTGGCCTTACTTGCCTGTCCCCATACCAATCCACACGCATGGCTACAACTATATGCTGAGTCCTGTGAGCTCTTCTAGTGAATAATCAAATCTGGGTGTCATTGGGATGCCTCTAACACAACTGCATTATATGAAATTGTATTATTTGGGTTGATGTCTTACACGTGGTTACAGTCAGAAGGTCATGTCACAGAATACCTTTCCTGGAATCTCTTTTCTTGGTATTGGCCTTGAAAATTCCTACATCCCTATAGATCCATTTGAAGAAAGGTTTAAAAGGAATAGATGAAATCATGATGTCAGAAATTGTGAAACAAGCAACAATCTTATTTTACTCCGAAAAAAAAAAAATAGACAGAGAGAGAGAGAGAGAGAGAGAGAGAGAGAGAGAGAGAGCGAACCCTGGTGATTGCCCCTATGTTCTACCATATAAAAGTTCTCTGAAATATGAAAAATCAGTTAATTTTCTCCAACTAACTAGGACTTAGTCCATTTTTCTGGCAGATAGGAATCAAAGAAGTACCAGGGATCATTCTACAACAATCAGAACTATCAGACAGAATATGAAAGCATACTACTGATTATAGTGTTTTTTTGTTTCTTTTCCTTATTTTCCTAGAACATTAAAAATATAGTTCACCTATTAAAGGCAGTTATTGCCAAAATAATCAAAAGTCACAAATACGGCATCCAAAATGTCAGATGAGTTATCTTGATGTCTCCCTATCTGACCCTCCTTCCAATTCTCTTATTTTGCCCTAATTGATTCTACCGTATGAAGTACCCCCATTTTATATGGCATTAACGTATATACATTTATCGCTGACTACAAATGCTTATGTTCATCCATGGTAGTTAGGACATATCTCTGCATCATCAGCTAGGTCAGTCCTTAATGTCTTGCCAACAGTGAGGATAACAGTAAGAGTGGGAACACTTGGGGATACGACTCTGACAAATTCTGGTACGAGAAGCTCACCTGATAGTGTTGGCTGCATTTCAAATCGTCTGCTATTCCCTCTAAAGTACTAGTGTATTTTACCACCTTCCAGTAGAAACACAATACACACCGGCTTACTTTCCTTCATTTACTCCCTGTAGTCTCGGCCATTCACATCATTCCCTCTTTGGCTCTTCTCTTCTTTCCTGAGGCTCCTTAGGCCTTCCAGTATCTTGAAAGGGAACTAGTCATTTAGCTCCTTTGGTGGCACTCTCAATTTAATCTGTTGCTGGCACCACATACGATATGCAACTTATCTCCTTTTCACATCTCTTTCTCTTTCCTATGCACTTAACAGGACGTTTTCTTTACATATTAGAATATATCAGTATTCCTGTTTTAAATCAACATTCTGTCAAATGACCTTTGCATAAAATACAGTTCTTACCTTCTACTTGTCCATTTAATATACTTTGCCCTTTCTGATCCACAGCTCCAGAGAAATGAGGAACATATTTGTTGGGCTTCTCAGACATACTCTGTTAAAAGTAGCATCAGTAATGAGTTGCGTGAAGACTGCATAAGCCTTTTCCAAGAAAATATCTGAATTTATGACTTAAATAACAATCAGACTTACAAATAAGAAAAACGTATTGAACACCAAAACCTTTAAATACCAAACCTCATATACGCTCTCTTGATTCAGCGTACCATTGAATCTTCATTTGGCTATGGACTCTCTAAACTGATCACGGAAGGCCAGAATAAGTACCTTCAAAGGCAGAAGCCTGACTTGTATGCAGATTTCAAAAAGGAACTAACAAAACACCTTCCTTTGCATTCCTGACCAAAATAAAAGGACATTTGAAATAAGTTTTGAAACAAATTCTTTAAAAGTGTACTTGCTATAAATGAAAACTACTTCTAATAAAATGGCAGACATTTGTTTCAGTGTCAATTCATACCTCACATGATCAGAAACTTTGGAGTATATCATGTTGAGTATCAACAAAACACTGTTGTAGCTGCTGCTTCGTTTAGGTAAACAAAGGCTTGACCTTTTTCTGGACGAAAGAAGGGTTGGATCGAATGGCAAAGTAGTAAGAAAAACTTTTCTTAAAATCATGGTGAACTAGTAGCAAAAAAATATGTAGATATAGGTATGGAACTCTTCAGAATGTGTAGTAAGCATTCAAACGGCAAGTATAAGAACATTTATGTCTTAGTCACCTAAAATGTGCCAAGCACTCATTTCACTATGCACCTTTTCGTTTTTACACACAACAATAATAATGATTATGATGGTGGAGTGGGTCTTCCTACTTCTTGGTCACTCTAAGACATTGGAGTAAAATGATGATCCGTGGTCCTCTCCGTCCAGAATGTCCCTCGCCACGGTCTACACGACTGGTCCTTCTCATCTTTCACTTGGCACCTTTTGCCACCCTCAGATCTTTTCTGACTACCAAAATTCCCACTCCCACTCTCATCGTCATCCTCACTGCAAATGCCCCCAATGTTCTCTCAACTAACATTGTCCATTTCCTATCGATGAAGCCTTTATAGTCACTTATAATGGATTGCTGTCGACTTACTTTTCTGCTCCGACCACAACAACCTAAACCCTCCCCTTGTACACTCAGTAGCTAACTGCTTGGTACGTACTCAGTATACAAGGACAAATTAATTAAGGTCAAAACATTTACACTAATCTCACTGAGTAGATCTCAAAAGTACCAAATCACTATACTGTTGACCCTTGAACAAAGCAAGGGTTACGGGCTCTGATGGCCATGCACTCGAAAATCCACAAATATCTTTTGAAACCTCAAAACCAAATCAAAAAAACCCAAAATTACTACTGAATTTCCTACTTTAAAAGCAATAACACTTAAAAATCAAAAAAGTATATATGTATTGAAAACCAGAACATTAAAGCAGAAGCGCTTGTATATGCTCTCTAGGTCTCATCTACCTTTTCGGCCTCATTTGGCCATTGACTCTGTAAACTGAGCATGGAAAGTCAGGGTTAGGATAACGGAATGCTGAGCTTACCAACAATAGACACAGTCGATTAATGCATGTTTTCCCTGTTATATGTATTACATACTGTATTCTTACACTATAAACTAAAGAAAAGGTTACTAAGAAAATCGTAAAAAAGGGGTGCTGGGTGGCACTGTCGGTTCAGGGTCAGGCTCTTGACTTTGGCTCAGGTCATGACCTGAGTTCAACGCTGGCAGTGTGGAGCCTGATGAAGATTCTCTCTCTGCCCCCGTTTCCCTACTCACGTGCTCTGTCTTCTCTCTCTCTCACAAAATAAATAATTAAAAAAAAGAAAAACAAGACGAAAAAGAAAATCATAAGGAAGAGAAAATATGTTTACAGGATGGTAGTGTATTTATTGAAAAAAATCTGTATGTATGTGGACTCCCACAGTCCAAACCCATCTTGTTCAAGGGTCAAATGTATACCTATATGATGTCTCCACTAAGAGTTTACTGGAACTTATTATAGCCCCAAATGAGAAAATCAAAAACGCATTCTAACTTTGCCATTCTTTTCTGGACACTAGGGCCATTTTATTGGCCTTCGAACATCTTCCCATTGAAAACAAGCATTCTTGGGGGGCCTGGGTGACTTAGTCGATTAGGCACCCAACTTTGAAATTGCGAAAAGGAAAGTAAAAGGTGGAGGGAGGAGTTAAGATGGCAGGGGAGGGGATCAGAATTTCCCTTGTGCCTCAAACACAGCACTATTGAGGTCACAACACTTGCAATACCAGGAATACAGGAGGCAGAGGGACAGAAAAATCTCCACAGGTGCAAAGTGACAGCTTGGCGGGACAGAAGGGTGTGTATGCGAATTGGGAGAAATAAAATGGGCAGCACAGGCATGGAGTGGGGGAAGCCCTTTGGTGGAGAAACGAAAGGAAGGTAGAGAGAGAGGCTGTGGGAAGTGCATTTGGATATGAGAAAGCCTGTCCAGACCACAGACCAAGGAGAGATCCAGAGGGCCAGTTTCTACTTTGCAAAACAGCCTTAGAGGCTAAAAAACAGGATTTTCAAGGTTGCCAGACTTTCTCTAGACCAGAGCTACCACCTCCCATGCCTGGTAGGGAGGGAGCCGCCCCTAGGCTTGGTAGCAATCTCAGGGCTACACTGGGAGAGAACACCTTGAGTTTGGTGGAAAGGGGAGGTATTGCCTGCCCAAGGGAAAAAGACCGTGCAGGCACGAGCCAGAGGCCCTCTGTCCACTGGGCAGAGTGGCGCAACTCCACTACCAGGTCCGAGCAACGCGGGATCCTACAGGGTTTTGAATCCCAGCTCAGTGCTCAGGTGGCACAGGGGACTGTGCAGCAAGGCAAGCCGGCTCCCCAGGCTATTCCGTGAGGACAGCCTAAACAGTGAGTTTTGAGACACCTCGTGTGGGGAGGAGATATTGGGGTGTCGCCATTTCTCTCCCCATGACCAACATCGTGGGGCTTCAGGGAATGGACAGTGAGCCTCCGTGGAGGCAGGCCCATTACACCGAACCCTGGCTCTCTGTGCCTCGTAACTGCTTCTCTGTAGGAGTGAGACTGACACTGATGGGACCACACAGCCCCTCCTCTGGACCAGCACAGCCACCAGTCCCAGGCACCAATAGACAACTCTCCTCCAGTTTTCTATCTTAGTTTCTTTGTTTGTTTGTTTGTTTTCATTTGAGTTATTATTCTTTTGTCTTTCCTTTTCTTTTTTAATGTTTATTTCTCTATTTTGAGAGAGAGAGTGAGTGATCAAGCAGAAGAGATGCAGAGAGAGGGAGAGAGAGAGAATCCGAGCAGGATCCATGCTCTCACTGCAGAACCTGATGGGGGTTTCGAACCCACCAACAGCGACAACATGACATGAGCCAAATTCAAGAGTCGGACGCTTCAGCTACTGAGCCACCCAGGCGCCCATCTTTTCTTTCCTTTGCTTTCCCTTTCTTCTCTTTTCCCTTTTTTCTCTTTCTACTCTGCTCTTACTTCTTCTCTCTTTGGAAACAGCCTAGGAGTCTCGAGTTGACGTGGGTCAAAGCAAATTATATATCTACATATATCTATTTATCTTAATATATACCTATATATCTATATTTAGATATACCTAGATATAGATATAGATATAGATATAGATATAGATATAGATATAGATACAGATATATATTTTTTACTTTGTTCTTCTGTTCTGGTTCTTTGTTTGTTTGATTGCGCATTTTCTCTATAGTTTTCTAGATCACCTTCTTCATTTTCCTCCCTCTCTTTCTGGATTAAGCCCTATAGCTCCTTAGAGTCACTGCTTGGTCTTTTTTTCCATTCCAGTCATTTCTCTTTTTGTTTGGGCTAAGGATTCTTCACCACCTTCTTCTCCTTGTTTCCAGGATTACTTCAACAAACAAATCAAAGCCCATCAGGTGGAGGGCCCAAACCGCCACTCCAAGTAGCGAGAACAGCAGCCAAAGACGCACCGAAAGAGTGCACACAACACACTCCAAAACACATTTGTTCAACTGCCAGGCCCTGGACAGTATAGGAGCTCTTTTTAATATAGTAGTACTCGCAGGTGTGGGACAGAGAACAAGCTATTCAAACACATAAAGGGCAGGAATCTAGCCAAAACGACGAAATGGAAGAATTCCGCTCAAAAAAAATTCCGGGAAGAAAGGACAGCCAGTGAAGTGCTCAAAAGAGACAGAAACAATATGTGTGAGCACATTTTAGGAATGACACTCATAAGACGCATAGTTGCGCTTGAAACCACGCATAGAAGACAGCAGACAATCTACTGCTTCAGAGATCAAGGACCTAAGGAATCGTCACGATGAACGCTGAAAATGAAATGGTGTAAAGGAGATACAAAGTAAACTAGATGCAGTGACAGCAAGGATGGGAGAAGCAGCAGACAGAATCGGTGAAACAGAAGATACAATTGTGGACAAAGATGAAGCAGAGAAAGGAAAGGAAGGAAATGACTAGATCACGAGGCAGGTACTAGAGACCTACGTGATTCGGTGAGATGAAATATTAGCCACATCCTAGGAGTCCCAGAAGAAGAAGAGTGAGAGAAAGGGGCAGAAGGTTTGTTTGAACAATGTATAGCTGGGAGCTTCCCTCATCTGGAGAAGGAAACGGTCATCCAAGTCCTGGCGGCACAGAGAATTCCTTTCCGAATCCACAAACCCAGGTCAACACCACGACATGCCATAGCAAAACTGGAAAACTACAAAGATAAGGAGAGGATTCTGAAAGCAGCTAGGGACAAACGGGTCTTATTCGACAAGGGAAGACACATAAGGGTAGCAGCAGACCTGTCCAAAGAAACTTGGCAGGGCAGAAGGGAGGGGTAGCAAACGGTCAGTGTGCTGAATGGGAACATATGCGGCGAAGAATCCCTTCCCCAGCAAGGCTGTCATTTAGAATAGAAAGAGAGAGAAAAGCTTTCCCAGACAAACAAAACCTAATGGAGTTCATGACCACGAAACCAGCCCTGCAGGAGATCCTAAGGGACGAGTCTGTGAGTGGAAAGCAGCAGAGACTACAAAGGACCAGAGGCCTCACCAAAAGCATGAAACCTTCAGATAACACAATGACACTAAATCCATATCTTTAACTAATCACTCTGAGTGTGAATGGACTCAATGCCCCAATCAAAAGACACCGGGAATCAGAATGGATAAAACACAAAACAAAACCAAACAACAAGATCCATCTATATGTTGTCAGCAAGACACTGATGTTAAACCCCAGGACACTTCCAGATTCAAAGTGAAGCTATGGGGAACCACCTATCATGCTACCAGAAGTCAAAAGAAAGCTGGAGTCGCCACACTTCCACCAGAAAGACTAGATTTTAAACCAGAGACTGTAGTAACAGATTCAGAAGGGCATTGGATCATAATTAAGGGGTCTATCCATCAAGAGGAGCTAACAATTGCAAATGTTTATGGCCCCAGAGTGAAACGCCCACACATATGAATCGATTAATCACAAACATGATTAAGTGTATACATACAAATACCATGATTGTAGACGACTTTAAGACTCCACTCATGGCAACAGGCGGGTCGTCAAGGCAGAAAATCAGTAAGGAAACACAGATCCAATGTGTCATTGGACCAGATGTATTCAGATATACATAGATATATATTGGCCTAATATATACATTTATATACATGGATATCAACACCGATATATTAAGATCTTTTCATCCAACAGCAGTAGAATGCACATTCTTCTTAAGTGCACATAGAACATTCTCCAATGTCTCCAAGTGACATCCTGGGTCACAAAACAGCCCTCCACAAATACAAAAGGACTGAGATCATACCTTGCATATTTTCAGATCACAGCAACGAGCACTTGCTCATTCTTTCTCTCTCTCCCTCCCTTCCCAAGAGAAATACAAACATTACAAAAACATTTAGCTCAGCTCCTTCCAAGAAAGAGAAAAACAAGAATAATAAACCTTGTGGGGCAATGAGTCCTGGATGGAAACCACACACAGACAGTAGAATTCCATAACCAATATGTTGACAATGGAGTTGACAGAAAGTGATGTACTAAAAGAACAGACACTAAAGAAATAGTTTCTACAAGGACAAATTAGGGTAGGGTAACCATTAAAAAAGAGCCTGGTGCGGGGAACACGTATGTGGCACAGTCAGTTCAGCATCCACCTTCAGCTCATGAGTCATGATCTCACGGTTTGTGGGTTTCAGCCCCACGTTGAGCTCTGTGTTGACAGCTCGGAGCCTGCAGCCTGCTTTGGATTCTGTGTCTGCCCCTAACCCGCTTGCACTCTGTGTCTCTCTCTGTCTCAAAAATAAATAAACTTTAAAAAACTTTTTAAAAATACCGTAAAAAGCATGGGGGTTGAAGAGGGAAAAAGGAAAAAAAAAAAAAAATAACATGTGACCAATCAATCAAGCATGAGCTTAAGACAAAAAAGAAAAGGAAAAATGTGAGCAAAGGAAGGTAAGTGGAAACAACATACATTTTTCAACAGGTACATAAGTAGGATTGGGAGTATACTATGAACAATAGTCTCTTTTAAACCTTTTAAAGATATATGTCTCTATATATGTGCATATATATATATATGTGTGTGTGTGTGTGTGCGTGTGTATGTATATATATATATATATATGTGTGTGTGTGTGTGTGTATAAGTGTAAATGTATATGTGTATATATGCATATATTATATATATCTCTATCTATATCTATCTATATCTATATCTATCTATCTATCTATCTATCTATACAATATTTACGTAAAAGAGAGGCTTTGATTCACAGTATATCTCTAATAATACTGACTCTTATCACTCTACAGTTATCTGGTTATAAATACTGGAAAGAAGAATTTAATTTTTTTCAGTATAAATAAATTGTTCAATTCCTGGCATCTATCGCTTCCGAAGGGCTAGAAATTATTACTAGACTAAGAAAAGAACAGAAAAAGAGAGGTTCCTAACACGTCAACATTCACTATGGAGAAAGAATTGGGAATGAGAATTCTAGGAAGAAATGGGAACCTTCAAAGGATGTATGTAATGGGACACAGATGGGGTTAAACAAACAAAGGCTGAGGACTTTTTCTCTGCAATTCTAAGCTCACAATGGGAGGATACTAAAAATATACTGTAACCTTCTTTCTTATGTAACTCCTGATTTCCTCAATAGAATTCATTTGCGTGTATACATGTTAAACACTAAAACGGAATATAAACTGAAGCCTGACTTTTTAAATTCACATATTTAATTGTGATATATCAGGCGCATTTTGTTACTTTTCCAACTCCATTCTACGGAATTCCATTTCCCTACTCATTTATTCACATTCAAAAACTATGACATTGTTTCTTCCAAGCAAGACTTTATTCTAGCAGCTCCAGGAGTCAAACAAGTGTGTTTCCTAACCTCCAGGAGCTTATCAAGATTTAGGGGCTTTGAAATGAATACTGAAATAAATATCACATGTCTGAAACTTTAAATTTTAGAATCTGACACAAGGACTAGGAGGAGATAGTTTTCAAAGCTAGAATAGGAAAGATTTCTGAAATTAGAAATTTGACAACTTGGCTATGAAGAGCCTCTGCTCATAGAGCTACTCTTTTCAGCAAAATACGTATTCTTCGGGGAGATGCACCATTTTACCTTACTCTTCATGGAGTTATTTCAAAACTACAGGGGAACACTTTTGTAACGTAAATGTTGAGAAATAATGTAAACACCTAAATTTCTACATTTTCTAATATGATTTTAGTCTAAATGTAGAACAAAGGATAGAGCCAAAGGAAAATCCTGTATCTCACCAAAATTAAACTTGCCCGGGGCGGGGGGGGGGGCAACCTACAATAGATACTTGGACCCACTCAGGTTTCATTTAGGCATGAGTATTATCAGTCATGTTACTATCACAGTAAGAATCCTTATCCTTAAGCAATGTCATATTGCCTCCATTATGGAAAAGCTTTTCCCAATATAATTTGACGGTCATTATATATTTTCCAGCCCATTCTTTCATCAGCCTCCACCTGTAGGATTTACCAAAGTACAACAAAAGAAAACAAAAGAAAACATTCAATGCGTCATGTATCTGTAAAGTGGTTTGTTCTTGCTAACTTTCCATGACACACATAAAATGATGATACACAGGCTCCTCTTAAATTTTCAGAGTAAATAAGGGAGAAAACTCAATTCAGAGCAGGAAAGTGAGTTTCACAGGAGGGTACTTTACCTTGGTACCAAAATCTAAGTCTTGGCTAGCTGATGTAGACCATGAATCATCAGGAACAGGTGTGTCGGAAAGCCTTTAGAGCAAAAAAATACAACAAAAACATGTTCATTCATTTAAAAACAAAATTTTAAAAAGTTAAGGGAAAGGTCAAGTATCTGTTTATTCCACGAAGTTTCTTGGTATCATTAAAAGTTGTCCTCTGGTTTCCTCATTAAGTTTTATTTTAATTCCAGTAATAGCAACATCCAGAGTTATATTAGTTTAAGTTGTACAATATAGTGATTCACCAACTCCATACTCACCCCGTGCTCATCATGACAAGGGCACTCCTTCATCCCCATCATCTCTTTCATCCCTCCCACCACTCACCTCCTCTCCGCAACCATCCGTTCCTTCTCTGCAGTTAAGAGCCTATTTCTTGGTTTGTCTCCCCTTTTGTTTCCTCCCTTTGCTCGTTTGTTGTTTCTTAAGTGCTACATGAGTAAAATCATATGGCATTTGTCTTTCCCTGACTTTGCTTACCATACTACACTCAGGCTCCATCCAGGTGATTGCAAATGGCAAGATTTCATTGTTTTATGATTGAGTAATATTACAGTGTGTGTGTGTGTGTGTGTGTGTGTGTGTGTGTGTGTGTGTGTGTATGTGTATGGATATACATATACACACACACACACATACATCCATATAGGGCTTCTTCTTCGTTCACTCATCTGTCAATGGACGCTTGCGCTGGCTGTTGGAAATAATGCTGCAATAAACACAGGAGTGCGTGTGTCCCGTGGAATTCGTGTTTTTGTATTCTCTTGGGTAGTATCCAGTAGTGCAATTACTGGATCATAGGAGAGTTCTGTTTTTAATTTTTTGAGGAACCTCCATACTGTTTTCCACAGGGGCCGCACCCATTTGCATTTCCACCAACGGTGCAAGAGGTTTCCTTTGTCTCCACATCCTCGCAAACACTTGCTTCTTGTGTCTTGGAGTGTAGCCATTCTGACAGGTGTGACGTGGTATCTCGTTGTACTTTGGGGAGCATCTTTTCATGTGTCTGTTGACCATCTGTATGTTGTCTTTGGAAAAGTGTCTGGTGATGTCTACTGCTCATTTGTAAACTGGGCTTTTTTGGAGGGGGGTGATGTTGACATGTATCAATTTTTTAGACATTGTGGATACTAACCCTTTACTGGATTTGCAAAACATTTCCAAATTTGTTCTCCCTTCCAGAGGTTGCCTTTCAGTTTTGACGGTTTCCTTCCCTGTGCAAAAGCTTCGTAGGTTGGTATAGTCCCCATACTTTATTCTTGTTTTATTTCCCTTGGCTCAAGAGGCATAACTAGTAAAATGTTGCTACAGCCAAAGTCAGAGAAATGAGGGCCTGTGCTCTCTTCAAGGATTCTTTTTTGTTTGTTTGTTTGTTTGTTTTTTGTTTTTTATGGTTTCAGGACTCACACTTAGGTTTTTAATTCATTTTGAGTTTCTTTGTGTGTACGGTACAGAAATTGGTCCAGGTTCATTCTTTGGCATGTGACTTGTCCAGTTTTCCCAACACCATTTGGTGAAGAGACTGCCTTTTCCGCACTGGATAGTCTTTCCTGTTTGTGGAAGATGAACTGACCATACACTGGTGGATTTATGTCTGGGTTTGCGGTTCTAGTCCACTGAGCTAGGAGGCTATTTTGTACGCCAGTACCCACCATACTGTTTGGATTACTACAGCTTTGGAATACAACTTGAAAGCTGAGATTGCGATACCTCCAGGTTTCCTCGTTTTCAATATTGCTTTGGCCATTCAAGGTCTTTTGTGGTTCTATACAACGTTTAGGATTGTTTGTCTAGCTCTGTGACAAATGCTGTTGGTATGTTGACAGGGATTGCATGACATCTGTAGATGGCTTTGGGTAGTGTAGACACTTTAAAAATATGTATTCTTCCCATCTGTGAGCATCGGATGTCTTTCTCTTTCTTTCCGTCACCTTCAATTTCTTTCATCAGTGTTTTACGGTTTCCAGAGTACAGGTCTTTCACAATTTGGACCCTGTTTTAAAAAAGCTTTCAGTTCTCTATTTTGCCTCGACCTCTCCTAACCTGTGAAATCTCCAGGAAAGACCCAGTCTGAGTTTCCATAACCAAATGTGACAGGCAGGGAATGCTCTGAAATGGTTCAAAATTAAATGTATAAACGTTACCACAATGACTTCTCACCTCACATCTGTCAGAATGGCTCAGTTTCAACACACAGGAAACAACAAGGGTTGCTCAGGGTGTGGAGAAAAAACAACCCTTGTGCACCGGTCATGGGATGTAAATTGGTATCGCCACAGTGAAAGCCAGTATGGAGGGGCCTCAACAAATTAAAAACACAAATCCCATAGGATCCGGTGATTCCAGTACTGGGTATTTGATTTCTATTATTAAAATATTTGTCTGCAAGATGAAGACAAAAAACAAAGAAAGAAATGAAAGAAAAAAGAAGGAAAAGAACCCGAATTTAAATCTCATTTCTGTGACTTATCATATCCAACTAGGTCACTTCAATTTCTTTTCAGTTTCAAACTGTCCATGTAAGCAACCATTCGGCAAGGAGGTTAAACAGAGTTTGAATTACCAGAGGGTATTTTGATGAATTAATCTCTGAGGTTCCCTAAATCTTGAGACTCTAAGTACTTTTGATTTGGCCTCTGGAAAAATGGAGAGTCCTTAGCTGGCAGAAGGGGAAATATTAATGGAAAAAAAAAGAAATACCAAGAAACCCAGAGAAGAAAGTAAAAAGGCAAAAACACGGTACAGAAACGTCATGGGGAAAAAATCTCCCAAAAAAAGAAAAAGCTTCCTAGAACTAGTCAAGGGTACTAGCCCAAAGGGAAACCAGACTGGGAACTTAGGCAACAGAGAATCCTCGAAATATCCTAGCAATATCCTTGAGATAGAGACTGAATTTAATTAACGTAACATGGTCTACAACTAGATACCCTTCCCTTACGGAAAACTCATTTGTCTCAAGAAGAGGAGCTATCACCACATCTAAGGAGCTGCCTGACGACATCTTGCTTATTATGTAAAAGCTGTGACACCATGGCCATAGCTGACATCCACCCTAAAATCTCGGATGGTAAAAACAAGGGACTAGTTACCACGGCCTAATTATTTTGTTAGCACTAGTGCTCAAATACATATGGGCAAATGCTTGCGCTAACCTGGTTTCTTAAGAAAACACTAAATTAGAGTTCTGACATGATTAGCTTTGACATTCTGAGTTGATCTGCCCTAGGATCTGTATCTTCATCTCAGTGCTGCTGAGGAACCAGAGAATGGATGTGGAAGCTTCACGGGCTGATGGGCAAAGCCCCTCAGCTACCCATTAACTATGGAATCAGGGTCGAGTCATCAACCTCCCTGAACCACAGTTGCCAAACTAATAAAAAGTAGGCTACAACAACACAGCTATTTTGCAAAGCTATGCAATGCCTATATAACTTAAGAGATGTTATGCATAGGATATAATGTCTTGTCCAGGGTAGAACACGCAACAACTGCTTTTGTTCTCTGCGTTCCCTTAGGAAACACATAATTTTCAGTTCATTCATTTCACTTCCTTTCCTTTCATTGTCCATTTCATTTCATTTCGTTCCTTTATACATTGAGAGTGAGTGCACACAGAAATCGGGAAAGATATCCCAAGGAGGCTGTCAGCGCAAAACCCGACGTGGGGCTTGAACTCACAAACCTGAGTTGAAATCAAGAGTCACACCCTTAACCGACTGAGCCACCCACGTGCCCCGACGAATGTCATTTTTACAAATCCATAAAAACCCTACCTGGTTATAGAGTCTTCCTCAGCCTTCTCATCTGATCCTAAAGAAGAAAGCAAAATACATGTTAAATCAACAATCGAAAAATAGAGGAAATTACAAGTGTACGGCTTATGATTTGTTAAAAAGTATTGCTTTGGGACCACACCTGGAAACCACACTACACTGAATGGTAATTATACCCTTCGTAGGCTTAAAGCACTAAGAAATCTTACTTTCTCCTCTATATTGACCAAAAGCAAGAATGGGTTTTATCGGAATTTGACACCTACAGGTGAACTGATGTTTACAATGGCCATCACTGACCAACTCTATGACAATGGAGGAAACTGGCATCGTTAGGAGAATGATTATCACAAGCTGACAATTTCAAACTGCAACTAGCGTGATTTTTCTGGACTTCCACTCCTAGAGAAGTTAAAAGAGAGTTTTTTTTTATTTTGCTGTAACACAGCAGAACTTCCCCCAGCCATTTAGGAGAGACTGTTCAGTTTTAGGATGAAACAACACCTCACAAATGTGCTCCATAGCTATTGTACCTTGCAGCATGGCCAAATCACAACAAACAGACTCTCCCTGGCCTTATTTCCAATGGCAAGGTAAGTAGGAAGAATTTGGCATTCCAATTTGATAAAGTTCTAACTTCTCGAGACTGTCTCCTTCCATTGCTAGAGAGTCTATCTAGACCCACTGAACATCACAGAGGATGATCCCAATGTTAGTGCTATGTAGTGGCTCATGATGTCATTTTCCTCAACCCTCCCCATTAGGTGACACACATCTAGAGAAATCATGCTTTTTTTCATGGAAGGCATATGTCATCAGATCCTCTACTGATGAGCAACAAAACAAAACAAAGGGCAAAGAATATCTTGAATGCCTACATTCAATTAGTGGGGAATTTTAATTTTCTAAACATTCAACGATATCCACTGTATGATTGTTACTATATGACACTCTGGAAAGAGCAAAACTATGGAGGTAAGGGTTGGGGTGAATGTAGGGAAAAAGGGGCACAGCCCAGAGGACGATTTTTTAAAAAATTTTTTAACATTTATTTATTTTAGAGACAGAACATGAATGGGGGGAGGGTCAGAGAGAGAGGGAGACACATAATCGGAAGCAGGCTCCAGGCTCCGATCTGTCATTCCAGAGCTTGACGCGGGTCTCGAACTCGTGAACCACGAGATCATGACCTGAGCCGAAGTCGGACACTTAACCGACTGAGCCACCCAGGCGCCCAAGCACAGAGGACTTTTAAGGCAGTGAAACTCTTTTCACACGATACGACAAAGGTGGATTCACATCATTACACATTTGTTAAAACTCATAGAACGTATAACACCAAGGCTGAACACTAATGCAAATTAGAGACTTTGCCTGAACATGATGAGTTAGTGTCCATATAAAATGCACCACTCTTGTCAGGGTGCCTGGGTGGCTCAATTGGTTCAGCGTCCATGTCTGGATCTGAGCTCAGGTCATGATCTCACAGTTCATGGGATCAAGTCCTGCATCAGGCTCTGTGCTGACAGCACAGGATTCTTTCCCCCCTCTCCCTCTGCCCCTTGGCTGCTCACACGCATACATGCTCTGTCACTCAAAACTAAACAAAAGAACTGAAAAAAAATTACTACTAAAAACGGACCACTGTCGTGCAAGATGTTAACAACAGGGGAGGCTAGGCGTGTACGGGTGCATGGTATGGTATATGGAGACTCTCTGTGCTTTCTATTATATTTTGCTGTGAACTTAAAACTGCTGAAAAAATAAGGCTCATTAAATGTAAAAAACAATAAAACAAAGTACAACAACCAAACACGGTATCCATTGAAGCTACTCTTAGCATATATTAACCATGATACAGTCACCTTGAACATTAAGATAGAGATCAAAGTAACACAATAGGGGTAATGTCTCCCATATGGAAGTATATGAAAATACATAAAGCAAAATACAAAAATACAAGTTATTTGTGTACTTAGGCAAGAAAACAATTGATGAATATGACCAAATATAACTATAAACAGGGATTCAGCACTATATGAATCAAACCTGGGTTTTCCTTATAATTGAGATTTTATTCTAATTTTAAATCAAAAATCATTATGCTGATCATATCTAAGAATCATAATGAAAGCTTAATCACATAAAAAAAGATGATAATGACCTAATATTGCCCTAGTCTTTTTTGTACAAATACCTACTTCATATGGATGATGAAACTGAAACCGTACCATGTTAACCATCATATTACTTGCTATTAAAATAAAATTTTAAGACACCACCAAAAATGAATTGAGGGCTGTAATTCCTATGCAGAAAAGGTTTCATCCAGCAGGCCAAAGATGGCTACCCACAGAATATCCTACCTGAATGACTGGCCCTTGGTTATTCCCTGGGATCTTGGATTTAAGGAAGGTTTCCACCAGTCCCTAGCTTGGTAAGAGAAGCTCACTGTGCCTAAGTGTTGGTAAAATCAGTGTGTGTAAGGCCATACACTTGATTTCTTTTTGGAAACCTGGAATTTTGGGACACGCTAAGGAGAAGATGCCTATGTGATTAGCATTTGACCTCGGGCACTGAGTATCCATAAGCCTCGTACTGGCAGACAACATTTCACTTGTGCTGTCCTAATTTGATGCTGGAGGAATTAAGCACATCCTGCTAACTCCATAAAGATAGGATTACTGGAAGCCTGTGCTTGGTTTACTCTGGACTTCACCCCATGCACCTTTTCTCTGTGCTGAGTGGCCTTTCTAGCCTGTCCCCATAACAAACCATAGGCAACAACTATATGCTGAGTCCTGTGAGATCTTCCAGTGGATAATCAAATCTGGGTGTCGTTGTGGTGCCTCTATCACAACTGCATTATATGAAATTTTTATTATTTGGGTTGATGTCATACACGTGGTTACAGTCAGAAGGTTATGTCACAGAATACCTTTCCTGGAATCTCTTTTTCTTGGTATTTGCCTGGAAAATTCCTACATTCCTATATATCCTTTTGAAGAAAGGTTTAAAAGGAATAGATTAAATCATGATGTCACAAAGTGTGAAACAAGCAACAATCCTAATTTACTCAGAAAAAAAAAAAAAAAAGAGAGAGAGAGAGAATCCTGGTGGTTGCCGCTATGTTCTACCATATACAAGTTCCTCTCAAATATGAAAAATCAGTTAATTTTTCCAACTAACTAGGACTTAGTTCATTTCTGGCAGATAGGAATCAAAAGAAGTAACAGGGATTGTTCTAGAAAAAACAGAACTATCAGACCCAGTATAAAAACATACTACTGATTATAGTTTTTTGTTTGTTTCTTCTCCTTAATTTCTTAGAAAATTAAAAATATAGTACACCTATTAAAGGCAGTCATTGCAAAAATAATAAAAAATTCATAATTACTGTGTCCTCATTCCTGCTGCTCTCCTCTGTTCATCTGATAAAGTCCTACACGTTTTTCATGTCCAATTTAAATGCTGGCACACAACCTGGATATTTCTGAGTCTTCTGAGAGTTCTCTCTCACCCCCTAACTTTTCATATTCAGGAATCACAAATTCGTATTAACTATACTGTTTCGGTCTCTGCTTTATCTTTTCCCTGCCCGTGCCCTGGTCAAACATGAGTTCTTAACTGATTATTTTCGCAGGGAAAAAAAAAGCCACCAAATATTATTGTTATTTCTTAAATGAATAAAAAAAATAAGCAAAACAAATGAGAAAGACACAAGGCCCTGAAAAAAAAAATTAATGGAATAAATTGAACCCCCTGACGTTTTCAATCTACACAGCTGAAAGTTTCATAATGGACTAATACTAGGCTAAGAAAACAAGAGCTTCCTTTGCCTCCCAGTCTCTTTATGTGGTTTCCTATAACCTATCCTCCATATGAGGGTTCAGCAAGCTACGGCCACAGGCCAAATCCTACCTGCCATCTGGTTCTGTAAATAATGTTTTATTGGGGCATAGCCCCATGTCTTCACTTACATATTGCTATAGCTGCTTTCACACTACAAGGGCAGAGCTGAGAAACCACATCACCTAAAATATTCACTGGCTCTTTAGGAAAAAGGCTTGGTGATCTGTATTTTATGCCATAACCAGAGTGTCATAACTCAAATCTAATCTTATTAGTCTTCTGCTTCAAATTCTCCAAAATCTCTGCATCAAATACTGCTGGCTCCCTCCCTAAGAACCATTCCATATTCTTCATTCTTGCTAGAGAATCACAACTTTATTTGGATATTTATTGTCTCCATACACAGAGAAGGTGGCCTCACCCTGGCTTCAAAAAGAGAAAGGATTATTCTAAGCTAATCACAGTACCTGATTTACCAGGGACCAGTTTAGGAATGAGTATGTGATGTAACCTAGTCTTTAAAATGTTAGAGGAAGTCTACTGCAAGCCTCTTCCTAGTGAAAAGAAACACCTAAAGAAAAGCAGTCCTTCCCGCCCACTGGATGTTGTATGTGAGAATATGATACCTGGAGCTGTTGCTAATTAGCCACCACGGAAAGGAGAAATAAAAATACCACCAACTCCAAAACTGAACAAAAGACGACTGGGATGCTGATGACATCACTGAACCATCAAAACATTTCTGGTTCCTACTGTTTTAGTCACTGTTAGAAGTCACCTATTATTTGCCGCTAAAAGCATCCTACCAAAGAAATTTCCCAAGGCCTATCGGGTAAGATCTACTCCTTTCGATAGCACTAACAAACTTCCATAAGCTTGTCTTACATAGATATTCACCTCATTCCCAACCATTGCCATAGCACACGTTTTCTACCCGCAAAACCCAGCTGCTCATAAATCCTGCTAAGTTCACTCGTACACCTTCGCCTCTGCACTGCTGTGTACTCCGCCAAACACGTAATCATGATAGTTTACAAACATTGTCAAACATACAAATGTTGGTCCTTCTGCCTCTCTACCTGGCAAACTGAACTCCTCACTCTGCATGCTTACCGTAGATTCTACCCAGTCCTTGAAAACTCGGATTCCTCACTGGGAACTTACGGTAACTGGAACAAATGCCAATACAAAATAACAATGATAATTATAAGCTCTATGAGACTCTGGCACCTAGTAAGCACTAAATAGAGTAAATAATACAAATGGCAGTGGTAACAACAACTCCTGGGGTGCAGAGACTGGTTTTTGCATGTTTGTATTCTACAACAATAGGATAACACTTAGTAGCTAACAGGCACTTAAGAGTTACTTGTGAAGTGAACAAATGGACATGAATAAAAATGATTCCTTTGAAAATTATTTTTAAAAACCACAGAAACTTTTCTGTTTCAAAAACCGCAGGGACAACTCTATTCTGTTATGAGCAGCTTAATGATCAAAACGCTGTCTGTTCTATCTTTGCCTTCCCTGTAACTTCCAAAACTAACCTACAGAAGTTCTTTGGTAACAGTCTGCCAAGTTAAAGCTTTCTTCCTACTTTTCAGATTGTACAGTGCACTAGGTGCCACAACTAGGGAGCAACAGTAGCATTTGTGTGTGTGTGTGTGTGTGTGATTGTGAAACATCTTTGTGCTGTTATTATAATTTCTGGAGCCCAAGTTGCCCTATTTGAATACTTATAAAGATAAAATTTTGACTAATGGCAACAGAGTATCTTATTCTAACAAAATTACAGTGTCATGACAATTCTCCAACAAACAGAAGAAAACATTGTTCTAATGAAGTCAACATATCTCATTCTGGATTTGTTGTTGTTGTTGTTGTTGTTGTTGTTGTTGTTTTTAAATGTTTATTTTTTTGAGAGATACAGAGCATGCATGTACAGGGGAGGGGCAGAGAGAGAAGGAAAAGGGAAAATGCCACACAGGCTCTGAGCTGTCAGCAAACAGCCTGACAGAGAAGTCTGACACAGGACTCCAACTCACCAACTGTGAGATGATGATGACCTGAGCTGAAATCAAGAGTTGGACACTTAACTGACGCAGCCACCCAAGCGCCCCTCTCATTCTGTCTTGATTTATGAGGAGTGAAGTTGATAATGGTGAGACCTTGTTGATATAATATGTGAAATAACCTATGCCTCTCAACAAGGCATTGCTTTTCTTCGGTACTCCTGGAAGCTATCTGTAAAAAACAATCTCATTGGCAGTACTGCACACTAGCTAAGATTTGCAGTTCTTATTATTTGCCATTTGTTTATGGTACCAGGAAAGTACTGTAGAATTCCCAGTTTTAGGGCTGGTTCATTTTTTAATGAGACAAATCACTAGGTAACAATATTTACTAAATATAATCCATTTGTAAACATTTTATAAAAGATCCATTTTTATAACAAGTGCAATTTGTTATAATATGTTTATGGAGGAAACATAAAACGTACTAACTTAACAATATTTTTTTCCTCTGGGCACCTGGATGGCTCAGTTGGTGAAGCATCTGACCTTGGCTCAGGTCGTGATCTCGCAGCTCACGAGTTTGAGCCCCACATTGGGCTCTCTGCTGTCAGTGGTGGAGCCTGCTTTGGATCCTCTGTCTACCTTCCTCTGTCCCTCTCCTGCTCGCTCGCTCTCTCTCTCTCTCTCTCTCTCTCAAAATTAAATAAACAGTTAACAAAGCATTTTCGTATTTATTACACAAAGATGTCACATGGTATTTTAGGGGTCATGACTAAAATAATGAATTTCTTTTCAGATAATACTGCCTCATATTTTCAATTACCTACAGTTAACTTCATAAATAATTCTGAACATTAGACTATAAAGAAAGAAATTAAGAAAGAAAAAATATATACATGCAATTTACACATTGGTGTTCTTTTCTTCATTGTTCTTTCATTATCAAAACACCCTTACTCTGACTTTACTTATGTTAGGACCACCAAGAGCAATTCACTATGTAAAGTCTTACCAGGATTGCTGTTTTGCAAAGAATTTTTAAGCATGATTTCTTCTTTATGTCGGCAAATTATTTCGTAATTGCTATGTTTAAAAAAGGATGATAAATAATATTACTATCTTAATGCTGATATGAAAAACATTTACCAAATAAATCAAATCCTTAGAGTATTTCAAATAATATCAGAGCAAATATAAAAACTTTAATTGCCCCATATACTTCAAATTTGTACGTTCTAGAAGCTTTTCATTAACTCTGTACTTAAGAAAAAAACAGGAAGATGAACCAGTCATGAATTGAGGGCATTCTAGCTTAGTAAATTAGAACTAGCTTGCCAGGGGCACCTGGGTAGTTAAGCATCCAACTTTAGCTCAGGTCATGATCTCATGGTTTATGGCTTTGAGCCCCACGTCAGGCTCTGTGCTGATAGCGCAGAGCCTGGAGCCTGCTTCGGATTCTGTGTCTCCCTCTCTCTCTGCAACCACCCCCCACCCCAGCTCGTACTCCGTCTCCCTCTATCAAAAGTAAATACACATCAAATAGAAATGAGAATAATTAGAATTCACGTGCCAGAATGGAAAGTGTTTGGAACCCAGAAGTCCCAGCTCTATAACCTATAGCTATTTGTTCTTGGAGAAGCCACTTCTCTTTGGCTCAAAATCTCCCTCTATAAAACAAGGTAAATTACTGCCTTATTTTACAAGGTTGATAAGAGGATTTAATGAGATATGATACCCAAAACATGGCCTCTCAGGCCATGGCCTCTTAGGTGATGCTCATTACTCTGGGAAGGGCAAGATGAGACCTTCCATGACTTCAGAAAAGATGCTCCACAGGATTTAAAGTGGTGGTCCAGGGGCACCTGGGTGGCTCAGTCCGTTGGGCATCCAACTCTTGATCTCAGCTTGGGTCTTGATCTCAGGCTCGTGAGTTCCAGCCCCATGTTGGACTCCACGCTGGGCATGGAGCCTACTTAAAAATAAGGCAGGGGTACAGATCTGCTAACAAAGGAGAAAGGGAAGTCCGATCTCTTCCTGCAGCATCATTTGAACCTCTCTGACAGTTTAGAATGATCCCAGCTAACATCTTCTGGCAAAAAAACAAAACAAAAAAAAAAAAGACAAACAAGATCCTCAAAGGGTAACCCATAAGGAAAGTCTAGGCTAAGATATGGGTTCCACATAGGTCTTTGAGTGTGGAGGGACAGGGGTGTATGGCGAAAGCCAGGAGGCCCAGCTGCCCCAACAGGGTGCTGGTGCTTTGGGATAGCTGCTGAGCATATGTGCATGTGCAGTGAACAAAGAAACTTTATAGCTTTGAAATCTAAGTGTGGAACACCATGAAGACTGAAAACCCTGGATCAGCAAGGGAATCCTGGGAGTAAAGGTCAATCACGACCTGACTGCAGCACCAGTTTCAACAGCAATGCCGCAGCAACAGAATCAAAGGAAACTGTAGAATGATCAGGATGTCCTTTTTTTCCCCTCCAAATGACTTGTGAAAGAGGACTGTCTCTTTGGTCTTAGGGTGCTCCTTAGGTTCTTGGAAAATTCAAGGGACAGAGTACAGGAGATAGCCCTCAAAGGAAAGTAGAGGGTCTTCTACAAAACTGAACATTTCAAGACCCAAGTTACTAGTTAGAAAACACAGAGATGTAGCATTATTTGTGTCCCATGCAGAGGGGTTATACTTGAAATGAAATGGATAAGGTTAGGATCCTGGAGGATAAAGGTCTCAAAAGTCCTGAGATAAAGAATTCTGCACACATTCCTACTTCCAACTAGTCTAGTCCTTTGCTTGATTTCTGGCTAATGTTGTGGACTAACCGACTGCCATTCCAAAACTGCCTGACCAAACTACGAAACCCCATCTGTTACATACAAAGTTAACAGTTAAATTATTTTAAACCTCAGTTTAGTAATAACTAGCATTTTAATACAAACACTTACAGATTAAAACCCTTAATATAAACATATTCATCTGCAGCCCATCCATATACATCTTGAGGAAAGGGGTCAATACCTTGCTGAAGAAGAAGCCTGACTACATTTGTTGAGTCATAATTTACAGAAAGCATGAAGGCTGTTCTAAAATAACAGGAATAACTTCACTCTTAGGAATTTAGAGTTATTTAAACAGCTAATTTGATATACTTTATCAGGTTAATATCTAGCCTATCTGTTCAGAATCGACCATTTACATGTTTCAGTGTTCATCTGTGTAAATGATCTCCAAGACTAAAATGAAGGGACAAAAAGGAAGCTTCTTGTCCCACTTGGGTAATGTATTATAGAGTTGCTAATTTAAAGTCGTTTGATAAACAAGAAACTATGCTAGGTCACTTATCTGAATAGGTAAAGATTTAAAAAAAACTAATTCCCCACGTCTTCCTTAATCTGATACAGTGCACTTCAAAGCCATCTAGAGGTCAAGTAAGTATTAAAAACTATCTGCAGGCTTAAAATGATAATATTTTAATGCGAATGCTAACAAAATAGGCATAATTATAGTTAACGATGCTGATAAGCATATGGTAGGCACTAAATTAAATGCTATGTATATAAAATATTATTTATGCACACCCACCCTTGAAGGATATATTATTATCCTCCTTTTCATATCAGGAAACATATTTAGTGATGATACGTAACACTCCCAAGGTCACAACACCTAGCCAGTAGGAAAGCTATGAATCAACCTAGTCTTGTGTGAATCTAAAGCACATCTCTTCCTTCTTTATCACCCACCTATAACTTATCCTCATTAAAGGAAAAGTCTATACAGTTAAAGTTATCTTTCATCTTTCTACTCCTACCAATTGAAAATAAAATAAAAAATACATATACTGGACATGAAAAAGGATAAAACCTGATGAGACTTGGTAAGAGTAGTTAATCATCATTAGAGATCACCTAACGACATCAGTATTACTCAAAAAAGAAAAAAAAAGCAATTTAAAGAAAAGTGTCATCCAAAAGACACAAAAACTCCTATTTATGTTTAATATGCATCTTTTTTTTTTTTTTAACATTTATTTGCTTTTGAGAGACAGAGCTCAAGCAAGGGAGAGGGAGAGAGAGCGGGATACACAGAATCCAAAGCAGCTCCAGGCTCCGAGCTGTCAGCACAGAGCCCGGCGTGGGGCTCGAACCCACGAACCATGACATCATGACCACAGCCAATGTCATAGACTTAAGCAACTGAGACACCCAGGCACCCCAATATACATCTTTGAAGGAAAATGTATATGAAGTAGAAACTATTTTTTTTTTTTTAGTTTATTTACGATTTATTTTAAGAAAGAGAGAGAGTGCACATGAGAGTGTGGGCAAGGGGCAGAGACAGAGAGAGAGAGAGAGACAGAGACAGAGAGAGAGAGAGACAGACAGAGAGAGAGAGAGAGACAGAGAGAGAGAGAGAGATTGAGAATCCGAAGCAGGCTCTGCACTGTCAGCACAGAGCCTGATGTGGGGTTCAACCCACGAACCATGAGATGATCACCTGAGCCAAAGTCGGATGCTTAACCAACTGAGCCACACAGGTGCCTCTATGAAGTAGAAGTTTAAAAAATACCATAAAAGGTTTAAGAAGGCCAATATTGTGCCCTTAAGTAAATTAAGAGCTGAGAGTCCACCCTTTATAAAACTAAAATGAAATCCCTTTAGTTAACACAAAATCACGTGGCAGAAAAACAAACTAACAAACAAACAAACAAACAAAAAAACATTGCAGGAGCAACTGGGTGACTCAGTTGGTTAAGCATCAGACTCTTGACCTCAGCTCGGGTCTTGATCTCAGAGTCATGAGTTCAGGCCCAGTGTTGGACTCCACGCCGAACATGGAACCTACTTAAAAATAAACACTGCAAATGACATGAGTCAACATCATCAAGGAATATGAATTCTGCTATACCCTGTTCTTCATGTTGCCCAGTCAGAATAATTGCTTTCTACCTAACTGGTGATGTGTTGACATTTTTCACTATATAATTACAAATTAATCTTCTTCTTCTGAAGTTAATCTTCCTGACTTGAATAATTATTACCACTCTAGAACCATACTAAGGTTTAAAAGAAAACTACTGCACCTTTTTAATTTATCCTCTGCATGTGTATTTGCTGCCTTTTCTACCAGAACTTCCACTATTTGCTGTTTGTTTTCATTTACAGCAACTAGAAGTGGTGTGATGTTATCCTGTAAAAGAGCAAAAACAAATGATAATTTACAAAATTACACCTTTCCATATGGAATTTTAAAACATACAAAAGATCCTCTAAACTGAAACATATAATACAAAAAGTAAATAAAAATGGCCTCTTCCTTCCCACCACTGTGCTTTCACCTGCTGCTGCTTCTCTTTAAAATAGCCCTCCTCCACGGGGGCACCTGGGTGGCTCAGTTGGTTAAGTGACCAACTGCAGCTGAGGTCATGAGCTCAGGGTTTGTGAGTTCTATCCCTGCATTGTGCTCTATGCTGGCAGCGCACAGCCTGGAGCCTGTTCCAGATTCTCTCTCTCTCTCTCTCTCTCTCTCTCTCTCTCTGCCCTCGCTCTCTCTCTCTCTCTCTCTCAAAAAGAAATACACATTAAAAATTGTTTTTAATAAAATAGCCCTTCTCCACCTCCTTCAACAGATTATATGAAGTCATTCTCCCAAACTCACTTCAAACACTCACTGGTTCCAAGATCGTTGCTTCTATCACAGTACTTATCATGGTATACTGTAGTTATTGTTCCCTATCTAAACCAAGAGCTTCTTGAGAGCAGGGGCTATTTCTTATCTCTATATCTCCACACTCCAAAACACAGCAGTATATGCTTTAAGTACTTTTACTGAATTAATAACCTAAATGATGGTCTCTGGACTAGTGTTTCTTAAATTACCTTCCAAAGAATACCTACTTTGCCAGAAGGTAAGTACTATGTCCCATTGGAAAGATTTCATGATCATCTATGTTTGAGAAATATTATAAAACTGCATTATATGTCTGGCATTACAGAAATCCATTTAAATCTGCTCAGTCCCCATTTGACAATCCTTTTTGTGGCAAACATTCACATTTGAGGAATCAGAGTTTCAGGGATATAGTTTGGAGAGCTTTCCGATAAAGGTGAAGCTTTTCCCCAAGTTATACAAACTTGCTTGTCTTCTGTCAGCGGTATCAGGATCCACTGACATCCGAGATGTCAACATAAGGCATCGCTGCTCCAAATGGGTCACTAAGGACATGGGCTCAGAACTCCAAGAGTTAAGCTTCAAATGAACTTTGATTACTTAATATTAAATAGCCCATGGGCTTTCTCCTATTATAAAATGCTAAATTTTTATCTTAACTGTTGGGAAGCTCCATATGAAATTTTATTGTCAATTATAATAATCCTGGGACCCTAATACGTATCTACTTCTAAAAAAATCTGTTTGTATTCTAGTTGTATTCCAGTTTCCACTGGAATAGCTACTTACTTTATATTTTAGGCAAACTATAAATCGGAAATAAAAATATAATGGCTTATCAATAAAAACTCAAACACTGATTTATACAGATCATTTTTAGCATAATGAAAGTGACTACATTATTTTCATTTTTAGGGAACAATGCTGAGGAGAAAGAGAATATTGTCTGCAATGGGCATAACCTATTCAACTGTAACCATGATTAATCTAATACGGTTTGCAAATATTCCAATAGGAATACGATTATTCAAATTTTGTTTCTTTTAATGTTTATTTATTTTTGACAGAGAGAGACAGAGCATGAGCGGGCGAGGGGCAGAGAGAGAGGGAGACACAGAATCCGAAGCAGGCTACAGTCTCTGAGCTGTCAGCACAGAGCCCCACACGGGGCTCAAACTCACAGACAGCGAGATCATGACCTGAGCCGAAGTCGGACGCTCAACCGACTGAGCCACCCAGGCGCCCCAGGAATACGATTATTTATAGTACACAGAAGGAAAAAGTGTCTTGTTTTCAAACTAACTTATGGGGCACCTGAGTGGCTCAGTCAGTTAAAAGGCCGACTTCGGTTCAGGTCATGATGTCATGGTTTGTGAGTTCAAGCCCTGCATTGGGCTCTATGCTGACAGCTCAGCCTGGAGCCTGCTTGGGATTCTGTGTCTCCCTTTCTCTCTGCCCCTCCCCCACTCATGCACGTGCTCTCTCTCCTTGAAAAATCAATAAACATTAAAAAATGAATAGAATACAAAAACAACTTAGAAAGTCTAACTTGGAAAATTCAATCCTATTCCGAAGACACTAACATAAAATACAAAATATATATTATAAATTAATATGGATTGCCTTGAAAACCTTGAAATCTTTATCAAAATAGACCATAAAACAGAGGCGCCTGGGTAGCTCAGTCAGTTAAGCATCTGACTCTTGACTCTGGCTCAAGTCATGGTCTCATGATTCATGAGTTCAAACCCAGTGCCTCCTAGGGATTCTCTCTCTCTTTCTCAAAATTAACTTTAAAAAAAATTACCAAGGTTTCTTTGTGTCCAAAAGAGATCTGATTAACACAGTCTAATATATATATATAAACATATATATAAATATACATATATATAAACATATATACATATATACATATGTACATATGTACATATACATATGTATATATGTATATTTATATATATATACATATATACGTATATACATATGTATATATGTATATACGTATATATGTATATATGTATATATATATACATATATATGTGTATATATGTGTGTCCAAAAGAGATCTGATTAACACAGTCTAATATATATATATAAACATATATATAAATATACATATATATAAACATATATACATATATACATATGTACATATGTACATATACATATGTATATATGTATATTTATATAAATATACATATATACGTATATACATATGTATATATGTATATATGTATATATGTATATATATATACATATATATGTATATATGTGTGTGTATAAATATGTGTGTGTGTATGTGTTTGTGTATATCACACAAATATATGATATATACGTGTATATATATATATACACACACACATATTATATATATATATATACACACACACACACACATATATGATATATATATATATATATATATATATATATATAATAAAACAGTAATTGTAAACGCATTGCTTATGAAAGCAAAGTAGGTGACTCGAGTAAGTGAAGAACCTAAGTGGGGACAGTAGCAAACTGGAGACACACATACCTCATATAAAAAGGTCAGCCGCTGAAATGCATACCAAACAGTAGTATGGGCTCAAAGTTCCAGGTATGATTCTATAAGAAGTGTCTGAAATCCAGATTTCTGCATGAGTGTCATAATTTTAAATGTTGACTCAATTTATGGAGGAAACGAAACACATCCAGGGGCCAAATTTAGTCAATAGCCCACGGGTATTTTGGTTGTGCATAAAGCAAATATTTGTATGTAAATCTTTCCTGAAGTATCAGTATCACGTTTTAGCAAAAACTTAGGCCCCAACATGTAATAAAAATTGCTATTAAGACTCATAAGAGGGTAGGGGGGCCTGGGTGGCTCAGTCGGTTGAGCGTCCGACTTTGGCTCAGGTCACGATCTTGCGGTCCATGATTTCGAGCCCCGCGTCAGGCTCTGGGCTGATGGCTCAGAGCCTGGAGCCTGCTTTCACTTCTGTGTCTCCCTCTCTCTCTGCCCCTCCCCTGTTCATGCTCTGTCTCTCTCTGTCTCAAAAATAAATAAATGTTAAAAAAAAAATTAAAAAAGAAAAAAAACAAGAAAAAAAAAAGACTCATAAGAGGGGAGCCTGGGTGGCTTAGTCAGTTGAGCATCTGACGCTTGACTTCAGCTCAGGTCATGATCCCAGAGTTGTGGGACTGAGTCCTGCATCAAGCTTGGCACTGAGCTTGGAGCCTGCTTGAGGTTCTCCCTCTCTCCCTCTGCCCTTCTCCCCCACTCACACTCTCTCTGTCTAAAAGAATCACAACAAAAAGACTCGTAACACCCACTTTAAGAATTTTTCCAATGCTTCTTAAAACCGCAATCTATCTGTGTTTAATTCTCCCAGACTGTTAATCAAATAGACAAATTAGTTCACAACTATGCTGAAACTAAATTATGAAAACAATTCTCAACTGTATTGTCACTAACTACATTTCCATGTTTAAAACTACCATTTGGATTATGCCAGGGCTATATGAATTTAACAGACATCATAAGACAGTCGGTCACATAGCTTCAACTAATAAAGAAGATTGAAGATTTTCTCCTATTGCAATCAGGAAAACACTGCTTGTGATAACCAAATGGCTATGAATATGAGAGAGAGAGAGAGAGAGAGAGAGAGAGCAAGCGTGAGCGAGTGGGGGAGGGGCAGGGAGAGAGATTCTCATGTGTCTCTGCACCATCAGTGCAGAGCCCAATGTGGGGCTCGAACTCACAAACCATGAGATCACAACCTGAGTGGAAGTCAGATGCTTAATCAACCGAAAAACCTGGGTACCCCTGCATTCAGTAGTTAGCTTTTTTAAATTTTTTTTAAATGTCCACTTTTTGTGGAAGAGAGAGAAAGAGCACGAGCAGGGGAGGGGCAAAAAGAGAGGGAGACTACAGAATATGAAGCAGGCTCCAGGCTCTGTCTAAGCTGTCAGCACAGAGCCCAACACGGGGCTAGAACTTGTGAACTGTGAGATGATGACCGGAGCCTGAAGTCAGACGCTTAACCGACTGAGCCACCCACACACCCCAGTAGTTCTTAACCAAGAGTTGTAGCACAGTCTCAAAAAAAATATTTCTAAATATCCATGTCTATGTATACATGTTACTAGATTTACTCAAACTCTTCAGGGGAGAGTTTAGGCTTGTTAAAAAAAAAAAATTGAAACTTCCCCAGGGCACGGGGATTCACCACCACAATTCTAGCTGAGAGCTGGTGCAGCAGACAATCACATCAGTCTCATCTATGTGGCCAACTCCCTCTATCATTTAAAGATTTAGCCAAAAGAATGACTTATCAAAACTGCATTTAATTTCCCTGAGCAGAGGTAGAACAGGGACTAAATGTAAAGTCAAAATGCAACTTGATTGCATTACTTTTAAACTTCTTACTTCCCATCAAGATATTCTAGATTTCAGAGCAGAGTTTAGACTCTTACCTAAGTGGCTGTTTCTGCCAGAATAGGATTATATGACAGTTAATTATTTGTTCTTTCTTCTCCTTGCCCACTTAATCAACCACCTGTTCACTGCCAATCTGATTTCCTCTGAGTCCTCCTACACTTGGTCTCTAGGCAGGTTTACAACTCACTCTTTCCCTAAGTAACAATTATTCCCCTCAAAAATTGAAGACTCCTTGACTAAACATATAAACTGAAGGGAAAAAAATAAACAATAAAACAAACAACCTCTTCTTGTTATTTTCTCTCACTTGTCAAATTTCCAAATTGGCCCACTTAGTTCTGACTGCTCCCTCCTTTCCCCTTTTTTCTCTTAAGCCTTGGCCAATAAAAGATAAATCCCATTTTTATAAATCACTTTTTTATCAAATAGGAACTTGTCAACAGCAGCAATATTTTTTATTGTAAAATGCATTTCTTTTCTTTGAGTTTTAAGACAAAACCTAGGGCAAATTTTGCTTTCCTGTGTTGTTTTTCACTAATAAAAAAAAAATTGGATGGGAAAAATATTTGAAAACAAAATAAGTTTTACCTTTAACAAATATATTGTTTTCATAAATATTTGTCATAAATACATAAAATAAAGCAGTATTCTCTGTTTCTTTAGAAGTATCCTTATTTAAAATGAAATCTTAGGGGTGCCTAGGTGGCTCAGTTGGTAGAGCATCCAACTTCGGCTCAGGTCTTAATCTCATGGCTCATGAGTTCATGCCCTGCATTGGGCTCTGTGCTGACAGCTGGGAGCCTGGAGCCTGCTTCAGATTCTGTGTCTCCCTCTCTCTCTCTGCCCCTCTCCCCCTCTTGTTCTGTCTCTGTCTCTCTCTCTCTCTCAAAAATAAATAAAAAATAATAGGAAGGAAGAAAGAAAGAAAGAAAGAAAGAAAGAAAGAAAGAAAGGAGAAATCTTAGATAAATAAGTTATTGCCAAATATTCTCATTCAGGGAATCCTTGAACTTCCGAATACGTAAAATTGACCCTGCCCGTGTCAACCAAGGGTGTTCCTCTAGGGGCTTCAGCAGTGAGAGGTAATGCATGTCAAAGAAAAGGCAGGTGGGCCAGCAAGCGTGGCCATCATCTACTCCCCATGTACAGCTACAACCCTGCTGAGGAGCTACACAAGGTTGAGCAGGAGCTACTCTCTGAAGTGGGACACCCCAACATGGTACATGGCTGGTCGAGTGGCTACCAACACAAGTAGATGCCTTTGGTGGATGTCAAGACATGACCTGACCCCAATGCCCTCATCTTCAGAGCACCGGGGCCTGCAGTGCCCAGCACCTACAACCTGCTGCTTTCTCCTCCCACTTGCACACATCCAAGCTCTCCCTGCTGGGTCTGGGTGTCCTTTCCTCCTCCCACCTATCCCCAGCAGCACCCCTTGCCTAAGCCCCTGCATAGCACCCAGCCTCCATCGTCACCTCACTCCCCTCTAGACCTTTAGTCCTTTATGGGCTCTGAGACTACCATCCACTTGTAGGCACTAATGGAAACATTTTCTTTCTGGGGTGGAAGGGTGGCTGGGAGATACAACTTTGCCCTTTCTGTGGGCACTACTTTTTTCTAGCCCTCCCTGACTTGGCATTGGAGTTATTTCCATGATGACAGGGCCTGATATATAGAATTCAGTGAGTGAGTGTGTGTGTGCGTGCGTGCGTGTGTGTGTGTGTGAAATAAAACATTTTGTGGTTAAAATATTCACGTATATATATAAAATTTCAAATACTGTATAAATTCGTTCTTTACCTTATTTCTTGCTTCAGTATTCGCATTGTATAGCAGCAGCTTCTCTATTATGGATATATTATCACCAAAGGCCGCATAGTGGAGAGCAGTGTTGCCACTCACATCCCTAATATTTGGATCGGCACCATTTTCCAATAGTATGTTTACACATTTCTCTTCCTGGCACTGTACGGCCTGTCAGTGATATGCCAAGAAACAGAGTGTAAATTCTGAGAATTTAAAGTAAGCATGCCACAGGTTTCACCAATTCGTTTTGTTTCAAGGCAATAATTTCATTTTCATTCTAAGTAATGACATCAAATCTATCTCAGGCAGACATAGCTGGTACTACATACCTTCATGAGAGCTGTCCTGTTTTCATGATCACAGAGGTTAAGATGACATTTCCTCTCTACTAGGAGGCTCACCACTTCTGGATGGCCATTGGCACAGGCCAAATGGAGAGCAGTCCTAAAAAAGTGAGAGGACTTTTTAGGAAATGATAGTGCACTCTCTCAAAACTTGCAGTTAATTCAGGAAATTGTAAACATTAAGTAGCATGTTATTCCTATGCCTCCAAAACAAAGATTCAGTTTTCCTCTGGAGAAAGTACAATATTTAGTAGTGATTACTCATCACACTAATAAAAGAGCAGCCTGTTTGAAGAGAAAGAGCATGACCTGGGGATTCAGCTCCACCTGGGTTTGAATCCTAGTTTAACTCTGTCACTCACTAGTTATTGCTTAGACTTATCCTCAATGTCCTCAACAAAAGGGGATAAAAATAGTAGTTGTCTTGTGTCACCTGGCTAGCTCAGTCTGAAGAGCATGTAACTCTTGATCTCAGGGTCGTGAGTTTGAAGCCCCACATAGGTGTAGAGATTAGTAAAAAAAAAAAAAAAAAAAAAAAAAAAAAAAAAAAAAAAAAAGATAATAATGAAATGAAATGAAATGAAATGAAATGAAATAAAATACTGAGTAGTTATCTCACAAGACCTCGTTGTGATGCTTAAATGAGGATCTATGCAAGTATTTAGAACACCTCCTAGCACAAATAACATCTCAATAGTTGTTGGATAATATAATTTTTACCATTACTACTGCTTTACATAGACAACACTTCAGTTAGGTACCTTGATACAATTACACCTACGTTGCAGATATGTTTTAAGGATTAGCAAGAATACTGCGTTTCAATGATTCCAAGATGCTCATTTTGTCACATTTTAATATCTCTGACATTGGAACGCAATTTATAACTCAAAATGTCTTACAACTGTAAATGGCAGGACTTTAAAAAAATAATTGGCATATAAAATAGTGGGACATCATAGAATCTTGGTGTCTTCCATTATGTGAAATGATGGTATATACAATAGGTCTATTGCAGTTCTAGTCATATGATTGGCACTTAAATAAATTTTAGTTCTGAAAAGCATTATAGGAAAAGAGGACTAAATTAACAAAAGGAAAACATTTTTTAAGGACTTCTTACTTTGCTTCTCAAGAAAGTTTAAGCCACAGGAAACTCAGGATTCCAATGACTAGGAACAGCTCATTTTATTAAATATTGAGGTCTACAGATTGTACGAAAATCAAGTATTTCCAGTGATCAATATTAGTACCTACTACTCTCATAAATTTCAGAAGGGCAGGTAAAGGTTATCTTTTACAATTTTCTATCTTCAGAAACTTTGAAAGGAAGGAGGAAAACTTCCCATTGAGATTAAGTCCTAATACTTCAATGTAAAATTTCTCATCTTAGGGGTGCCTTGCCGGCTCAGCCAGTACAGCATAGGACCTTGATCTCAGGGTTGTAAATTTGAGCCCCACAATGGGTATAGAGATTACTTAAAAATAAAATCTGGTGCAGAGCCTGCTTTAGATGCTCTGTCCCTCCTCTCCCTTTCCCTCTCCCCCTGCTCATGCTTTCACCCTCAACAATAAATAACACTTAAAACATAAAGTAAACAAGATAAAAGCTGGGGCACCTGGGTGGTTCAGTCTGTTAAGCGTGGAGCTCTTGATCGGGCTCAAGTCACGATCTCATGTTCACTGGCTCAAGCCCCATGCTGGGACTCTTTGAAAAGTGTATTGGAAAAGTTCCTGCTTTCAGCACGGCGCCTGCTTGGGATTCTCTCTCTCTGTCCTTCCATTGCCCCCACCCCCAACCCCACCCCATCCCTCTCAAAAAATAAATAAATAAACTTAAAAAAATAAAATCTTTAGAAAATAAATAAATAAAATTCCTCATCTTGCTCATACTGTGCAAAATGAAGTCTTTGTGAACAAAAGGATCTTGGGTAGAGTATGTCCGCTAAATAATATATGTGCAGGTTCTAGGTGATAAATAAATGGATGCAAAGAGTGGATAAATACATTTGGAGAGTTCAATATTTTTAAAGAAAGGTATATAAAGGAAAGCATACTTCTGAAACAGTAAATAAACACTTATATTTGCTAAGTCTTATTTTTTTCATAAGCACACAACTAATATATTTTATTTTCATGATTAATATAAACCATTTACCTATTACACATAATAAAGCTACCTATAACAGAAAACATATGTATATGCTTAATATGTGCATAATAAAATCTACAAGTGAAAATAAAAATACTCCCTTTACTTCTGAAGAGGCCAAAAGTTGTCCAAATATGCCAATCCTCAAAAAACATTTTAATTAACTCACTTTTCTTATTTTACATCCAAAAATATTTTTTAACACAAAGTGAGAAATTATTTTTATGTATATAAGATCAATATTCTTGCTCTTCTCCAGGATTACTTCAACGACAATAAACCCTTTCTGTTGATAATAAACTTTTAATAGGACCTTTATACACCTTTTCCTGTAGAAAGCACAGATTTTCTTTGAAGGCAAAGAAAAATGCATGTAAATACAAAGGCTTAGAAATAACAAATGTCATCACATTTTGTGCATTTTTGGGCTTAACATAAAACCGTAGTCTGCTTGTGTGTACCTATGATCACACTGATTTTTGTTCTCACTTAGTGATCAACTAAAGCACAGCTCTGCATCTCTGTGTATATCTATTATCTATGCCACTTTCAATGATCACATATCCATCTTATGGATGTAATGACATTTACTTATAAAAGCCATTATACGAGTTCTTCTTAATACATTGCTATTTTAAATAGTGCTGAGAAAAGCAAAATGTATGTCATTTATCTCTAGTGATTTCCTAAAGATATTTTAGTAGAAATAAAATTGATGGGTAAAAGGAATACATATTTTTTAAATGTGGTACTTACACCAAATTGTCTATTGGAAAGTCGAAAACAACTTAAACTTTAGCGGCAGTATAAGCACCATCACTCTATTTTCACAAAGGTTGTAGATGGAAAACTGTATTTCAGTCCCTTTTTCACTTAAATTTCTTTTTTCCCAGGGACACTATATTTCCCTATGTCCACTGGTCCCTTGTAGATATGCAAAGAAATACTTTGCACGATTTCAAATTACAGGTTTTTGTTCGTTTTGATTTCAAAGACTTCCCTGTAAAACGAAGATAGATTCTGTTGTCTGATACAAATATGTTGTAAATATTTGCAAGTGCATTGTCTTTTATTTTAATAATATTATTTTCTGATAGAGGCTTTTAGTTTTTTATGTTGCTAAATCAATCTCCAGAATTCTTGATTTAAAAAAATATTTTTTAATATTTATGTATTTTTGGGAGACAGAGACACAGCGTGCAAGCAAGGGAGGGGCAGAGAGAGAGGGAGACACAGAATCTGAGCTGTCAGCACAGAGCCTGAAGCGGGGCTCGAACCCACAAAGCACGGGATCATGACTCCCAAAGTCAGACCGCTTAACTGACTGAGCCACCCAGGGGCCCCAATTTTTTTTTTTTTTGAGAGAGAAATAGAGAGAGACAGAGAGAGACAGAGAGAGACAGAGAGAGACAGAGAGAGAGAGAGAGAGAGAGAGAGAGAGAGAGAGAGAGGCAACACAGAATCCCAAGCATGCTCCACATTGACAACAGGGAGCCCGTCGAAGGGCTTGAACCCATGAACACCTGAGATTATGACCTGAGCCAAAATCAAGAGTCAGAGGCTTAACTGACTGAGCCACCCAGGCACCCCCCAAAAGTCTTGCTTTTCAAGTCATTCTTAGGATGGGTAAATAGGCATTTGTAGGATTTTTTTCTGTTACTTTTCTTATTTTGCCTATTAAAATTTTTAAATTGATACCCCATCTGGAACTTAATTTAGGGAGATAAAATTCTAACAAGTTTTCTCCAAATCGGCTGTTTCTCCACTACTTACGAATAGTTCACCTTTTCCTACTAATATGAAATGTCACCAGTATGAAATTCTAAAGTCTTATGTATATTTGAGCGTTGGTCATGTTCTACTCTGCACCACTCCTTTATCTGTCTTTTCAGCTGTGTGTAAATGAATAATTTGTGGAAATTTCAGGTACATTTTGATATCTGGAAGGGCAATCTACCTCCTATATAAAAACATAAGTTCTTAGGTTAATTCCAGTTTGTTAACATACAGTGTTCTATCAATTTCAGATGTACAAGATAGTGAGTCCAAAAATTTCCTTAATGACATCACAAGAAGAGCATGTGTAGCTCAAAATTCTTAAAACCAGGATGCTTTCATTTGCTTTACCTAACACTGACAAATACAGGAAGGGTACACATTTTGAGAAAAAGGAGTCCTCCTATTCAGAGCCATCTTCCACTTCAAAATGTCCTTCCAAGGTTCCTCAGGAAATAGCACACATACCTAAGTGTACACAGACATAAACTGGATACTGGATTTTGTCCCAAGAATTTCTAGCCCAGAAGTTGATTACAGGAATTATTTCTCCCATTATGCGCTTTTCTGTGACGTTATGGTATGAAAATGAGTCCATTAAAAACAACATGTTGTCGACACTTAATTTCGTGTGTATTACTATTGAAATTTGGGTAAATCACGTCAAACTTGAGAGTCAAGTGGTCTGCTCAGGAATTACCGGGTAGGTGCCAGGGCAGCTGAAGACTTTGTTTTTGCCGCTCACGCTGTTGGCCTGGTGCTAGACCACGTAGGGTTCCCACGACCGAGGGGCAGCGGGACCTCAGGAACCCAGCCCCCTGAGGGAGGGCTCGGATGCACAGGTAGAGCTAGGCCAGGTGTGCTCTTCTCCCAGGTCCGTCCCACCTCCTCCCTGCCAGCCTCCAAGCCCCTATTACCTGTTCATCTTGTCTCTATCATCCACGCCATTTTCCCCCAAGAACAGAATCTGTTGCACTTGTGCTGCATTGCCCACACAGGCAGCCTTGTGGATCTTTCTGAGATCTCTGTCTTGGACATGGTAACCCAGCAGCAAGTTGTCAATTCTATTGTTCTTCTGCCCAACGCCCCTGCCCTGCCTCTGCAAGCCAGAAGCGGAGCCCAAGGGCGACATGCCCTTCTCCCTCCCGAACCCCCAAATCCTCTTCATGGCGAAGCCTGCGGGCTCCACAGAGACTTCACCCCGCCCTCCCTTTCCACTACCTCCGGAGCCCAACACTAGCGCCGGAGACAGGCCAAACCCGCCTGGCCACAACACCCCAGCAGTGAGGATCCGGGTTTGGGTAGCTGCCACTTCTCAGTAACCGGCAACAAGCAATACCGCCAGACACAAGCGCGCTTGCGCACTTCAGAAGAGGCAACCACTGCGCATGCGCACAGAAGCCTAACTGTCAACGGTACCCACAGCTCCAAAGCCCCCGTCCGCCGGCCCAGCGCGGCGCAGCGAACAGAGGGGAGGGGGCTCCGGTGGGGGGTAGGGCGGGGTCCCAAGCCGCGGAACCGAGCGGGAGCCAGCACCTCTGCTCGCCACGCTCGGGTCTCGCCTCGGCACCCTTCTCGCCCCACGCGCGCCTCCCGAGGGGCCCCGCCCCCGCGCCGGGGCCCAGGGTGCAGCCAGGCGGCCGTGCCTGGACCGTGGGAAGGGCTGGAGGCGGGGCGTGAGGCGGGGAGAGGGGCCGGGCCGGGGCCGCGACGCCCGCGAAGCCTGGAGCCCGCTGCAGCCGCCACCGGATCCCGGGATGGGACGAGAGACTGCGGCGGAAGCCAGCATCTCCCAGCCTGGGGCCCCGGGGGCCGCGGAGCCAACGCCGCCGCCGCCGCCACCGCCGCCGCTGTTGCCTCTGCTGCTGAGACCAGGCTGGAGATGGGTGAGTTGACACTGGCGTCCCGGGGGACCCGCGCCACAGCCCCTCCATCCAGGCACTCCTAGCCCTCGGCCTTGAACTCCGCGCTGCCGGCCCAACCCCCCCCCCCCCCCCACGCCTTCAGGGCTCCCACAGCCCCCTCCCTCCCTGAGCATGACCCTAGGGGCGGGAGCGGAACCCAGGGGCCGTGGGTTGGGGGCTTGGAGACAGGGAGGTGGGGGCCGGATGCCTGGGAGACTGTTGGGCTCCCACTCCCACGCCCAGGCCCAGCGGGGCACTGTGAACGGAGGGGAGGGGGCTCCGGTGGGAGGTGGGGCGGGGTCCGGAGCTGCCAAGACAGGCGGGAGCCCGCACCTCTGCTCGCCGCGCTCAGGCCTGCCTTTGGCACCCCTCTCGCCCCACACGCCACTCCCGGGGGGCCCCTTCCCCGCGCCGCGTCCCAGGGTGCAGACTGGCCGCCGTGCCTGGACCGCGGGAAGGGGTGGAGGTGGGGCCGGGACGCGGGGCTATGGGCCGGGCGCGGGGCCGCGATGGCCGCGATGCCGGGCGCATGCCTCAGCCTCCGCCCGAGCCCGAGATGGGGTCAGAGGCTGCAGCAGACGCCAGCATCTCCCCGCCGGGGCCTCGAGGACCGCGCAGCCATCGCCGCCGCCGCCGCCACCGCCGCTGTTGCCTGCGCTGCTGAGACCAGGCTGGAGATGGGTGAGTTGACCCTGGCATCCTAGGGACCCCGCTCCGCAGCCCCTCCATCCACGCCCTCCTCCTGGCCCTCCGCCTCCATCTCCGCGCTCCCGGCACAACCACCCTCCCACGGCGTCAGGGCTCCCACAGCCCACTCCCTCCCTGAGCGTGACCCTTGGGGCAGGAGTGGGAGCCCCGGGCCCGGGTGTTGGGGGCGTGGAGACAGAGAGGTGAGGGCCGGATGCCAGGGAGACTATTGGATTCCAGGGAGACTGTAGGGCCCCGCGCCTACAGGGGAACTGCGAACAAAGGGCAGGGGGCTCCGGTGGGGGAATGGGGTGGGGTCCGGAGCCGGGGAGCCTGGCGGGAGCCGGCACCTCTTCTCGCCTAGCTCCCTCCGGCCTCCCCTTGGCACCCCTCTCGCCCCACACACCCTTCCCGGGGGGGCCCCTCCCCCGCGCCGCGTCCCAGGGTGCAGCCTGGCGGCGGTGCCTGGAAGGCGGGAGGGGTGGAGGTGGGGGCGTGAGGCGGGGATGTGGGCCGGGCGTGGGGCCTCAAGGTCCATGATGCCCTGCGCTCGCCCCAGACTCTGCAGGAGCTCGAGTTGGGGTGAGAGGCTGCAGCAGACGCCAGTATCTCCCCGCTGGGGCCTCGAGGGCCGCGCAGCCATCGCCGACGCTGCCGCTGTTGCCTGCGCTGCTGAGACCAGGCTGGAGATGGGTGAGTTGACCCTGGCGTCCAGGGTGACCCTAGCCGCAGCCCCTCCATCGCCGCACTCCTGACCCTCCGCCTCCATCTCTGGGCTCCCGGCCCAACCCCCACCCCGCCAAGCCGTCAGGGCTCCCACAGCCCCCTCCCTCCCTGAGCGTCACCCTAGGTGCGGGAGTGGGAGCCCCAGGAACAGGGTTTGGGGGCTTAGAGACAAGGATGTGGGGGCGGGATTCCAGGGAGACTACTGGGCTCTGATGCCCCCTCCCCCATCCAGGCTGGCCCCAGGACCTTTCCCAGGCCCTGGAGGGCAAAGCCTCATGCCTTAGATCCCCTCCTTAGGCCTGGGCAGGGGCATCCCCTACGCGAGGGGCTCAAAAGGCTCTTTGTGAGCTCTGCCCCCCCACTCCCCAAGCCTCTAGCTTGGGGGTCCTGGAACAGGGCGGGAGCGGAGGCTGGGACTGTGGCTGCTTGTCTGGACCAGGCAGAGGGGCGTGGGGAGAGCACCCTTAGTCCTTTAGTTGGGGTTGGGGGGGGGGGGCGTGGCGAGGCTCAGTTGCTTTTCACTGCACTGGGAAGGGTGGGGAAGGGAACCTGGCTGGAGGAGGGCTCTATCAATATCTGCAAATAGTGAGTTCTGGAAGCTGGGTTGGGGAGGGGAGCTTGGATGTAAGTCAGAATGGTGGCACCTGAGCTGGAGTGCCATGAGAAGCAGAGGTGGGTCTCAGCCAGCTCTAGTAGCTGGAGGTCATGTGACTCTCCTGGCTCTGGAAGACTCCCTTGAAGGCCTGTGGGCAGGAATACTACCCCAGAGAGACCCCTCCATGGCTCCCCAGAACTGGCACTGCCCCATCCCCATAGCACTCTTTGCCACTCCTGGGACACCAGTCCTGACCTGCCTTGATGGGGAGCTGTGGATACTGGCGGGTCACCTCCCCGGGCAGGGCAGGTACTGAAGATCCAGGCCTCCGGGTGCTGAGGAGATAGGCACAGGGTCTTGGGAAAGTTTGGAAGAGGTTCTGCCAGCCCAGGGAGGAGAGAGAAGTTGCTGGAAGAGTTGGCTTGCTCAGCACTAAAGGGAAGGGCACTCTAGGTAGAGGGAATGGCTGGAGCAGAGGCTGTGAGATGTGAGCGCCTGGTCGGGGTGGAGAGTTGTGGAAGGGGGGGCTGGTCAGGTATGGGAGTGACCCACGTGAACGAAGGGAAGGAGGGCCAGGTGGAGGTGAGGTGTCAGGCCATCCCAGCGAGCTGGCCCAAGCAAGCTCCCAAGGACAGCGAGGAGCTGATGGGGCGGCAGTGCTGCCATCTGGCTCAGCAGCCCCTCTGGAGTCTGCCCAGGGTCCCTGCTGTGGTCAGGGCTGCTTGGCTCACATCTGCCGGTGGCTGGACCACCCCAAGCAAGCCCGCTTTCTGAGTCTCAGTGTCCACATCTGTCAAACGGGGAGACTCCTCCACAGGGTTGTGGGGAGGTCTGCATGAGGTGATGAGTGTAGGGAGCCCAGCACCTGAGAAGGCCTCGGGAAATCCTTGGCCGCTGTGCCAGTATGTTTACCTGGAAAACGGGGGCATTGATGTCAGCTGGTGGGCCAGTCTCAATTTACCCTGTGGCGATGAGGATCCTGTGAGGGCTGGATGTGACCCAGGGAAGCCAGGGCTGGGGGCACTGCAAGTCCATGTGCTCATGCTATTCTGGAAGAAGAGAGAAGCAGTGGGTGGCGGCCGGGGCGGGGTGGTCCTCCTTGTGCCCCTATGGGCACCTTAGCCATGGCATTCAACGGACCCTGCTGTGTTCCCCAAGGCCAAAGCCTCTTTGTTCTCCATGCTGCACGATGCACCCCTTCCTCCTAGTCAGCCCTAGCCCTGCACATGGGGGACCAGGGCTCCCTTCCAGAAGGTTCTTCAGACACTGAGACCAACAAACACAATATCTTCCTGCGAGGGGCACTGTCATGGGCAGACGGGTGGAGAGGACACAGACCTTAGCCCCAGGAGAATGGAATCTAGTTGGGCAGCAAAACCAGTCGGGCCTCCATGGTCTTGCGTAGCACTGTGCTGGCTGCTTAGGGGTGTGTTTGGGGGGCTGGGGTTGGGGGGATGGGGGGCTGGGCGTTGCAATAATTGCACCATGGGACAGTCAAGGGCAGAAGTTAAAAGCAAGGACTCCAGATCCAGTGGCCCAGGTTCAAATCTCAACTCTGCCACTTCTTACTGTGTGAACGTGGACTGGTGACTCTGCCTCTCTGTGCCTCTGTTTCCTTGCCTGTAAAATGGGAACGAGGCACACTAGTGCTATTTGAACAGCTTGGTTCAGTTTCTAGTGGGCATTTATGCCCCCTCTTCCAGAATGGGTCTCCCAGTTCACCCCTGCGTCCTGGAAGACTACACAGCCTGCTCCAGTAGGCTATCGTCTTCCTCTTGTGTGTGAGTCCCTATAGGCGGGGGCCTGCCTTTCTGTGTCCGTTGCTTGGGCAGGGGGCAATGGTGTGCTGGCAACAGGCCCTCTGGGAGAAAAAGGTACCTGATAAACAGCGTTGGCAGGTTTCCATGGTGTAAATCTTCCAGCAAGGCCCATTTGAGGCTACCAACAGCTTAACCATCTCGCAGTGGGAGCTGGTCCATGCCAGCTTTAGCACCCAGGCATTCAGTAGGTGCTTAATAAATGATGGTTGAATAAGGAGAGAAGGCTCCAGAGACTTGGAGAGCTGCCAGGCCATACTGTAGCTGAGAGAGGGAGGCATCCGACAGGCTGAGGCCAGGACAAGAGACCACTCTGAATAAGTAACCCATGGTGAGATGGAGGGCAGAGGGGAAGGAGGACTGGTGTCCTCCCTTCCTGGGAACCTCTGCACCTCTGACCCTGCGTCACTTCTGTTCTGGATCCTCTTGACCTTGGCCTGGTTTGGGCTGTCTGCACAGCATGACCTAACTGGATCCCAAGCGTTAACCTGACAGAGCTCTGAGAAAGGGTCCAGACGGGTCTCAAATGTCAGATTCTATTCCCTTGCTTATGCTGTTCCCTCTGCCTGAATGTCTGTTCCACCCACTTCTTCCTATGTGCCCTGAAACTCTGTCACCCTTCAAAAGCCTCCACCCCAAATCCCACAGACCCTCCTCCCCTTCTGCTGTTTCTCTGGCCTTGCAGCCCTTCTCGTGTGCACCCTGCCTGTCCATAAAAATATTAGTAGCTAACATTGCATCTGGACAACGACCTGTGATAGAGGTACTGTGATAATCCCTTTTGCAGATGGGGGAATGGAGGCTCTGTCTTGTTAATGACCACCCATCCTTTGCCTCTCAGCTTGAGCATCCGTTCGTTGTGCAGAGAGGCTCCTTGCTGTGGGCTGGGCAGAGCACCACTTCTCTTTCTTCAGTGTGTTTGCTGTGGCGTGTTCCACTAGGCCGTGAGTTCCCTATCCTATAGGAGCTTGAATGAATGAAAGAATGAATGAATGAGTGAATGACTTTCAGCCCCAGGGAGCATCCCTGTTCTTTTACCCATTCCTCCTCCCTTTCCATCCCTGTGGGAGGAGACTGACCCTCCAGAGGGCATCCTCACACCATGGAGGGATGGTCACAGGGACCCTGCTTAGCCACACCTGCCAGAAGGGAAAGGGAAGTGAGGCTTTGGGCGGGGCTGAAAGCAGGCATGGTGGAAGGGTAGTGGACCACCCACCTGTGGTCTAGAGTGGGGCTGACATGGGCCCACAGCACTGCCTGTAACCCAGGAAGTTAACGGGGTCTCAAAATACTTTTTCTTGCACCGCCCCAAGTGGAAATTCCCCTGTTGGCCCACTTATTTTCGTTTTATCTAGAAAAATAAAGATGGAAACAATCATTCACACACCCTAATTACTCCATTGCTTTATGAATTTAGAGCCTGTTTGGCTCTAGACTTTGGCTCCTGCTGAAGGAGGAATCCCCTGGGAGGGGCAGGGTGAGGGCCAAGGCAGGAGGCCAGAGTCTGCTCTGACGCTGGGGCCTCCTCGGGGTCTGCCCTCCAGTTGCCCTCTCCTAGCAGGCTGGGAACTTCCCAGAAGCAGCAGCTCAGATTGGGGTCTGAGCAAGGGAGGGTGGCCAGAGGCAGTCTCCAGGATTCTGGTTGACTGGGGCCCAGAATGGATGACTTCCCAGGCTGTTCTACCCCACCTCGACCTCTGAGTCATAATAATTTGCTGCTATTTATCGAGCACTTACTATGTGCTGGGCGCTGGGCCAAGCACTTTGTCGGCATCATCTCAGCTATGCCTACTAACTTCCCTTGAAGCAGGTACTATTATTCTCCCCTTTTGGCACTTTGAGGGTGCCTGGGGCCCGGGGCACAGGGCCGGGAAGTGGTGGGGCTGGGATTGTATCCAGCCTGAAGGACCCCCATAGCCCGATGGGGCCCCTTGGATAGACCCCTCAGTCACTCAAAAGGGAACGGTCTCTGAAGCCTGGACGCCCAAGATAACCACGTCACTGGTATCCTGGCCTCCAGGCCACCCTCCTTGTGGCCCTGATTGCCACTCCCTTCTTCCCCATAGTCCTGGGGCTCTGTCTCTGGAAGCCCCGTGTAGCCTCACCTGGGCGGCTTGGGGAAAATACAGACTTCCTAGGCCCTGCCACACCCCGCTGAGTCAGAGTCCCACTACGGGAGAGGGGGCTGGAAACCCAGATTTTAAAATGTTGTCCTGGGGATACAGAGCTTGCAGACTCCCAGAACCGCTGCCCGGCCCAGTGGAGTTCAGGCTGCTTTAAGAGACTCCCTTGCCCTTAACCCAGATCTCTATGACCCTGCCCCCGCTTGTGTTCTCAGCCTCTGCCCCCTGCTACCCTAACCCAGCTCTGCACACACCACACCACACTGACCCCCCACGCCCCAATTTGCCTTTATCCAGGCACCTGCTGCCGCTGTTTCCTTCTGGAAACAGGTCCCAACTGGCCACAGACCCCACAGAGCTTGTGTAATACTCTGGACTGGTCGATCGCGGCCCCGCTCTTGCTAGCCCGGGCCTGGAACACAGCCTGGGGGAATCATGGTGGGTGAGCGATGGTGGCCGGGGAAGGCGGAACAAGGGAGGGCTGCCCATGACAGGTAGGGCTTCTAGGCTGGGCACACAGGCACTCTCTGGGGGCCGGCACCTTGCCTAACATGCAAAAGGCATTTGATGACTGTTTCTTAACTGCTTAATGAATGGTGATGGGTCGTGTGACAGGTGAGGGCCACTTCCGGAAGCAGTGCAGATTGGCCGGTTTAAGCAAAAGATGGAGAAGGTGCCTTCCGGGCCATCTCTGAGGACCGTGAATATTAATGGTCCGAACTCATTTATGGCTCGGATGGGAGTGAGGGGCTGGTGCTTTCTTGCTTGATTTCATTTCAGTATCTCAGGAGCCCTGGGAGGGGGTGCTGATGTAATCTTTATTTCGTTCAATGGAAACTGAGCCCTAGACAGGTGACTTAGTAGGGTCACACAGCTGGGAGGGGTCCTGCAGAACGGGGCCTTGCCCATTGTGTGAAAAAAAAAATAAATGAGTCTGCACTCTACAGTTTCTGAGGCAGTAACACATTATCTCAGTTGGTTCTAGCTGTGGCTTGGAGGTGTGGCTCTACATTTTCACCTATGCCCACATCCCAGGGTCAAAAAACCTGCATCCAGGGGCCTTCTGTGTCTGTAAGGGGCGGTGGTGGGAAGAGATCCTGCCTCCGGCCTGGCGGGAGAGAGAAACAAAGAGGCAGTGTTGAGGGCTCTGGCACATAGTAGGTGTTTGGGAACCCCTGTGGTCAGTTCAGGCAGAGCCAGCTCTGGTCCCATCTGGACCTTGGAACAGCCCAGATCAGTCTCCAGTCTTTGAGCCAAGGCCCACAGGGTGTGGGTGACGGGTCCAAGGTCATACCTGCCATAAGGACTAGAGCAGAGGGTGTGAGGCTCCTCCACCACGGCAGAGAGGTCCAGGGAATGGGGCAGGGGCATTCTGTGTGTGCGGGATGACCTCTGTCAGAGCCATTAAACCACAGAGCCTGGCCTCAAAGGGCCCCCAGGCAAACCCCCTCTCAGGGGTGTCCAGGACTGCTGTGGGGCCTGGCGTGTTATTGCTGTCACGGAAGTTCGGGGCCATACCTGAGTAGGGACAGTGGTCCTACAGCCACCAGTGGGGGATGTAACAGACTCTGTGGTCTGCCTCCAGGCACTGGCATGTGGGGAGGGCAAAATGCACCAGCACCCCACCCAGACTAGAATCCAGGTGCTGGCTTCCCCCACACACACCTCCCCCACCCCCACCCCGCCCCGCCCCGCCGCTGGGCCTTTGCAGATGCTATCCCTCTGTCTGCAGTGGCCTTCCCCTCCTCTCCTGGCAGGTGCTGGCTCATCCTTTAAGACCCCACCAGGAAGCCCTGCCTGACTCCCACCCCAAGGGCCAGGCTGACCCACCCTGACAGGATTTCCATCTGGCTGCTCCACAAGATGCTGAGAACCTTGAGGGCCTGATCTGAGATGCCAGTGGAGTGGACAGGGAAAGCAGCTGTAAGGTGCAGCCCAGTTCAGGCAACTGTCCCTGCAGCCCAGAGAGGAGACCATGCTGGGGAGCTAGCCAAACACGTCCATTTCACAGAGGAACCATTGAAGGCCCGAGGTGCTTGGGACTGACCCAGAGCACCCTGGGGAGTGTTTGGTAGTCCCTTTGTGTCTTGTAAGAGGAGAGCCCAGGGCTTTGTGGCCGTACCCCTCCCCCACTCCGGTCCCCAGCTGGAACATTTGTCTGCAGGATCCAGGTCAGGTCTGAGGGGGATGGGAAGAAGCCCAGGAGAGCAAAGTCCCCAGGGCTCAGGTCTGCACTCGGTCTTCCCATGTGGAGGACAAAGCTCCTTAGAGAAAATGCTTGCTGTCCAAAAGCTGGCAGGAAATCCACATCGATAGCTCATTCTAGCAAGAAGGTGCACGGGAAAAAAAGCCTGTGAGAACTTAGGCCCAAATGTTAGGCCAGGGATGGTGGGTGATATTACCCTTCTTTCGCTGTGATTTTCACATTTCCTAGGTTGTAGGTGAAACCTTTATAGCCAGAAAAATGAAGTTACCATGTAAAGGAGAGAGGTCTAAGAAAAGGTGCCCTGAGAACAGCCAGCTCCCCATTCATGAGACTCTGGGGTCACCAAGTGTCAGTGGCTTCCAGAGGGACCCTGGCCCCGGGCCCATCCCCCAGAACAGGCGTGCCTGGGGCAGACAGCTTAGCCTATGTGTCTCTTTCTCAGAATTTGGGTCAGCGAGAGACCTGGGGTTACTGGGAAGTAGCACACCCAGAATTTCATTCAAACCTCTGCTGTCCTTCCTGTCGTGTGGGATGGGCCTCAGGGCCCTCACCTTCCCACCTCCACCTGGAAAGCCACCCCACCCCACCCCACCCCAGGCTGCCCTCTGCCCCTCCCAGCCAGAGGTGGCCCTAGGGCTATTTGCTTCACCTCCATCCGGGTGCCCAGGTGGGTGCATAGCACTGTTGACTGTCTTCCTACTGACTCCGGCCCCGAAGTGCCTTTCCAGGGGGTCTACCTACAATGTAGTCAAGTTCGACCTTGTGGAAATGGTCTTTGGAATCACAGCTGAGCCTTGATCCTGGGTGAGGATTCGATCTCCGTCTCCCCCATATACCTAGTACAGAGCACCCATTCATTTGGTCACCTGTCATTCAGCCAAGTGCCAGGGCCCAGGCTAGGTGCCAGGGGCACAGCTCTGCTGACTTGAGGGTGTGACGTGTCTGTGTTTTTGAGCACGTGTTTTGTGCACATCACCTGCACGCACACACAGCATGAGCATCTCTGTCATATGTGAACTCTGGTCTTTGAGGCTGTGACAGTGTGTAATCCTACCGGGACTCCGGGCACACCTGGTTAATTCATTCTGCAAGTGTTTAACAGACACCCACTAAGGAAGTCAGGCTCTGACCCCAAAGAAAAATGACCCAAGGTCTCTGTCCTCGGGAAGTGCCATCTTGGGGGCTGTCGCCGTGCGGACTGGTGGGGGCAGAAGCCAGAAGGGCTGGGGGTGGTCAGAAACGTGGTCCTGGAGACACAGGGAAGAGTGGGGAAGGGGGTTCCTGCCCAGCTGTGAGTATGATCTCCAGTATCCCGTTCAGCCCAGTGATCTGGGGCCTGAGACAGGCCTCCCCAACTATTTTCATGCCCTAAAGCAGCCCCGCGGGCCGACGGAACCGGAGCTCCAGGTGGTGACCTGTGAGCCCCGACTGCTGGGGGCTGGGAGAGAATACAGGGAATGAAAATGAAGCATGTGGGCCGGAGAACCTACCTGGGCTGCAGACCTTTCTGAGAGGTGAACTTGGGGACCAGACACCAGAACACAGCACCTGGAAAGTAGAACCCCGTGATCCAGACCAGAGAAGCGGGATCACGGAACTCAGAGGAGGAAGATGGAGCAGCAGACCTAGAATGTGGGCCTTCTAGAACCTGGAACACTCAAGTCAGCCGGAAGCTGGAAGATCCAGTCTGTGCCCCCGATGGTCAGTGGGGGAAACTGAGGTCCGGCAGGAACGGGGAGGTCTTAAGCATTGGCGAGCTGCAGTGGCACGCACGTGGTCTCTGCTGAGCCAGGACCTCTCCACAGCTCGCTGCTGCCTGACCTGGGGCGAGTCCTGTCCCCTCTCCAAACCTCAGTTTCCCTCTCTGTGAAATGGTCACGTGATGGTGAGACAAGATGGAGCACTTCACCTGGTGCTCAGGCTCTCCCGGCAAACTTAGTGGCATTGCTAAGGCCTGGACCCTGGCCACTTGACTCCTGAATGACTCTGTCCCATTGTGGTGATGGTCTGGTCACTGCTGTTCCTTTCTCTTCTTTCTCACACTCAGTGGGACATTTGGGCACTTGCGGCCCTTTTCCGGAATGCTCTCGGGATCTAGCAGAGGGAAAAGACTAATCAGAGGAGCAAGAACAGACTGGCAGCTCCATATGAAGGAGCAGGCCCTGGTGCCTACAGCCCTGCATGGTGCCCTGTGCCATTTGGTGAGGGCTTCTTGAGTGTCCCCCGGTGGAGACAGTCGGGTCCTGAGCCGAGGGCACCACGGCCCCTCGAAGGCAGGGGTGGGCAGAGGTGGATTGGGAAGGGAAAAGAGAAAGGGCTCATTGTTCCAGCTCCACAGAGGCTCCCCAGGCGCACCTGCTCCAGGCCACCTCTCCTGAAGGAGGTGGAATACCTTGATCGGGCTCCCAGAGAGCCGGAGCTGTAGGATCTGGGCCAGGAGCAGCCTGGTCACTTCCCCAGATCCCCGTGAGGCGGCATTACCAGCCCCCGCTTTTCTGCCTCCAAGAGAGTAGGATTCCAGAGTTGGGGGCAGGGGGCAGAGCCAGGGTCCCAGCCCATCCTTTGAGCCAGCAGCAGCCGGGCATGGTGCCAGGCACTGATGGGGTGAACCAGGGGTGAACTGAGCACCCAGGGGTGAACTGAGATCCCTTCCTGTTTCCCCTCCTTCCTTGCCGGGTCTCCTCCGGACCATCAGCCATCCTGCTCAGAGGGCTTTGAAGGCTGGAGCCCTTCCCTGTGTCTCTGCTCTCCACCACTTCACTCCCATTGTGGGGGACCCGTCGAGTTCCTGTACATGAGCCACCTCATCGGGGTGTGCTTTGCCCAGGCAGGACTAGACTTTTTCCAACCCCAGACCATTTGTGAGAGCCCAGCAGCACTGACTGCAGGTGCAGGTGTGTGGATTTGGGGGCGGGGGGTGGGGGGGGGCTGTCGTCAGCACCTCCTTTGCATCAGGCTCTGTGCTGGGGCCCCAGGAGAGTTGGTCAGCACCATCCAGTGTAGGGTGAGAAGCCCTGCGGGGCAGGCCAGGGGTGAGGCAGCTCAGTCCTTCCTCAGTCTGGGGGAAGTGCAGTTCAGCTGAGCCTACCTGGGCAGGGAGTGAAAGATTACACAGAAACTCGGAGCCTCCTAGAGGATTTGGACTTTATCCTGGGAGCAGGTGTTCCAAGCTGAGAGGGACAACATCAGATGTGGCTTTTGCTTGGCTTGTGGGGCACAAGCCAGGAGCCCCTTCCCTGGCAAGGCTGCTGCTGTTGTCCAGGTGAGCGTGGATGGTGGCGCAGGCAGCGTGGGACGACAAGTACCTGGGCATCGAAGAGATGTGCCTGGCGATGGGGAGCTCGAGGTCAGCGAGAAGCCAGATTCAGGATGACTGCCGGGCTCCTGGCCTAGGAGGCTGGGTGGATGGTCACATCTTGGGTTATCAGCTCAGGTTTTGGGAACCACTATTGGAGCAAGTTCTTTGTGCCTGGTTTTGCGGCAGAGGGTCCCAGGCAGGATGGGAGCCGACTCTGAGCCCAGGCCTCTGCCCTCCAGCTTGGCCCAGACCCCGCCGGGTCTGCTCGTCTCTCTCCCTTCACCCTACAGGCACTTTAGCCTCTTGAGTGCACGGCTGCACCTCGCAACTGTGCCCTGTACACATGGGGGAGCACCACTCCACTCCTGCTACCTGGGTAAACGGGGACCACTCTCTGCCCCGGCACGCTGACCCTGTGCATTGATGTGTCTCATCCACTCGCTGTGCAAGGGCATCTCCCCCAGGCCTCAAGGCGCAGCTCCTGTATCAAAGCCTCTCTGCACTATAGCTTGAATCTGTCACCCTCCTTGCCCTGTGCTAGAGCAGGCTCCAAGAGGACAGAAGAGGGCTGGGGCACACCCTCCCCTCCCCTCCCCCACCTCAGGCCTGTGAGATGGAGCTGAAGCTCCGTGCTGAAGTGGCCCTTTGTACATTGTCCCCCTGGAGGATGGGGGAGCCTGGTGGGAGGGTCTGGCACTGCCCTACACCCTGTGCTGATCTCAGCGGCAGTGAGGATCCAGATGGGGAGTGCGGGGGGGGGGGGGTGGGCGGCGGGTTCTCTGGGCCTGGGATCAGGGGAGAACACCCTGCCATGTATGGGCTCGCACTGCCCGGGCCTGCCTCCCCACACTAGATGGTACTTGTCATCACTTCTCAGGCAAGGTGTGTCCTCAGGCACCAGTTGTTTAGGGAGCGTCTGCTCCAGGCCAGGCTTTGTTCTAAGGGGTGGGGCTCCACTGTGGCTGGTGACTGGTGACTGAGGCTTGCAGGCTTAAGATGACCCTGCTCTCCTGTTGACATTCTGAGCGCCAGGGTGTGGGTGGGGGAGACAAACCATGAACAGGTAAACAAGGAGATGGCTAGCTTCCGCTGTGAATGCTGGGGAGCAGAAGACCTGGGCAGGGGACAGCCGCTGTAGCTGGAGGGCCAGGAGGGCCCCTCTGAGCAGGCAGACACATTCCAGGCCGAGGAGCAGCCATTGGGAGGACCCTGAGACGGACAGGTGGGGACTGTGACTGGAGCCGTGTGGATGAGGGCGGCGAGGGCAGCAAAGATTCCAGGACTAGATTGGTGGGGTCTGTGGGCCCAGAGAGGAGTTTGGATTTCATTCTGAGGGAGACTAGTGTGCGGTGGGGTCCAGGGGAGGGTCTTGTGGGAGGAGGTTGGGTGGGGTGGGGGGAGGGGGGACTTGCCCTCGTGGGGACTTTGCAGCGACAGAATTTGTGGGGCCCAGTGCCAAATGAAAATGTAGGCCCCGAGGGACGCCTGGGTGTCTCAGTGGTTTAAGCATACGACTCTTGATTTCTGCTCAGGTCAGGAGTCCAGGGTTATGGGATTGAGCCCTGCGTCTGACTCCGCATCGAGCCTGGAGCTTGCTTAAGATTCTCTCTCTCTCTCCCTCTGCCCCCCCCCCCACTCTTGTGTGCTCTCTCTCTCTCTCTCTCTCTCCCTCTCTCTCTCTCTCTCTCTCTCTTTCTCTCCCAAATAAACTAAAATAGAGGCACCTGGGTGGCTCACTTCGTTGACCACTTCAGCTCAGGTCATGATATTGTGCTGACAGCTCAGAGCCTGGAGCCTGCTTCAGATTCTGTGTTTCCCTCTCTCTCTGCCCCTCCCCTGCTCACGCTCGGTCTCTCTCTCTCTCAAAAATAAACATAAAAAAAATAAAATCATGAAAAGAAAAAAAAAATGAATGAAATCACAACTATATTCAGTTAATCTGAGAAATGCAAAGTTGGTTTAACATGAGCAAATAATGTAATTCCCCACATTAACAAATACTTTATTTTATTTTTTTATTTTTACTTTTTTAATTTAATTTTTATTTTTCAGAATTTACATTCCAATTAGTTAGCATAGAGTGAAACAAGATTTCAGGAGTAGATTCCTTTGTGCCCTTGCCCATTTAGCCATCCCCCCTCCCACTATCCCTCCAGCAACCCTCAGTTTGTTCTCCATATTTGTGAGTCTCTTCTGTTTTGTCCCCCTCCCTGTTTTTATATTATGTTATTTTCCCTTCCCTTATGTTCATCTGTTTTGTCTCTTACAGTCCTCATACGAGTGAAGTCATATGATTTTTGTCTTTCTCTGACTGACTAATTTCACTTAGCATAATACCCTCCAGTTCCATCCATGTAGTTGCAAATGGCAAGATTTCATTCTTTTTGATTGCCGAGTAATATTCCATTGTATCTAGATACCACATCTTCTTTATACATTCATCCATCGATGGACATTTGGGCTCCTTTGCATACTTTGGCTATTGTTGATAGTGCTGCTATAGACATGGGGTGCATGTGTCCCTTCGAAACAGCACACCTGTATCTCGTGGATAAATGCATAGTAGTGCAATTGCTGGGTCTTAGGGTAGTTCTATTTTTCGTTTTTTTGAGGAAACTCCATACTGTTTTCCAGAGTGGCTGCACCAGCTTGCATTGCCACCAACAATGCAAAAGAGATTCTCCTTCACATCCTCGCCAACATCTGTTGTGGCCTGAGTTGTTCACGTGAGCCATTATGACAGGCGGAAGGGGGTAGCTCAGTTTGGTTTTGATTTTTATTTCCCTGATGATGAGTGATGTGGAGCATTTTTTCATGTGTCAGTTGGCCATCTGGATGTCTTCTTTGGAGAAGTGTCTATTCATGTCTTTTGCCCATTTCTTCACTGGATTATTTGTTGTTTGGGTGGTTGAGTTTGAGAAGTTCTTTGTAGATTTTGGATACTAACCCTTTATCTGATATGTCATTTGCAAATACCTTCTCCCATTCTGTCAGTTGCCCTTTCGGTTTGCTGATTGTTTCCTTCTCTGTGCAGAAGTCTTTTTTGTCTGATGAGGTCCCACTAGTTCATTTTTGCTTTTGTTTCCCTTGCCTCTGGAGACGTGTTGAATAAGAAGTTGCTGCGGCCAAGATCAAAGAGGTTTTTGCCTGCTTTCTCCTTTAGGATTTTGATGGCTTCCTGTCTTGCATTGAGGTCTTCCATCCATTTTGAGTTTATTTTTGTGTATGGTGTAAGAAAGTGGTCCAGGTTCATTCTTCTGCATGTCGCTGTCCAGTTTCCCAGCACCGCTTGCTCAAGAGACTGTCTTTATGCCATTGGATATTCTTTCCTGCTCTGTGAAAGATTAGTCGGCCATATGTTTGTGGGTCCATGTCTGGGTACTCTATTCTGTTCCATTGATCTGAGTGTCTGTTCTAGTGCCAGTACCATATTGTCTTCATGATTACAGCTTTGTAGTATAGGTTGAAGTCTCGGATTATGATGCCTGCTGCTTTGGTTTTCTTTTTCAAGATTGCTTTGGCTCTTTGGGGCCTTTTCTGGGTCCATACACATTTTAGGATTATATGTTCTAGCTCTGTGAAGAATGCTGGTGTTACTTTGATAGGGATTGCATTGAATATGTAGATTGTTTTGGGTAGTATCGACATTTTAACAATATTTGGTCTTCCTATCCAGGAGCATGGAATCTTTTTGCCATTTTTTTGTGTCTTCTTCAATTTCTTTCATAAGCTTTCTGTGGTTTTCAGTATATACATTTTTCACCTCTTTGGTTAGATTTATTCCTAGGTAATTTGTGGCTTTTTGTGCAACTGTAAATGGGATCGATTCCTTGATTTCTCTTTCTGTTGCTTCATTGTTGGTGTATAGGAATGAAACCGATTTCTGTGCATTGATTTCATATCGTGCAACTTTGCTGAATTCAGGAATCCATTCTAGGAGTTTTGTGTGGCATCTTTGGGGTTTTCCATATAGAGCATCATGTCATCTGCGAAGAGGGAGAGTTTGACCTCCTCCTGGCTGATTTGGATGCCTTTTATTTCCTTGTGTTGTCTGATTGCAGAGGCTAAGTCTCCCAATACTATGTTGAGTAACAGTGGTGAGAGTGGACATCCCTGTCTTGTTCCTGACCTTAGAGGGGAAACTCCCATTTTTCCCCACTGAGGATGATATTAGCATTACGATCTCGAGGTATGCTCCTTCTCTCCCTACTTTCTTGAGGGTTTTTATCAAGAAAGGATGCTGTATTTTGTCAAATGCTTTCTCTGCATCTATTGAGAGGGTTATATGGTTCTTGCCCTTTCTTTTATTGATGTGATGAATCACGTTAATTGTTTTGCAGATATTGAACCAGCCCCGCATCCCAGGTATAAATCCCGCTGGTCGTGGTGAGTAATACTTTTCATGTATTGTTGGATTCGGTTGGCTAATCTTGTTGAGAATTTTTGCATCCATGTTCCTCAGGGAAAGTTGTCTATAGTTCTCCTTTGTAGTGGGGTCTCTGACTGGTTTTGGAATCAAGGTAATGCTGGCTTCATAGAAAGAGTTTGCAAGTTTTCCTTCCATTTTTATGTTTTGAAACAGTTTCAAGAGAATAGGTGCTAACTCTTCCTTATATGTTTGGTAGAATTCCCCCCTGGAAAGCCATCTGGCCCTGGATTCTTGTTTTTTGGCAGATTTTTGATTACTAATTCGATGTCCTTACTGGTTATGGGTCTGTTCAAATTTTCTATTTCTTCCTGTTTCAGTGTTGGTAGTGTATATGTTTCTAGGAATTTGTCCATTTCTTCCAGATTACCCATTTCATTGGCATATAATTGCTCATACTATTCTCTTATTATTGTTTTTATTTCTGCTGTGTTGGTTGTGATCTCTCCTCTTTCATTCTTGATTTTATTTATTTTGGTCCTTTCCTTTTTTCTTTTTTGACCAGACTGGCTAGTGGTTTATCAATTTTGTTAATTCTTTCAAGGCACCAGATTCTGGCTTGATTGATCTGTTCTACTGGTATTTTTCTGTTTTTTTTTTGTTTGTTTGTTTGTTTGTTTGTTTCGATAGCATTAATTTCTGCTGTAATCTTTATTATTTCCTGTCTTCTGCTGGTTTGGGGTTATATTTGCTGTTCTTTTTCCAGCTCCTTAAGGCGTAAGGTTAGGTTGTGTATCTGAGATCTTTCTTCCTTCTTTAGGAAGGCCTGGATTGCTATATATTTTCCTCTTATAACCACTTTTGTTGTGTCCCAGTGGTTTTGGGTTGTGGTGTTATCCCTTTCATTGACTTCCATATATTTTCCATTTCCTCTTTAACTGCTTGGTTGGCCCATTCATTCTTTAGTAGGATGTTCTTCAGTCTCCAAGTATGTGTTACCTTTCCCAATATTTTCTTGTGGTTGATTTCGAGTTTCATAGTGTTGTGGTCTGAAAATATGCACGGTATGATCTCAATCTTTTTGTACTTACTTAGGGCTGATTTATGTCCCAGTATATGGTCTATTCTGGAGAACGTTCCATGTGCACTGGAGAAGAAAGTATATTCTGCTGGTTTAGGATGAAATATTCTGAATATATCTGTTAAGTCCATCTGGTCCAGTGTGTCATTCAAAGCCATCGTTCCCTTGTTGATTTTTTTTTTTGATTAGATGATCTGTCCACTGCTGTGAGTGGGGTGTTGAAGTCTCCTACTATTATGGTATTACTATCGATGAGTTTCTTTATGTTTGTGATTAATGATTTTACATATTTGGGTGCTGTCACATTTGGCGCATAAATGTTTACAATTGTTAGGTCTTCTTGGTGGATAGACACCTTGATTATGACATAATGCCCTTCTGCCTCCCTTGATACAGTCTTTATTTTAAAGTCTAGATTGTCTGATATAAGTATGACTACTCTACCTTTCGTTGATTGACCATTAGCATGATAGATGGTTCTCCATCCCCTTATTTTCAATCTGAAGGTGTCTTTAGGTCTAAACTAGGTCTCCTGTAAACAGCATATAGATGGACCTTGTTTTCTTATCCATTCTGTTACCCTATGCCTTTTGATTGGAGCATTGAGGCCACTGACATTTAGAGTGAGTACTGAAAGATATGAATTTATTGCCATTATGATGCTTATACACTTGGAGTTTCTGGTGGTGTTCTCTGCTCCTTTCTAATCTTTGTTGCTTTTGATTGATATATATATATATATATATATATATATATATATATATATATGATATATATATGCATATATATGTGTGTGTGTGTGTATATATACACACACACACACATATATATGCATATATATGTGTATATATATGGAGGTATGTAGATACATATTTTTTTTCAACTTTTCTTCCCTCAGAAAGTCCCCCTTAAAATTTCTTGCAGGGCTTGTTTAGTGGTCACAAATTCCTTAATTTTTGTTTGTCTGGGAAACTTTTTCTCTCTCCTATTTTGAGTGACAGCCTTGCTGGATAAAGAATTCTTGGCTGCATTTATTTTTTTTTTATTTTATTTGTTTAATGTTTATTTATTTTTGAGAGAGAGAGAGAGAGAGAGAGAGAGACAGAGCATGAGCAGAAGAGGAACAGAGAGATAGGGAGACACAGAATCTGAAGCAGGCTCCAGGCTCTGAGCTGTCAGCACAGAGCCCGCCGCAGGGCTCGAAATCACAGACCGTGAGATCATGACCAGAGCTGAAATTGGACGCCTAACTGACTGAGCCACCCAGGCGCCCCTGCATATTTTTCTGATTCAGCACCCTGCATATATCCCACCACTGCTTTATGGCCTGCCAAGTTTCTGTGGATAGGTCTGCTGCAAACCTGATCTGTCTTCCCTTTTAGGTCAGGGAACTTTTTTTTCCCTTGCTGCTTTCATGATTCTCTCCTTGCCTGAATATTTTGTGAATTTGACTATGATATGCCTTGTTGATGGTCGGTTTTTGTTGAATCTAATGGGGGTCCTCTGTGCTTCCTGGATTTTGATGTCTGTGTCTTTCCCCAGTTTTCGTAAATGTTTTCCGCTATGATTTGCTCACATAACCCTAATACCCCTGTTTCTCTCTCTTCCACTTCTGGGACCCCTATGATTCTGATGTTGTTCCTTTTTAATGAGTCACTGGTTTCTCTAATGCTTAAATCGTGCTCTTTTGCCTTAATCTCCCTCCTTTTTTTCTCCTTCATTATTCTCTATAAGTTTGTCCTCTATATCGTGGATTCTCTGTTCTGCCTTGTCCATCCTTGCCGCCCCTGCATCCATCCGTGATTGCAGCTCAGTTACAGTATGTTTAATTTCATTCTGGTTATTTTTTACTTCTTTTATCTCTGCAGAAAGGGATTCTAATCTATTTTCGACCCCAGCTAATATTGTTATTATCATGATTTTAACTTCTGGTTGAGACATCTTGCTTGTATCTGTGTTGGTTAAATCCCTGGCTGTCGTTTCTTCATGCTTTGTTTTGGGGGTAAATTCCTGCTGAATTCTGTGGTTCAGGTTGTGCAGATTGTTCTGTTAGTCCTCCAATCAGTGTTCTAGGTGTGTAGGATGGTTTTGTGTTGGCCTGGCTGTATTTCATGGATGGGAGACACACACAAAACTTCCATGCTGTTCCTCCATCTTGGCCCCTCCCCCCATTCACAAATATTTTTAAAACTTATCTCAGGGTACCTGGGTAGCTCAGTCGGTTAAGCATCCAACTTAGGCTCAGGTCATGATCTCACAGTATGTGAGTTTAAGCCCCACGTGGGGTTTGCATTGGGCTCACCACTGTCAGCGCAGAGCTTGCTTCAGATCCTGTCTCCCTCTCTCTCTGCCCCTCCCCTGCTGGCTTTCTTGGTCTCTCTCAAAAATAAACAGTTAAAAAAATTATCTCAATAGATGTGAAATAAACATCTTTCAACATTCAATATTCATTCATGACAGAACTTAGAAAACTAGTATTATAAGGGAACTTCCTTAATATACTTGTAGCAGAAAGACCCAAAGTGACCCCATAATATCTGCCCTTTAGTGTTGTCACCTTTTCTTTATATAATTCTTTTCTCTTAAGATCTGTGACGTGACTCTAGCTATTACAATATGGCAAATGTAAAGGAATGTTGCAGACATAATTCAGTTAATTCAGAGTCAGTCAAAAGAGGATTATGCTAGGAAAACTTGATCTAATCACGTGAACACCCTTCAAGGAGGACTGAGCCTTCTCAGAAGTGACATTCTCCTTGCTGGCCTCCTAAACTAAGCGGCTGTATTGAGGAAGTCTACATGGCCAAGAACAAGGAACAGCCTTGCTCTAGGCTGAATATTTGTGTCCCCACTCACCCAAATTCATGTGTTAATTCTTAATGTTCAACGTGAGAGTATTTAGAAGTGGGGGATTTGGGAAATGATGAATTCATGAAGGTGGAGCCCTCATGAATGGGATTAATGCCCTTATAAAGGAGGGCTGTGAGAGCTCCCTTGGCCCTGCACCAAGCAGGAAGACCAGCATCCATGAACCAGGAAGCAGGCCGTCGCTGTACACTGAATCTGCCAGTGCCTTCATTTTGGACTTCCCAGCCTCCAGAGCTGTGAAAAATAAAACTTTTTTTTTTCTTAAGACTATGGTATTTTGTAAGAGCAGCCCACAAGGACTAAGACAAGTGTCTGGGAACACTTAGGACCTAAGCCTCCAACTAGCCGACAACTAGCAAAGAGCTGTGGAAATGAGTACAGTCATACAGTCACAAGGAAATTCTCTTAAAAATAAACTCAATGGGCTTGGAAGGAGATTCTTCCCTGTTGAAGCACCCAAATGGGGAAGCGCATTCCAGCGGACACCTTGGCTACAGCCTTGTGAGAACCTGAACAAAGGACCCAGCTAAGCCATTGCTTAGCTTCTGGCCCATAAAAATGTGAGATAAATGCGTGTGGCTTTAAGGCACTGTGTTGATGGTGATCTGATGTAAACGGCAAGAGCAAACTAAGAGACTGATAAAAGACATACACTTTTTAAAACCCCACTATCTACATAATTATAGAAAACTACTGTTACATGTTGCAATTTCAAGAAGACATGAACACTCACTATCCTCACATTTACTCAACGTCATTCTTGTAGTAGGAAAGAAAAAAAAATGAAAGCTCTAGGAATTGGAAACAAAAATGCCACTATTTATATATTATATGTCGCTGCATGTACCAAATGCAAAGGAATCTGCAGATAAAACACTCGAGTAAGAAACAATATATTGTGGGGAATTAGCTTAGACAATTAAAAGACTAGTTGTTTGGAAAAATCAGTATAAGAAATGTCTTTCCTTACAAACTGTTGGCCGATTCGATGCAATTCCAATGAGAAACGGCTTTGGAGAGCTTGCCAATTTGATTATAAAAGACCTGTGGAGCCCTTCCTTCCTTTCTTCTTTCTCATCCCCAACATTTTAGTTCCCAGTCCTAGAAACAGAGGCATGGAGTTGGGGTCCAGAGTGAGGTGTTGGAGCTTAGAATGGTGAAGGCATTACGTGTAGGACAGTCACCCTGCACAGTGTTGGAGCTCAAGTGAGAGCATCCCTGAAAGGTGAATGGTATAGAATAATGAAGTATCACAGACTGAACAGGGTAGGGAGGCATCTGCACAGGGGAAGAATAGCCCTGCGGGGGTTTACAGAACCTGCAGGGGGGCAAATCATCTGCAGAAGAGGTGGCCTGGCACAGGGTGTCTGAGAAAGGAGATATTTACATGTCTCAAAGTACTTCCCCATAAAATACTAAATAATTGGAAAGTGGAAACCTGGCAGATAGTACCTCCAGTGGCCAACATTAACATCACCAGTATGGGGACAAATCAAAATTGTAGGTCACATGATAGGATGAAAAGAGTATGTTGTAGTGATACCTTTGCGAAAAATGTATGATCTGAATTTTACCATAAGGAAACCTAAGAAAAATCCGTGTTGAAAGACATTCCACATTACTGGAATTTACTCGTCAAAAGGTTAAAAGTCATGAAAGTCAAGGAAAGACAAAGGAACTGTTCTAGAGTGAAAGAGACTAAGACATGCAACTGAATTCAATACATGGCTCTGAGCAGGACCTTCCTTGGTATAACGTATACTACAGATAAGTGACCAAACTTAAAAAGAATTATGAGGAATAAACGATAGAATTATACTGAAACCTTGAACAAAACAGTTTTAATGGGTGCACTGACTACACACAGATTTTTTTTTTCAGTACTGGAAATGTATTTTCTTTCATAATTTTCTTCATGGTATTTTTCTCTGTAGCTTACTTTATTTTAAGAATAGAGTATGATACATACACAAAAGATTATTGGTAGTAGTAGTGGTTAAGTCTTTGGGGGTCAAAAGTTGTTCCTGGCTTTTGACTGTGGAGGGCGTGGTCAGAGCCCTTAACCCCATTGTTCAAGCATCCAGTGTATTAGAGTTAATGTTCTGATTGTGAATGTTGTATGGTAGTTATGTGGAATGTACTGACTTGTAGGATTTAAATGCTACAGGAATCAGGCATCCCATTAGCAATTTACTTGCAAATGGCTCTGGGGTGGGGGGGGGGTTCTTTTTTTCTCTAATTTTTCTTTTTTCTAACTTTGTTTCTAAATGGCAAATCAAAATAAATAAATAAATAAATAAATAAATAAATAAATAAATAGAAAAGGTGAAAAGCCTTAGGCAAATCTTATTTCTCCATGTGGAAAGAGCTACGAATCAGTGTTTACAATTAAAATTGTAGATAGGTTTTATGGCACTATAAAAAAAATGTAATATGTACAAACATTGGCAATAGTCATAGCAGGAATACATCAAAATAATGTCTAAATCTTTAGGCCCACATATAGTCATAAAAATTGGAAAATACAAAAAGCTATCCATGAACACTACTGAAGTGTTAATGACAACTTGGTTGTTTGGGTGCTGTTCAAACCGCCGGTAGTGGAGCAGTCTGATGTATGTAAAACCCTCTAGTGCTGGTTTCCACATACAAAATGTGCTTAAAAGTTAATGAGATGCCAAGAAGCATAGTTTAAAATATTATAAAGATTTTCATTACACACATATGATACAAAAACATTTTCCTTTAATCAAGACTTTTCCATATAGTGTGTTCAATTGGGAAACAATGAAAATGTTTTGTGAGCATCCAGTAATTTTTTTCTATTTATTTTTCAAATCATATAATTTTTGTTCAAAATCTGTACATATTCTCGTGACACTTTCCATACTGGATCCTGATTTAGAATTGAATCATCAGTAGATACTAAAGGCGTTCTACAGGATCCTCATTCAAATTCGGTAGCAGCTGAAAAGGAAAAGAAAGAATTATCTTCTTTCTCCAAAATACTTTTCACTACAAGTGATTAAAAAAAAAAGAAGAAGAAAAGAAAAGAAAAGAAAAGAAAAGAAAAGAAAAGAAAAGAAAAGAAAAAAGAAAGTTGGGGCCTTTATGAGTGTTAAGAAAAATGAAAAATACCTACGTACAACTGCAATATGAAACCCAAGATTAGTATTAAATATATTTTGCTCAGGGTTGCACACTGAAATTAATTGCTATTGTGGATAAATATCAGTTTCTGGTTTTTTCATTACAAGGTGAAATTACAAGATGAGGACACAGTCCACCCTGAACAATCATAAACTATAAACGGAAAAATCAAACAGGCATTTCCAAACAGAGCCAAGTATACAGATGTAAGTGACAGGTATAAAACACAGCACTACTGGAACATACGGAAGGGACATCCCAGCTTTGTGTCAATATTGTCTGCTCTTTGGTGAAGGTGATATGTCAGCTGATACCTGAAGGACAAGGAAAAAGTATGCTAGGTAGAGGGAAGGAGCACATACAAAGAGCTAGAAGTGAGGAAGAACACTTGTGCAATTATGGGTAGTTTAGTTTGACAAGGTGCTAGAGCAAAGCAGCAGAGTAGGGCAAAGAGTGAGAGACAAGGCTGAATCATCTGGCAAGAAGCAAACTGATTTGGGTGTTTTCATTCCATGCTAAGGAAGTTGAAGTTTTACCCAAGGGCAAAAGCAATGACAAAATCAATGAGTGAAGATTGAAACCCTTTACCTGTCAATGGCAGTTATATGACCTCTACTTAACCAAGCATTACTAAGATGACTTTGGCTTTTTGGGTCTTCTATCACTAGCAGAAACAACAATTTGATAAAGCACACCTTTTCTGAGACTTGTGCAGGTTGACAGTTCCATAGGGATGGCACCAGTGAAGGAAGATTGTCGCCAGAAATAATAACAGATATATAGACTTAGGGAGATTGAAAAAACTTCTTTAACGTTTATCTATTTTTGAGAGAGAGACAAACCACAAGCGGGCAGGGGCACAGAGAGAGGGAGACACAGAATCTGAAGCAGGCTCCAGGCTCCGAGCTTTCAGCACAGAGCCCTCTGTGGGGCCTGAACCCACCTGAGCTGAAATCAGTCGCCCAACCTACTGAGCCACCTGCGTGCCCCTAGACTTGTGGGAGATTTTAAAAGAGCTATGAAACTTGAGGACTAAGTGAGGAAGAAGTGTGTTCTTCATTATGCTCATGCTTTTACATTTTTTATTCTATATGTACAAAAAATGTGAATGTAGTATCTATTATCCAAACAATGGAAAGGGATGCCATTTACTATTTATAGTTTATTTCAGATATCAATGATATCTAACTTCATACATTTTGGCAACATACCTTCTTCTAGTGCTCTGGTTATTCTTTTCTCTAACTCCCGCTGCGTCTGAAATAAGGCAAATACTATTTAGAATGTGTAAGGTAAACAAAAGACATGGTAGGAATTATATATAGCTTACGACATGTAGTCTTGAAATAATACTTGTAGAGATTAAACCAAAGATAGGGTTAGCTTAAACAGAAAAACTATCACATGAATAAAATAAATTCCTACCTATTTAGTTTTAGTTTTAAATAACGGAGAACAGATACATATATACACGCACACACACACACACACACACACACACACACACAAACACGTGTATATGTATACATATATACGTGTGTGTGTATACGTATATATAATATGTGTATATTATATATATAGTATATTATGTGTATTATATTTATATAATATGAGGAGGGCACCTTTTGGGATGAGCACTGGGTGTTGTATGGAAACCAATTTGACAGTAAATTTCATATATTAAAAAATAAAATAAAATAAAAAATAAATAAATAAATAAACTGCAAAAAAAAAAAATATGTGTATATTAAATATATAATGCTATTTAAGTGAATCTGATAAAAAGCACAATTAATATTGATTTATTGAATGTGTATAATCTCTGAAACGTGATGTTTGATCTTACTGGTACAAAAAAGTTTAAACAAGAATCATATTGTATACCGAATTATTACTTGGAAATGATTAGGAAAAACTGCCATTTGTGAAAGTTTAATCAGTTTTTTACCTTAATGAATTGTTCCTTAAAATGGGCTTTCCATTTTTTCACTCTTAGAAAAACAAAATTTGAAGGAATGCTTTTTGCTATTAATTTTTCAGGACCGACTCTTAAATACATATAAAATGAAGAAAGTGGGACTGTCTTACTGTCATGTGGAAATTCTACTGGCAAAAAATTGATTGAGTAAAAATATTTTGCTATCTGTGTTATGACTAAAACACTTATTTCTTTTCATATGCACACAAAGATTTCAGAAAATCTCTTTGAAGAAAGGAAAAATAGAGGGTTACAACAGTTTTCAAACTTAGCTTCTGATTTATAACTTTCTCCATTAGAGATAAGGAAAACAATATACAATATTCAATTGTAACTTTGTTTCCTTTCTCTAAATTAGGACCAAGTTTTGAAACACTTGATTTATTAAAGTTATGGTTATCCACTTATGAAATGTGTACAAATATTTCCAACTACAGGTGACCCTTGAATAACACAGGGGTGGGGTACAGTCAAAAACCTGTATATAATTTTTCATCCCCCCAAAAGTTATTACTAATAGCCTACTGTTGACCGGAAGCCTTACCGGTAACATAAACATTCGATTCATACTTGTTTTATTCAGTAGAATAAGCTAGGGCAAAAAATGACATTGAGAAAAACGGAAGGAAGAGGAAATACACTTACAGTACTGTACAGTATCCAAAACTAATCCATGTGTAAGTAAAGTAGACCCGCACAGGTCAAAACCATGTTGGTCAAGGGTCAACTGTATATTACAACTGTTCCTGTCTAGAATGTTCTTATTTAGATCTTTCTTAGACAAGGTAGCCTCTCCCTGAATGCCCCAAACGGGCTCCAAAATAGTGTACAGGACATAATCAACACTGTGGTGATAAGGATTCCAATGTCTTTACAAATTTGGGTGTGAGGACAAATGTTTTGGCTGACATGTTTCCCAATATTTTCAGAGACTGTTTTCCCTAATACCTTTTTTTAATTGAAGTATAGTTGACATACAATGTTACACTAGTTTTTCAGTATACAAATTCAGATTGGACAATTGTGTACACTATGCTATGCTTGCTACCGTACGTGTAGTTACCCTCTGTCACCATACAACATTAATACAATATTATTGACGATATTCCATATGCTGTATTCTTCATTCCTGTGACTTATTTACTTTATAACTGGAATTTGTACCTCTTACTCCCCTTCACCTATTTTGCCCATACCTCTCTACCCACCTCCCCTCTAGCAACCACCAATTTGTCTTCTGTAGTTATGATTCTGTTTGTTCACTTGTTTTGTTTTTTTATATTCCACATGTAAGTGAAATCAGATGGTATTTATTTGTCTTTCTCTGACTTATTTCACCTAGCATAATGCCCTCTAGGTCTATCAATGTTGTCACAAATGGCAAGATCTCATTCTTTTTGTTAGCTGAGCTATATTTCATTGTATACATATTACACATTGTCTTTACCCATTCATCTCTCCATGGACACTTAGGTTGCTTCCCTATTTTAGTTATCGCAAACAATGTTTCCATAAACAGGGATGCATACAACTTTTCAAATTAGTGTTTTCATTTTCTTTGGGTAAATACGCAGCAGTGGAATTAATGAATATCTATTTTTAAGTTTTTGAGGAACCATAACACTTTTTTGACAATAGCATTATATTCAGGCCTTATAAAATGAATGGGACAACATGACTATACCAGACTTGTAAAATTAATAACTCAATACCAGATGATGGGGGAAGGCTGTATTCAAACAATTTCATATTACCATTAATAAATACGATATAAAATATAAACCATGTTTTTTATATGACATGACTTAAGGAGCTACCAAGGTAATGTTGCATCTTTTCCCCAAAAGCTCTTTTCCTAAATATTTACCTCTGTGACTTTTATGTTTATATCTAGGTAAAAACTGTGTTTCGATGGTGAAAATAGCTTTCAAGTCCATGAATAAGAACACATGTGTATTTTTGTGTATACCTTTCCATTGATCAGAAATATAAGAGGGTGAGAAAATTATACACAGATAAACTATATATCAGCAAATTTTAATTCAAAGAACATTTTTAAAGGATTTTTAATTAGAAGGATTTTCTCATTAACTGTTAGCATTCAAATATGGCCCATAGAAATCTAAGGTTCGGTTGGGGACACTGCAGGATTGAGGGACAAGGAAGTCACAGCCGTAGTCTCCATCTCTCCTTTAGTTAGACAGCTCTAATTCTCTCTGTTTTACACAATACAGTTTAATACAAAAAAAAAAAAAAAAAAAACTACGTTCTATTCTTGAAAAAAAATATTTTGAAGGTATAAAAGTCACTAATTTAGTCAAAATCCCGAATTTTGCATAATAGAAAGAAAGGGCTCAGAGAGAGTGTACTTTGCCTGAGGTCATGAATCCAACTAGATGCAGACCAGGACTACACTTGTGGTCTTACCAAGCCTAGAGTTCTATGCCAGTTACTTCCTCCTAGTCAGGAAAAATACGGGTATTTTAAATATAACTCAGAGAAAATGAATACATAAAACTTTGTCATGTGGCTCAGTAATGCTTAGGTATGAGGCACACAATAGTAACTCTCTAACTAAATTACAAATTTTAAAGTCATGAATGAAAATAAAGGAACAGAAATTATGTTAACTCCTTTTGGTAACAGTCAATTTTTAAGCACAACTTTTTTATTTTTTTAAAAAACTTTTTTTTAACGTTTATTTATTTTTGAGACAGAGAGAGACAGAGCATGAACGGGGGAGGGTCAGAGAGAGGGAGACACAGAATCTGAAACACGCTCCAGGATCTCAGCTGTCAGCACAGAACCCGATGCGGGGCTCAAGCTCACGGACCGTGAGATCATGACCTGAGCCGAAGTCGGCCGCTTAACCGACTGAGCCACCCAGGCACCCCAAGCACAACTTTTGTAAACCACAGGACAGAGAACTTGAAAGAGAAAATCTTTAGGTGAAGCAAGCAAGCTGAAACTGAGGAAATTCTTCCTGAAAGCATTATTTATTCCTTCCAAAGAAAATCTGTTTTATCAAAATCAATCAACAAATGAGTGAACCCATGGTGTGGTTATTTATAGCAAAATTTAAAACCCAACACAGATTTCTCTTTCCCTTCTAGCATGCTTCTGCCTAACCTCTCATCATTCGTTGGTATGTACAAAAGACACAATTCACTTTATTTATAATTTAAATCCAGTCGGAAATTATAGGTGAACCTTCACTTCTCACATGTGGACTTATCTCTGTCTCCCTCCCGACAGGAAGGGAGACTTACCTAACGGGTGAATTTGGGAGAAGGAGCTAAGCAGTGCTTATGCGTTTCTGAATCTCCTCTTTGAAAAGATGTGCCTGCCCACAGTAACATGAATTTGGGTCTGCTCTCAGCTCTGTGGTAAGCACCCGGCCCCCGGGGTGGGGGTCAAGCATTTGTTTCCTCGATTTACAACTGTGTGGAGAAGTGCCCAATTTGGGAGGAAGCCCAAAGTGGCTAACATAACCTAAATCATATCCTCCAATTTGTTAGTGTGTATTAGTAATAAAGCTACTAAGTTTCTCTCCATCTCCCTGTCTCCTGTGTTCTGAATTTAGAAAGAGAAGAGCAGGGTTACTTGCCGCCTACCCAGTGTCACCTGTCACGGCTCCACCAAGAAAAATGACTAGACAACACTTACAGAAACATTCTCTTCTTCCTTGACTTCATAACTAACGTACATTGTTCAAAAGCAACGCCCACTCGAAAGAGAGAAAAAGTTGAAAGGAACCATTTTAGGAACAAACATAGAAAGTCAGACAAACTGAGGACACAGAGGAGTACATTCCAAATGAAAGAACATGACAAAACCTAAGAAAAAAAACTAAGTGAAACAGAGATAAGTAATGTACCTCATAAAGAGTTCAAGGTAACGGTCATAAAGATGCTCAGTGAACTTGGGAGAAGAATGAATGGATCCAGTGATAACATCAGAAAGAGATAGAAAATATAAAAAAGAACCAATCAGAGCTGAAGGATACAATAACAGAAATGACAAATACACTAGAGGGAATCAACAGCAGATAAGAAGATGCAGAAGAACAGATCAACAATTTGCAAGACAGGATAGTAGAAATCATCCAAGCCGAAAAACAAAAAGAAAAAAGAATTTTCAAAATGAGGCTAGGTTAAGGGACCTGTGGGACAACATCCAGGGTAATAATACTTGCATTCAAGGGGTTCCAGAAAAAGAGAAGAGAAAGGAGCAAAGAACTCATTTGAAGAAATAAAAGTTTCATTTAAAAAATTCAAATATTTGCTTGATTTAGCTATTTATAAAATGCTCTACAATCACTCATCAAGATATTTTATAAAAATAGAAACAAAGGTGGTATAAGTCAAAAAAAAAGGAAAAAGAAAAAAGAGTGCCATAAATAAGAAAGCAATTAAAGATGTATTCTCGTGTAAGAAAATAGCAAAACTTTTAACTTAAAAGAGAAATTAACCTTTTAATTTTACATGTTGATTTAATTCATAAAAAGGACTTACCATGGATTCTTTTTTTTTTTTTTTTTTTTTTTTTTTGTTAGAGTAGCCTCCATGCTTAGCGTAGAACCCAATGCAGGACTTGAATTCATGACCCTGAGATCAAAACCTGAGCTGAGATCAAGAGTTAGACGCTGAACTGACTGAGCCACCCAGGCACCCCCATGGATTCTTTCAAATAGTAAACATTCATATGTCGTTAAGTGTTTGGAGGACGATCATTCACTGACATACAGGGGTGCAAAAACTGGATTATAGCAAAACTTTCAGATTTTTATGAACCACTGCCAACTGAAAATAAGTCCAAGCATCTAAGTGTACCTGTGGTTAGCAGGCAATAACATTTACTTTCTAAAATCAAATTTAAATGAAAGCTTTTGAAGAAATTTAACATGGGTAAGTTTAGTTATATTTACTGAATACAGTTAATGCTAGGTGTCTCTTGTGGCACACCTGGGTGGCTCAGTTGTTTTTAGTGTCCAAATCTTGATTTTGACTCAGGTCATGATCTCATGGTTTTGAGACTGAGCCCCACATTCGGCTCTGTGCTGAGCATGCAACCTGCTTGGGATTCTCTTTCTCCCTCTCCTTTTGCCCCTCCCCTGCATGAACTCACTCATACTCTCGCTAAAATAAAATAAAAATAAGTATGTCTTAGAAACGAAAGATCAAGGGACTAATATATATATAATGTGTATTATAAATATTAATATTTTAATGTCATATAATTAATATTAATATATATTAATATTAATATTATATTAAATATTATGTTATATTATAATATATTATATATTATATTGTATTATATTAAAATTATATTAATATTATATATAATATATAATATATATTATATACATAATATATTATATATATATATATATTTATATTATATATATATATATATATTATATATATAATTTACCTCAGTTCTTTCTTAGCACATATAATGCTGACTTTTACTTCGTATGTGTTAGTTACTTAAACAACTCAGAATTTCACCAAATTAAAAGCAACAACTATATCAGATATCTGAAACCCAAACTAAAACAGATAATGTAAATAACCTTCCACAAGGAAGTCTCCCTGTCGTCATATGACGGCCGTGGGTTTAAGGTAGGAATCACTAAGTTTCCTCTTGGATTAAGGTTTCCATTGAGCACTAAATTATTTTCAAAATGTCCACAATAAGGTGGTTCCAGGCCTGGGCTCATAGTAAGGGTCCTGAGTAAAGTTTGGTGCTGCTGTCTCTCCACAAGAAGTTTTGTATTGCTCTCTGACAGTCTCTCATTAGTACTGTGAAGATTAAAAAACACAAATACATTTTCTTTTTCCCTAAATCATTCCTAAATGACATACATTTTTTTTAAATTTCTATAATAGTAAATAGCATTTGCCATTGAACAGTGTTTTAACACTGAACATGTGACAGAGCACACCTACTATCTAAAATTATACTTTTAAAATTGTTCTAAAGAAATACTTATGTTTCTAGGGGGATTCCTTACTAACAATTCAAATTAGGGAAGGGAGAGAAGTGGCTATCAGTGATGTACATGGCTTAACAAATAATATTTGCTGTCTTCTGGAATGGCTGTACTGACAGGATGCTTCAGGATGCCATTATATATACATACTTATATTTAGTAAACCTGTTTATAGATATAAAACTAAACCATCCCTCAAAGACATTTTCAAGCGTTTGCTTTCACCACTCTTGTACATTTCACTTATTATCTCAAAGAAACTGAGCATTTGACACTGAGGAATCATTGAGACCAACAATCTCTAGGGGAGATAGTAGATGGCAGAGGTGTGATCAGAAAGAACTAAAACAGCTACAGAGGCAATTAGCTTATAACAGTCACCAAGGCACTGGAGACAGAATCTGCCCTTTCTGTCTTCAGTCTTCCACATGCCTCCCTCCCACCATGGTGCTCTTTTTAGCCACTTTGGGAATTATACTACCCTTCAGCCCTGTGTCTTTCTGTATTTCACCTGGATGCCTTTATGTAAAGTAGAAAAAGCATAAAGGATGGTTTGCCTCAAGGCCCACTCTAGTAATCATACCAAAGATCACAATGAAGAGAATAAATGTACCAAGCTGCCAGGATGAGTAGTAGTAGTACTTGACCTTTTAGGTTAAAGATGTAATCTTCCAAAAAGAAACTCATCGACATTTCTATCTCGGGTAATTCTGACAAGCAATTTTATAATAATAAGCTTCTAAATGAGAAAGCTTTGAGCAATGCACTTAAAGACTAGCAGATCCAATCAATGGAAAATATACAGGGTGAGGGGTGCGGGGAGGGGGTGGGGGAAGAGGTCCTGTAAACCCGAAAAAAAGAGGAGGGATGCAAACTGTCCTGGACTAACATTTCAAAAGTAAGTTCACTTAGAAACCTCATTTTCCAAAATGACATGATTTAGTTGGCTTTCACTTCCTACTCATCTCATGATCTTGGCTCCACAGAAATTATGCTTTAGAGGCAAATTAATAAGCTAAATTTCTTGTCTATGATTCTGTTTTGACTTACCTGTTCAGCTTATTTCTCAAGGACTTTCTAAGTTTTAATTCTTCTAGGTAGAGTTGCCTGTAGGTTTCCAACTCTGTTTTAGTAGAATCTTCTTGAGAAGTCTTCATTGTAGAGACCTGAGATTCCAGATCTTTAATTCTAAGTTCCATTTGACGTCTCGTTGAAGCATGAGCATTTTCTCTTAACTGGTCCAAGTTTTCTCAAGCTGCTGCTTGTGCCTAATGAAAATTAACAGGATAGTTTCAAAATAGGTATAACCTGAATAATTAATTATACCTGTTTCTTTTACTTCTGAGTCAATGTTTCAGAGAGCAATTTTAAGTGAAAAAAAAGCTCAAGTGTAAACTATTTGTCACCAACGTCAACTGAATTAAATATGATTTATAAAATTAAAGTTCAATCATTCTTGTATTAGTATTCACGTAATCTGATAATTGAAATAATAGAATCAATGAGAAAATTTTAAAAGTCAACAACAAACTTAAGAATAATCCAAGTACAGTGCAATTTTTAAATTACAATTTTTCTTTTCCTCTTAATAGTGAGACTAGTTGTTTAAATCATCATTGTTTCTTATCCTCTCGATTTTGTAGGAATAGTGATGAAAACTGAAATCTTTAAAGGGAGGAACAAATGCCTCCAGAAATCTACAAATTACCATAAAGCAAGTAGAGGAAACCCCTACAATACATCTATCCAAAATGTAATTTGCAGTGAAATGAATTACAGCACATTACAGATCAATCAATTAACCTGTTAAAACAGGTTGACTTCATGTAATTTTTCTACTATGTCCAGTCGTGCTCTTTCTTCAATCTCCCGTTTATACTGTTCCACGTGACTGTGTTCTACCATGTTCATTTCCATAAATTGTTTCAATTTTACTACTTCTTGCTGTAACTTCTTGTTGTTTCTCTCTAGTTTTTCACGTTCTTCTTCGAAATCTTTCGTTGATAATAACTCTTGTTGAAGAACTTGATTTTTTGCATCCAGGTGTAGACATTTTGAAGATGTAGTTTCCAGTTCTGTTGTAAGGACATCAGCCTGCATGAATAAAACACTATAGTTTGGAAGGGAGTGAAAAGAGTCTAACTCAAAACTACTATGAAAATTTTTTTTTTCAGATTTTAAGTAATCTCTACACCCAGTGTGAGGCTTGAACTCACAATCTCAAGATCAAGAGTAACTGAGCCAGCCAGGCACTCAAATTTTTAAATAAACTCATTTGCAATGAAATGTTACCTGTCTTAGAATGTGGAACCTTAAACAACTCAGAAAATCAAGGGCCAAGTTAAAGCCATCAGGTGTTACTGAAATAGATCTTTGCTATCATTCTCTTTACTACACAACATTTGCACTTGATTCTATACTTTTATTTTTCTATGATTTTTTCATATCTTTCTTTCATAAAATAAGTCCCCTCTTAGGAGAAAGTCTTTAGCCCTTCCCCCATCTTAACACTCCATAATTTTTAAAGAAGTTTTAGCAATATCATATTGACTTATGTATGCCCATGTCAAAAAATACGTCCCAAGGTAAGACTCTGGAAATAAGACTCTAATTCATGAATCTATAAGTAATGCTTCTAATGCCACGGCCTGTTTCTGAACTGCAAATGTTTTATGCTAATTTGAAGTGCATTCCCAGGAGAAATGATTCTCCAGGATGTGTTAAGAAATCACATCTCCCAGTATAAAACTTTAATTGGATGATCCACATACTTTTTTGAGGCTAAAAAAAAAAATTAATTCAATACCGTTATCTTGTAATCCGTTGTTACTTTCTAGAAAATAAGAGATCATATTAAACAAAAACAACAACAACAACAAAACTGGCTGGAGTTTCAGTGATGCTGAGTTGGGAAGGACTTCCATCCATTCTATATGATTGGTAAGACAAGGTGAGTGGATGTGCTGGTTTTATAAATTCGTTGATACTTCTGTGAAAATCCCTCCCCTTAAATATATGCTGGCTTCAGTAACTGGTTTCTAGTGAACAGAATATGCAGAACTGCTGTGATTTTTAAGGCCAGCTTAGAAAATGTGATACAGCTTCCATCTGACTTTCTTTCTCTAGGGAAGCTCACCCTTAGAACGCAGCCACCACGTTGTGAGGAATCCCAGGCTACCTAGTGAGTCTTCATGTAGATACTCCAGCTGAGACTAGCCAACGTCCTATCCAAAGGCCAGCCTCAACAGCCAAACACGTGCGTGAACAAGCCTTTAGATGATTCTAGTCTCCAGCTTCCAGTTATGCCAGCTGATGCCAAATGAAGAAGAAATGAGTTGCCCTACTCTGCTTTGCCGCAACTAAAGATTGGTGAACAAGAGAAATGCTGTTTTGAACTACTAGGTTTTGAGGTGGCTTATTATGCAGCAGTAAATTACTACCACAGATACTGATACTAAAAATGGTGTGCTGCTATTCAAAAAAACCTAAAACTAAACTTCCTTTGAACCAGGAGGTAGGTCGAACCTGGAAAGATGTAGAAAAGCGTAAGAATGAGACCCAAAAAGGGCCTCCACAAGACTCTTAGTGGAAACCTGATGGCCTGTGAAGAGGGTGACAGCAAGGGTTTCTAAGCAAGTGAAGAAAATGACACTGGAGGAAAGGGAAGTCATGCTAGAAAACACCTGAAAGTAAAACGGATAGGAAAGAGAAACTAAAGACTATGCAACTGAAAGGAACCAGGACTTACTGGGTTCAAGTATCTGTTTCTCATTTACAGCCTCTCTACATGTTGAACTGTCAAATAATGCTAAAATAAAGAAATGGCTTTTGGGTTAAGAGAAAATCCAGGGTGCTACCAGGAAAACAGAAAGATCTAAGGTATGCCTCCAATTTCTTTAAGGATCTTAAGAGTATAAGATTTTTTTAAAGTAGGTTCCACACCCGACATGGGGCTTAAACTCAGCACCCAGAGATCGAGTGTCACATGCTCTACCAACTGAGCCAGCCAGGAGCCCCAAGAGTAGACGAATTTTAAAGGCATTTTCCTATAAGAGCTTCACAGGAAACCTGAAGCGAAAAATTTATCTCAAAAGGACTTGGGAGGGTCGCTTTGCTAAAACACGGCATGAAATCCAGTAATATTTACAGAAAACTAAAAAAGGTAAGAGATTTATAGTAGCAAACATACTATTTGCTACCTTGGACTAAAAGAGACCAAATAGTGCAAAATGTAAAGAGGTCTTTGGGTCTTAGAAGTCCCACAGGGAGGAAGCAGGATGAAAAAAACAGCTGCAAATACATGTCATTCCTTATGAAAAGGAAGGAACCAAGAGCTCAAAGAGTAAGAAAGGGAAGAGACATGGAGAAAGTGTTCCCGTGGTTAGGACTAAGTCCCAACTTAAGAACTGACAGCATGCATCAGGCTATATTTCAAAACTCTTATGGACTAGAGTGGTTCCCATCTTCTTTTTCTGAATGGGAGAGTCTTCAGCAGTTGACTAGAATGTTGCATTTGTGAGTGGTAAATAACTGTCTCTTTCATTCTCAAGTCCTCATATTGAGAACCCTTGCACTCAAAGGGCTATACTTGAGATACCATATCCCAGGCAACTTATCCCCACTGCACCTGATTAAGATGGTAAGATCTGGGACGCAAGCCCTGAACCTGATGGCATGATAACTGAGACTTGCAGGAGGTATTGGAAGGGGAGGGGAGTGAATGTATTTTTCAGGTGGGAGGAATACAAACATTTGTGGCCAGTGGGTAAAGTATACTGCTTTTTAAAGGTGTACATAGGTTTTAAATATTAATTCCATTTAAAAAAAGGCCATGGAACAACCTTAGTGACGTGCTCCTAATGAACAGAATATGTGACTATGATCCTGTGTGTATTCCAAGCCTAGGTGACAAAAGGCGATACAGCTTCTTCCTTGCTCTGTATCTCAGGCTGCTTACTTGGAATCTAGCTCCCCATCTAGTGAGGAAGCCTAGGCCACAAAGAGGGTCTAGGTGTGTCAGTTTAAGTGTTGCTGCTGCCTCCTGAACTGAAGTCCCAGGCAACAGCCAGCATCAACCACCAGACATTAGTGAACAAATCTTCAAGTGAATCCAGCCCCAAACCTTTCAGTTGCCCCACCTGAAGCTGAGCGGGGCAGAGACTAGCTGTCCTGGCCACACTTTTCCTAACAGATTTGTGAACAAAAGAAATCTAACCTTTGGGCAGTTTGTTAAGAAAAAAACAAAAATGATAAATTGAAAAGTGGAAGAAAAATAAAAAGAGATAAGACACATAAACTTGTATAGGAGAAATTGGTCTCCATTAAAGTAGGATGTAATGAATGTTAAGATTAATTTATTAACAACCAATGGTGCTAATGAGAAGAAGCAGATAACGAGAAGCAAGATCTAAGAAGTTTTTCGCTCAGTTTTTCCCCAGTTAGGATCATATTAGCTGCTCATTTTCCATATATGGCCTTTATTATGTTGAGGTATGGTTCCTCTAAGCCTACTTTGTTGAGGTTTGTATCATGAATGGATGTTATAGTTTGTCAAATTCTTTTTCTGCGTCTATTGCAATGATATGATTTTATTCTTTTTTTGAAAATTAATATGAGGTATCACATTCATTGATTTGCAAATATTGAACTACCCCTGCAAACCAGGGATAAATCCCATTTGGTTATAGTGAATGATTTTTTTTAATGTGTATTTATATGTGAAAAAGAACACAAGCAGGGGAGGGACAGAGAGAGACGGAAACACAGAATCTGAAATAGGCTCCAGGGTTCAAGCTGTCAACAGAGCCTGACACTGGGCTCAAACCGACGGACCATGAGATCATAACCTGAGCTGAAGTTGGATGCTTACCCGGCTAAGCCACCCAGCTGCCCTTGCCCCCCGTGAATTATTTTTTAATGTATTGTTGGATTCAGTTTGCTTATTTTGTTGAAGATTTTTGCATGTTCATCAGAGATGCTGGCCTATAATTCTCTTTGTGGCGTCTTATCTGGTTTTGGTATCAGGGTAAAGCTGGCATAGAATGAATTTGGAAGTTTCCCTTCCTTTTATGTTTTTCTGGAACAATTTGAAAAGGACAGGTTAAACTTTCTTTCTTTTTTTTTTTTTTTTTTTGTATTACCTGTTCTTTACATGTTAAAATTTACGTCTGAAGTCATCTGGTCCTAGACTTGTGTTTGTTGAGAGTTTTTTGATTCCTGATTCAGTTTCCTTGCTGGTTATTGATTTTTTTCAAATTTTCTATTTCTTCTTGTTTTAGTTTGGAAAGTTATATATTTCTAGGAATTTATTCATTTCTTCTAAGTTCTACAACTTGTTGGCATACATTTTTTCACAATATTCACTCATAAATGATTGTATTTCTGTGGTGTTGGTTCTTATTTCTACTCTCACATTTGTGGTTTTATTTATTTTGGTCTTTTCTATTTTCTTGTTGATTACTCTGGCTAACACCTTATCAGTTTTATTAATTTTTACAAAGAACCAGCTCTAGGTTTCATTGATCTGTTCTAGTATTATCGGTTTTTTGTTTGTCTATCATTAATTTCTGCTTTAATCTCTTTTTTTTAAATTTTATTTTGAAAGAGACCACACATGAGTGGGGGATGGGCAGAAAGAGAGAGAGAGAGAGAGAGAGAGAGAGAGAGAGAGAGAGAGAATCCCAGACAGATTCCATGCTGCCATCAGAGAGCCTAACACGGGGCTCAATCTCACAACTGTGAGATCATGACCTGAGCCAAAATCAAGAGTCAGACACTTAACCAGTTAACCCACCCAAGGGCCCCCTGTTCTGATCATTATTACTTGCTTTCTTCTGCTGGCTTCAGGCTTCATTTGTTGTTCTTTTTCTAGCTCCTTTAGGTGTAAGGTTAGGTTGTTTGAAATTTTTCCTGCTTCTTGAAGTAGGCTTATATTGCTGTGTACTTCCCTCTTAGGACCACTTTTGCAGCATCTCAAAGGTTTCAGACCATTATTTTTTTCATTTCCATTTGTATACACGTTTTTAAGTTTCTTCTTGTATCTCTTGCTTAACCCATTCCAGTGCAGTAGCACGTTATTTAACCTGCATGTATTGTTTTTAATAATTAAGGCCTGTTTTTTGTTTGTGATCCATTCTTGACAATATTCCATGTACACTTGAAAACAACGTGTATTCTGTTTTAAGATGGGACGTTCAAAAAAAAAAATCTCTGAAGTCCAATCTGGTCCGCTCTGTCATTCAAAGCCATTGTTTCTTTTTCTTTTTTTTAATTAAATATATGAAATTTATTGTCAAATTGGTTTCCATACAACACCCAGTGCTCATCCCAACAGGTGCCCTCCTCAATACCCATCACCCATCCTCCACTCCCTCCCACCCCCCATCAGCCCTCAGTTTGTTCTCAGTTTTTAAGAGTGTCTTATGCTTTGGCTCTCTCCCACTCTAACCTCTTTTTTTTTCCTTCCCCTCCCCCATGGATTCCTGTTAAGTTTCTCAGGATCCACATAAGAGTGAACACATATGATATCTTTCTCTGTATGGCTCAAAGCCACTGTTTCTTTGGTGATTTTCTGTTAAGATGTATTTTTTGGTGATTTTTTTGTTAAATCTATTGATGTAAATGGGGTGTTAAAGTACCCTATTACTGTCTATTATCAATTAGTTCCTTTATTTGGTTAATGTTTTATGTACTTGAGTGCTCTCGTGGTGCGTGTATAAATATTTACAGTTGTTAGATCTTCCTATTGGATTGTACCCTTTATTATGATATAGTAGCATTCTTTGGCTCTTGCCACAGTCTTTATTTTTGGTTGTTTATTTATTTTGAGAGAGACAGAGTTGGGGAGGGACATAGAAAGGGGGAGAGAAAATTTCAAGCAGCCTCCATGCTGTCAGCCTGGAACCCAACATGGGGCTCAAAGCCACCAGCCATAAGATCATGACCTGAGCCAAGACCTAGTCGGTCGCTCAAATGACTGAGGCACCCAGGTGCCCCACAGTCTTTGTTTTAAGGACTCTTTTGTCTAACAAAAGTATCGCTATTTTTTCTTTTAACGTGATAAATTTTTCTCCATCCCCTCGCTTTCATTTTTTTAATAGAATTTATTGTCAACTTGGCTAACATACAGTGTGTATAGTGTGCTCTTGGTTTTGGGAGTAGATTCCCGTGGTTCATCACTTGTAGACAACACCCAGGGCTCATCCCAACAAGTGCCCTCCTCAATGCCCACCACCCACTTTCCCTTCTCACCCACCGCCCCCCATCAACCCTCTATTTGTTCTCTGCATTCAAGAATCTCCTATGGTTTGCCCCTTGCCTTCTCTGTTTGTAACTATTTTTCCCTTTCCCTTCCCCCACGGTCTTCTGTTAAGTTTCTCACGTTCCACATAGGAGCAAAAACATATGATATCTGTCTTTCTGTGACTTATTTCATGTAGCATAATACCTTCCAGTTCCATCCACATTGCAAGAGATAGCACGATTTCACTCTTTCTCCTTGCCAGGTAGTATTCCAGTGTATATATAAACCACATCTCTTTATCCATTCATACATTGATGAGCATTTAGGCTCTTTCCACAATTTGGCTATTGTTGAAAGCACTGCTATAGACATTGGAGTGCATGTGCCCCTATGAATCAGCACTCCTGTATCCTTTGCATATATTCCTAGTAGTGTTATTGAGGGGTCATAGGGTAGTTCGATTTTCAATTGTTTTGAGGAACGTACGCACTGTTTTCCAGAGGGGCTGCACCAGTTTGCATTACCACCAACAGTGCAAGCATCCCCTCACTTTCAATGTTCAGGTGTCTTTATGTCTAAAATGAGGTTTTTATAGGCAGCATACAGATGGGTCTTGTTTGTTAATCCATCCTGTCACCCTAGGTCTTTTGCTTGGAGTGTTTATTCCATTAATATCCAAAGTAATTTTTAACAAGTATGTATTTATTGTCATTTTACTACTTGTTTTGTGGTTGTTTCTGGAGATTTTCTCAAATCCTTTATTGTTTTTCTCCCTTTGATGTCTTTCTAATTTGCTTTAATGATATATTTGGAATTCTTTCTCTTTATTCTTTGCATGGTTATTAGTGGGTTTTGGTATATGATAAGCATTAATTTGTATATCACCTCTTCTGCGTGTAGTAGTCTATATTAAGTTGATGGTCACTAAAGTTAGAGCTCATTTTTTTTTCTCCTCCCCATGTTTTGATAAGCTGTTATATTGTATATCCTTTTTTGGGGCATTCCTTGACGATTTTTTTACAGAAATACACATTTTTACTGCTTTTACATTTCCTGCCTTTATACTGTCACTTTTGATCTCTCCTTTCCACTCAGAGTCCCCAATAATATTTCTTACAGGCTGATTTAGTGGTCACAAACTCCTTCCATTTTTGTTTGTCTGAGCAATTCTTTATCTCTCCTTCTATTATGAATGATAGCCTTACTGGATAGAGTATATTTGGCTGCAGATTCTTCTCATTCAGCACTTTGAATATATCATGCCATTTCCTTCTGCCTTGCAAAGTTTCTGTTGAAAAATCTCCTTCTAGCCTTGTGGGTTTTCCCTTGGAAGTGACTTGTTTTGCTGCTTTTAGGATTTGTAGCAGTGGGGCGCCTGCGTGGCTCCGTCGGTGAAGCATGACTTGATCTTAGCTCAAGTCGTGACCTCGAAGTCCGTGGGTTTAAGCCCTCCAGTGGGCTCTGCACTGACAGCACAGAGAGTGCTTGGCATTCTCTCTCTCTTTCTGTCTCTCTCTCTCTGCCCCTCCCCTGCTTGTGTCTGCGTTTTGTCACGGAAATAAAAAAAAAAGCAAAAGACAAAACACTAAAAAAAAAAAGATGTTAGCAGTATATTTTGCAAATTTAATTACAACATGTCTTGGGTGTTGATTTTGATGGAAGTTCTCTGTGCCTCCTGGATCTGGATGTCTGTTTCCTTCTCCACATTACAGATTTTTTCAGTTATTGTGTCTTCAAATCAATTATCTGTCCCCTTCTCTCTGTCTTCTTCTTGTGGGACTCCTATCATATGAATGTTTTTACATTTGACGGAGTCACCGAGTGCCTTAAGTCTATTCTTGCATTGGATAATTCTTCTTTGTCTTCTTCAGCTTCACTGCTTTCCATTACTTTGTCTTCTAGGTCATTAATTTGTTCCTCTGCTTCTTCCAGCTTGCTGTTCATTTTTACTTCACTCTTCATCTCTGATTCTTGAACTCTTTTATGTCTGTGGTAAGGGTCTCTCGGATATGTTCCATTCTTTTCTCAAGTATAGTGAATATCCTTATGATCATGGTTTTAAATTCTCCATTAGGCGTGTTATTTATATCTGTCCCATTTAGGTCTCTCGCCATGGCCTTATCCTGTCCTTTCATTTGGGATAAATGACTCTGTCTTTTCATTTTGTCTAAGTATCTGCCAGCTTCTGTGTGTTAGAGAAGCCAGTTATGTCACCTGCTCCCGAAAGTAATGGACTTAGGAAAAAGACGTCATGTAATGCCCAGGGTCTAGCACTTCAGGGAGTGTCACCAGTGTGTGCTGCATGTGTTCTGCTGTTGTGTTCTGGCTATGCTATCCTTTAGGCCAGTTGTCTGCAGAGGCTCTCCTTGCCTGGTCTGGTGAGTGTTTGGTCCCTGGCCTGAACGTAGCAAGTTTTAACTAGGTGTGCTCTGGTCTGCTTATGAAATGAGACCTGTCACCACCTCTACTGGAACTGAGGCCAAGGGAAACTCTCTGGTTGGGAGATGTGGTGTGGGCAGACATTTGTCCTGGTCTTCTGGGGGAGGGGTCTGCTGTGCTGGAACTCAAGCAAGAGTGATTGAGAAAGGTAGTTCCACCAGAGTGCAAGGGGGTGGTGTTTGGTGTAAGCAAATTAGGTAACCAGTGTTAGCAATGCAGTGCTTCCTGCAGGTGGCTTTATGTTTGTGGTGAGGGGCAGGAGAAGGAGATGGTGCCAGCCAGCAGCTTTGTTCCTACAGACAGGTCTTTCTGAACTTTGCCTCTGAGGGACGTGCTCTGAGAAGAGCAAATAATCTCCCCACTGTGTGCCCCAGGCACTCTTTAGACCACTGTACCCATGCTATATGGTCCCATGTTGTTTGCCTGCCCTCTGTCCATGAGCAGTGGAGTACCTCACGGCTCTAAACCAGCTAAACCAGATGCCCTTTAAAACTCCAGACTTTATGCACTACTGGTTGCAAGAACTCACGAAATGCAGCCCCTCGTTTTCCAAGCCAGTGGGTATGGGGAAATGTTCTGTTTGTGCGTTCCCTTGTGCGTTCCTCTCTCTCACCCTTACCCACATCCTCGACTCCCTCCCCTCTGCAGAAGCCAGGATCTGTTTCTCTTCTAGACGACATTTCTGCATCAAGGACCTTCTTTGATGTGGCCTCTTCTCTCCCTTTTGTTGTGGAGTTTGTTCTGTCAGTCTTCAGGTCGATTTCTGGGGTATTTAGGGTTAGCTGATTGTTATCTAGTTGTATTCGTGGGATGAGGCAAGCCTAGAGTCCTCCTACTCCTCTGCCTTCTTCCTGTCTCTAAGATCTTTTTCTAAGATTCCCTTCAATTCCAACAATTCTTACAAGTAGGCAGGAATGCCTCTTTAGAATGTCCCCTCAAGTTAAGGTGGAAGCACAGAGACATACGATTTGAAGCACGATAGTTGAAAAACTAGAAAGAGTCAATTTGATAACCAAAATTGGGCCTTTGGTCTGATTTCAATTAAAGGAAATAGGCAGCTTTGAGTATTTTTTAATCCATTGAATACTCAATCTTCATTCTCCTTTCCTCAGTGAGGAAATAAAGAGAATGTCATGGAATCATTTTTCATCTTTTCAGTAGCAAAACAAATGTACTGTCCTTTAGCACTACTTAAATTAACTGCACATTCTCCTTTACCTTACTCCAACCTTCTTTGTGTGGGGAGGTAAGATCACTTCATCTTTGTGTTGTCCCACAATGCTTCTCCATAGCATACAAGTTGGCTTCAAAAGTTTGTTGTCATTCAAATTACCAATCTAGTATTTGTCTCTGATAAATCAACTTAATACTACCTCACTTTGTACAGCTGTATCTTTTGAATGATGTAATGTTTATTCTATTAATTATACGCTGAGCTATAAAATATAGCTATGCATATCTTTCTATTTAAGTGAAAGAATGGGAAACAGGCTACTGTGGTTTCCAAGAATATAGGATCTGTGCCAAGAACAGGATTAACACTAGTGTTACACACAAGAACCAGGTCAGAAGAGGATCTCATTGTGAATTGCAAGATGATGGGTTAGCAAGGTTGTTTAAGAGGAAAGAGGAATAGCCCAGAGTTAATCTTTTCCTTCCTAGATGGTGAAAACTATGGATGAGTCTATGCATTATAATGAGATAATAAAACATAATGAAGTAAACGGTAGACTGAGTCAAGAGATCCTATGGCCAAGATTTGATGGAAATGAAAGTGGGCAGCACTGACTGAGACACTAAAAGTTTGCACAGGCAGGGAACCTGGGTGGCTCAGCCAGTTGAGCCTCAACCTCTCAGGTCATGATCCCAGGGTCACGGGATCAAGACCCCTGTCAGCCTCCACACTAATTGTGAAGCCTGCTAAAAATTCTCTCTCCTCTCTCCTCTTTCTCTCTCTCTCTCTCTCTCTCTCTCTCTCTCTCTCTCTATCTCTCCCTACACACCCCCTCGTCCTGCTTGTGCACGCACTAAAAAATATATAAATATAAATAAATAAATAAATAAATAAAAGTCTGAACACACTAAAGAAAGAGCATTTTATCTTTTTGAGCCTGACTTCACATCGAGTCATGGGGTCAGCAAGGCATAGGCTGGCGAAAGGGTCCTTCAAGAAACAAAAATCTCTATAGGAGCAAAGTTAAGTTCTACGACATTGACTTTTTATTATTACATAAGTGACTGGTAATTTGCAAGATAACTAGGAAAAAGTTTTCATAAAATTTGTTATGGTACTGGCATAAGGACAGACATATAGATCAATGTATTAACATTGAGCATCTAAACATAAACTCTCACATTATAGTGAACTGATTTTCTACAAGGGTGCCAGACAATTAAATGGAATAAGACTAGTCCTTGTAACAAACGGTACTGGGACAAATGGATATCCACATGCAAAGTAATAAAATCAGACCTCTACCCCATAGCATATATACAAAATTAACTTAAAATCTAAGAGCTAAAATGATAAAACTCTTAGAAAAAAGCTTACGTGTATATGTTTGTGACTGGATTTGACAATGATTTCTTAGACATGACACCAAAAGACAAAAGCAGATTAAGTTTACTTCATCAAAATTAAAAACTACTATGCTTCAAATATCACCATCAAGAAATTGAATAGGCAAGTGACTAAATAGGAGAAAAATACCTGAAAATCCCGTATCTGCTAAGGGATTTGTATGTAGGATATTTAAATAACTCTTCCAATAATGAAAAGACAATCCAGTATAAAAACGGGCAAACGAATGGATTAGTTCTTTAAAGACGATACAGAAATGGATAATAATCACGTTAAAAGGCAGATGTTCGGGGTGCCTGGGTGCCTCAGTCAGTTAAGCTTCTGACTTGGGCTCAGGTTACGATCTCACGGTTCGTGGGTTCGAGCCCCGCATCGAGCTCTGTGCTGACAGCTGGGAGCCTTTAGCCTGTTTCAGATTCTGTGTCTCCCTCTCTCTCTGCCCCTCCCCTGCTCACACTGTCTCTCTCAAAAGTAAAAGAGACACGTTCAACATCATTAGTTGTAAGAAAATGCAAACCAAAAACCACAAGATGCCATTTCATAGCCACTAGAATTGCTATCATAAAAGCAACAGATAATGACAAACATTGGCAAGAATCAGGAAAATGGGAACTCTCAAAAACTGCTGATGAAAATGTAATTTTGCTGCCACTTTGGAAACAGTCTGGCAGTTCCTCAAAAGGTTAAACTAGAAAAACAATTGTTCTAAACTTATTTGAGAGAGAGTGCACAAGTGGGGTAGAGGAACAGAGGAGAGGGAGGGAGAGAATCCTAAGCAGGCTCCATGCTCAGAGCAGAGCCCAATGTAGGGCTCGATTCCACAACCCTGAGATAATGACCTGAGCTGAAATCAAGAGCCGGCCACTTAACCGGCTGAGCCACCCAGGTGCCTGCCCCTCCTCAAAAGGTTGAAAAAACAAAACAAAAACAAACAAACAAAAAAGGTTTATTTAACAGAGTTACCATATGAACTAGCAACTGTATTTATAGGTATATACCCAAGAGAAATCAAAACATGTTCACATAAAAAGGTGTTCATCACACAAAAAATAACCTCAAAATGGATGAAAGACCTCAATGGAAGACAGGAAGCCATCAAAATCCTCGAGGAGAAAGCAGGCAAAACCCTCTTTGATATTGCCTACAGCAACTTCTTAATCAAAACGTCTCCGGAGGCAAGGGAAACAAAGGCAAAAATGAACTAGGGGGACCTCATCAAAATAAAAAGCTTCTACACAGCGAAGGAAACAATCAGGAAAACTAAAAGGCAACCGACAGAATGGGAGAAGGTATTTGCAAATGACATATCAGATAAAGGGTTAGTATCCAAAATCTACAAAGAACTTCTCAAACTCAACACCCGGAACACAAGTAATCCAGTGAAGTAATGGGCAAAAGACATGAATAGACACTACTCCAAAGAAGACATCCAGATGGCCATACAAATCAAAACCACACTGCGATACCACCTTGTGCCTGTCTCTGTTTTCTAAGAAATTAAGGAAACGAAACAAACAAAAAACTATAATCAGTAGCATGTTTTTATACTGGGTCTGATAGTTCTGTTTTTTCTAGAACAGTCCCTGTTACTTCTTTTGATTCCAGTCTGCCAGAAAAGTGAACTAAGTCCTAGTTAGTTGGAGAAAATTAACTAATTTTTCATATTTGAGAGGAACTTGTATATGGTAGAACATAGTGGCAACCACCAGGATTCTCTTTTTTTTTTCCTTCTGAGTAAAATAGGATTGTTGCTTGTTTCACACATTCTGACATCATGATTTCATCTATTCTTTTTAAACCTTTCTTCAAATGGATATAAAGGAATGTAGGAATTTTCAAGGCAAATACCAAGAAAAAGATTTTCCAAGAAAGATATTCTGTGACATAGCCTTCTGACTGTAACCATGTGTAACACATCAACCCAAATAATAAAAGATTCATATAACGCCGTTGTGTTAGAGGCATCCCAACGACACCCAGATTTGATTATTGACCAGAAGAACTCCCAGACCTCAGCATATAGTTGTACTCATGCCTGTGGTTTGGTATGGGGACAGGCTAGAAAGGCCACTCAGCACAGAGAAAAGGTGCATGGGGTGAAGTCCAGAGGAGACCAAGCACAGGCTTCCAGGAATCCTTTCTCTATGGAGTTAGCAGGATGTGCTTAATTCCTCCAACATCAAATTAGGACAGCACAAGTAAAATATTGTCTGCCAGTACGAGGCTTATGGATACTCAGTGCCTGAGGTTTTCATCAAATGCTAATCACATAGGCATCTTCTCCTTAGCATGTCCCAAAATTCCAGGTTTCCACCAAGGAAATCAAGTGTACGGCCTTAAGCACATTGATTGTACCAGCACTTAGGCAGAGTGAGCCACTCTTAAGCAGCTAGGGAATGGTGGGAACCCTCCTGAAATCCAAGATCCCAGGGAACCACCAAGGGCCAGTCATTCAAGTAGGATGTTCTGAGGGTAGCCATCTTTGGCCTGCTGGATGAAATCTGTTCTGCATAGGAATTATAGCCCTGACGTCATTTTTGGTGGTGTCTTCAAATTTTATTTTACTAGCAAGTAATATGATGGTTACCATGGTACTGCTTTCAGTTTCATCATCCATATGAAGTAGGTATTTGTACAAAAATTACTAAGGCAATATTAGGTCGTTATAATCTTTTTTCATGTGATTAAGTTTTCATTATGATTCTAAGATACGATCAACATAATGATTTTGGATTTAAAATTAGAATAAAATCTCTTAATTATATGGAAAACCCAGGTTTGATTCATATAGTGCTCAATCCCTGTTTATAGTTATAAGATATTTGATCATATTCACCAATTGTTTTCTCGCCTAAGTATATGAATAACTTTTGTATTTTTGTGTATTGCTTTATGTATTTTCATATACTTCCATATGGGAGAGAGTCTCCATATTGTGTTACTTTGATCTCTACCTTAATTTTTAAGGTGACTGTATCATGTGTTAATATATGCAAAGAGTAGCTTCAATGGATACCGTGTTTTGTTGTTGTTGTTGTTGTTTTATACATTTAATAAGCCTTATTTTTCACAGCAGTTTTAAGTTCACAACAAAATATAATAGAAAGTACAGAGAGTCTCCATATACCGTACCATGCTCCCGTACATGCCTATCCTCCCCTGTTGTTGTCAACATCTTGCACGACAGTGGTCCATTTTAGTAGTATATTTTTTCATTCCTTTGTTTAATTTTGAGCGAGAGAGCATGCATGTGTGTGAGCATCAAAGGGGCAGAGAGAGAAGGGAGAAAGAATCCTGTGCTGTCAGCACAGAGCCTGATGCAGGACTTGATCCAATGAACTGTGACATCATCACCTGAGCTCACATCCAGACTTGGACGCTGAACCACTGAGCCACCCAGGCACCCTGCGAACTGTGATACATTTTATATGACACTAACTCATCATTTTCAGGCCAAGTCTCTAATTTTCATTAGTGTTCAGCCTTGGTGTTATACATTCTATGAGTTTTCACAAATGTGTAATGATGTGAATCCACCTTTGTGGTATCGTGTGAAAGAGTTTCACTGCCTTAAAAGTCCTCTGTGCTGTGCCCCTTTATTCCTACATTCACCCCAACCCTTACCTCCATAGTCTTGCTCTTTCCAGAGTGTCATATAGTAAGAATCATACAGCGGATATCTTTGAATGTTTAGAAAATTAAAATTCCCCGGTAATTGAATGTAGGCATTCAAGATATTCTTTGCCCTTTGTTTTGTTTAGTTGTTGATCAGTAGAGGATCTGATGACCTCTGCTTTCCATGAAAAAAGCATGATTTCTCTAGATGTGTGTCACCTAATGGGGAGGGTTGAGAAAAATGACATCATGAACCACTACACAGCACTTACATTGGGATCATCCTCCTCTGTGATGTACGGTGGGTCTAGTTAGACTCTCTAGAAATGGAAGGAGATAGTCTCAAGAGGTTAGAACTTTATCAAACTGGAATGCCAAATCCTTCTTACTTACCTTGCCATTGGAAATAAGGCCAGGGAGAGTCTGTTTGCTATGGTTTTGCCATGCAGCAAGGTACAATAGCTATAGAGCTCTAGCTCTATAGAGCCCACTTTGTGAGGGGGTGTTTCATCCTAAATCTGAACAGTCTCTACTGAAGCGCTGGGGAAGTTTTGCCGTGTGACTGCAAAGTAAACATACTCTCTTTTAACTCCTCTCATAGTGGAGGTCAAGAAAAATCATGCTAGTGTCAGTTTGACATTGTCAGCTTATGATCATCATTCTCCTAACGATACCATTTGCCTCCAGTGTCATAGAGTCGGTCAGTGATGGTCATTGTAAACATCAGTTCACCTGTAGGTGTCAAATTCCGATAAAACTTATTCTTGCTTTTGGTCAGTATACAGGAGAAAGTAAGATTTCTTAGTGCTTTAAGCCTACCAATAGTAAAATAACCATTCAGTGTAGTGTGGTTTCCAGGTGTGGTCCCAAAGCAATACTTTTTGACAAATCATAAGCCGTACACTTGTAATTTCCTCTATTTTTCGATTGTTGATTTAACATGTATTTTGCTTTCTTCTTTAGGAGCAGATAAGAATGCTGAGGAAGACTCTATATCCAGGTAGGATTTTTATGGATTTGTAAAAATTACATTTGTTGGGGCACCTGGGGGCTCAGTCGGTTAAGGGTGTGACTCTTGATTTCAACTCAGGTTTGTGAGTTCAAGCCCCACGTCGGGTTTTACACTGACAGCCTACTTGGGATATCATTCCCTCCTTCTGTGTGCACTCACTCTCAAAGTATAAAGGAATGAAATGAAATGAAACAGAAAATTAGGAAAGGAAAGGAAAGGAAAGGAAAGGAAAGGAAAGGAAAGGAAAGGACTGAAAATTACGTGTTTCCTACGGGAACGCAGAGAAAAAAAGCAGTTGTTGAGTGTTCTACCCTGGACTACACACTATATCCTATGCATAACATCTGTTATGTTATACAGTCATTGCATAGATTTGCAAAGTATCTGTGTTATTGTAGCCTACTTTTTATTACATTGGCAACTGTGGTTCAGGGAGGTTGATTACTCAACCCATGATTCCATAGTTACTGAGTAACTGAGGGGTTTGCCCGTCAGCTGGTGTAGCTTCCACATCCATTCTCTGGTTCCTCAGCAGCACTGAGATGAAGATACAGATCCTAGGGCAGATCAACTCAGAATGTCAAAGGTAATGGTGTTGGAACTCTAATTTAGGGTTTTCTCAAGAACCCAGGTTAGTCCAAGCATTTGGCCTTATATATTTGACCAGTAGTGCTAACAAAAGTAATTAGTGCAGTGGTAACAAATCCCTTGTTTTTACCATCCGAGATTTTAGGGTGGATGTCAGCTATGGCCATGGTGTCACGGCTTTTACATAATAAGCAAGATCAAGTCAGGCATATCCTTAGATGTCGTAATATCTCCTCTTCTTGAGACAAATGAGTTTTCTGTAAGGGAAGGATATCTACTTGTAGACCATGTTACGTTAATTAAATTCAGCCTCTATTTCGAGGATATTGCTGTATAATTCTCTGTTGCCTAAGTTCCCAGGCTGGTTTCCCTTTGGGCTAGTACGCTTAACCAGTTCTAGGAAGCTTTTTCTTTTTTTGGAGATTTTTTCCCCCATGATTTTTCTATACTGTGTTTTTGCCTTTTTACTTTCTTCCCTGGTTTTCTTGGTATTTTTTTCCATTAATTTTTCCTATTGTGCCAGCTAAGGACTCTCTATTTTTCCAGAGGCCAAATCAAAAGCACTTAGAATCTCAAGATTTAGTGAACCTCAGAGATTAATTCATCACAATACCCTCTGGTACTTCAACATATGTTTAACCTCCTTGCCCAATGGTTGTTTCCATGGAGAATTTGAAACTCAAAAGAGATTGAAGTGACCTAGTTTGATATGATAAGTGAACAGAAATGAGATTTAAATTTGGGTTCTTTTCTTTTTTTCTTTACTTCCTTTCTTTCTTTGTTTTTTGTCTTCATCTTGCAGGCAAATGTTTTAATAATAGAAAGCTGGGAAGTGGGTCTAATGAATACAATGACGGAGGGTAAGAATCGAATTAGCAGAGGAGACCGGGTTTCAATAAGAACAACACTGAGTTGGATAGGACTAAGAGTTTTAGAAAAGATGTCAGAATATGGGGGTTTATGCCAAGTGAGATAAAGGTGAATGACAGGAATGAAGGACCTAGGATTAGGGGAGTTGTTTAGAATAGCATATTCAAATAGAGAGTTCAAGAGTGTCCTCACCAGGTTTCTGCTTTTGTGTGTGTTGGTTTCATTGAAGGTGCGAGTATACCTCAGATTTTCTGATGAGAGAGATTAAAAATCACTTAAGCTGCTGGGAAGAGTCTGTTTACAGCAAATAGAAATATGATATCCCCTACTTCCACCCCAACTGAGGGAGGATGGCTTAGATCCTCTGAAGGAATTGCGGGTGGGGGGTGGAGATTCTGAACTACAGAGATTTATGGCCCAAGGCAAGCTTTCTCCTCACTCACCTCTTTTCCTAAATCCATGATGCCCTTCCCATGTACCTGTAGGGCTGGGCAGGGGTAGGACTGACTTGTCATATCAGTAAGGGAGCTTCATCTGGATCGGTGATAACATGCCTATGTTGAGGTGACTGTGTGGATGACTGACACTCCCAATTATCTTGTTCTCCAGGAGCAGGACATGGCTCCTACCCTCGGTCATTTGAGCCCATCCTTGTTGTAGGAGTCTGTGCCTTCATAGACTAAAGATTGAAAGGTTGGGGAATGCCACAGAACCGTGCCAAAGAGTGATGTAGGAGTGGGAGCTCATAGGGAAGAAAATATTCAGGCAGCGTATAAAGAAATAGAGGCACAACTACCAGGACCATTTGGATCGCAGTCTCTCTCCTTGGGTAGCTGAATGCCCCTGAAGGCTTGGAAGGTCTTGCCAGTTATTATGGACCTAAATAAGGCAAGACCAGTGTAGGAACAAAGTTGTCCTTGGGAACTTTTAATCTTTTAATCTCTAGTTAGTACTACCACTCATAACATAGAAACCTTAACTTGGATATATTTACTTAAATGGAGGTCTACCTGACACACAATGTAATATGTGATGCAACAACTCTGGATGTTCCATCATGCTCGCCATAAGGGTAGCTCCCATCTGTTAATGTATGATGCTATTACGATACCACTGACTAGCTTCCCTATGCTGTACCTTTGAGCCTTGTGATTTATTCATTCTATAACTCGAACCATGAACTTCCCTCTCCCCTTCACCCATTTTGTCCATCCCCCCACCTCCCCTCCCTTCTGGCAAGAGTCAAATCTCTGCATTTATGGGTCTGTTTCTGCTTTTGCTCAGTTCGTTTGTTCCCCTTTTTAGATTATACATGAAATGAAGCCATATAGGATTTGTCTTTCTCTGTCTGACTTATTTCACTTAGCCTCCTACCGTCTAGGTATATCCATGATGTTTCAGATGGCACGATCTCATTCTGTTTTATAGCGGCGTAGTATTCCATTGTGTGTTTGTGTGTGTGTGTGTGTGTGTGTGTGTGTGTGTGTGTGTGGTCTGTTCATGTGTTGGTGGACACTTGGGTTGCTTCCATATCTTGCCTATTGTAAATAATGCTATAATAAAGATAGGGGTGCATATATCTTTTCAAATTAGTATTTCCATTTCCCTTGGGTAAATAAATACCCAGTATTGGAATTACTGGATCCTATGGTATTTGTATTTTTAATTTGTTGAGGCCCTTCCTTACTGGCTTTCATTGTGGCGATACCAATTTACATCCCATGACCGGTGCACATGGGTTTTTTTTTCCACATCCTGAGCAACCCTTGTTGTTTCCTGTGTGTTGAAACAGAGCCATTGTGACAGATGTGAGGTGAGAAGTCATTCTGGTAACGTTTATAGATATAATTTTCAACCATTTCAGAGAATTCCCTGCCTGTCACACTTGGTTATGGAAACTCAGACTGGGTCTTTCCTGGAGATTTCACAGGTTAGGAGAGGTGGAGGCAAAATAGAGAAGTTAAAGTTTTTTTTTCAATATATGAAGTTTGTTGTCATATTGGTTTCCATCCAACACGCAGTGCTCATCCCAAAAGGTACACTTCTCAATACTCACCACCCACCCTCCCTTCCCTTCCACCCCCATCGACGCTCAGTTTGTTCTCAGTTTTTAAGAGTCTCTTATGAGTTGGCTATCTTCCACTCTAACCTCTTTTTTTTTTCCTTCCCCTTCCCCATGGGTTTCTGTTAAGTTTCTCAGGATCCACATAAGAGTGAAACCGTATGTTATCTGTCTTTCTCTGTATGGTTATTTCACTTAGCATAACACTCTCCAGTTCCATCCATGTTGCTACAAAGGGCCATATTTCATTCTTTCTCATTTCCACATAGTACTCCATTGTGTATATAAAGCACAATTTCTTTAACAGGGTCCAAATGTTTAAAGACCTATACTCTGAAAACCATAAAACACTTATGAAAGAAATTGAAGGTGACGGAAAGAGAAAGACATACAATGCTCATAGATGGGAAAAATACATATTTTTAAAGTGTCTACACTACCCAAAGCTATCTACAGGTGTCATGCAAGCCCTGTCAACATAACAACGGCATTTGCCACAGAGGTAGACAAACAATCCTAAACGTTGTATAGAACCACAAAAGACCTTGAATGGCCAAAGAATTTTGAAAAAGAGGAAACCTGGAGGTATCGCAATCTCAGCTTTCAAGTTTTATTTCAAAGCTGTAGTAATCCAAACAGTATGGTGGGTACTGGTGTAAAAAATAGCCACATAGCTCAATGGAATAGAACCAATAAGCCAGAATTAAATCCACCACTGTATGGTCAGCTCATCTACCACAAACAGGAAAGACTATCCAGTGAGGAAAAGGCAGTCTCTTCACCAAATGGTGTTGGGAAAACCGGACAAGCCACATGCCAAAGCATGAACCTGGACCAATTTCTGTACCATACACACAAATAAACTCAAAATGAATTAAATACCTAAGTGTGAGACCTGAAACCATAAAAAATCCTTGAAGAGAGCACAGGCCGTCATTTCTCTGACTTTGGCTGTAGCAACAATAACTTTTACTAGTTATGTCTCCTGAGCCAAGGAAAATAAAGCAAGAATAAACTATGGGGACTACATGAACCCACAAAGCTTTTGCACAGTGAAGGAAACCGTCAAAATTAAAAGGCAAGCTCTGGGATAGGAGAACATATTTGCAAATGTTTTGCAAATCCAGTAAAGTGTTAGTATCCACAATATATAAAAAATTGATACAAGTCAACATCCCCCCCTCCAAAAAAGCCCAGTTCAAAATGAGCAGAAGACATAACCAGACATTTTTCCAAAGACAACATACAGATGGTCAACAGACACATGAAAAGATGCTCCCCAAAACTACAACGAGATACCATGTCACACCTGTCAGAATGGTTACACTCCAAGACACAAGAAGCAAGTGTTTGCGAGGATGTGGAGACAAAGGAAACCTCTTGCACTGTTGGTGGAAATGCAAATACGTGCAGCCCCTGTGGAAAACAGTATGGAGGTTCCTCAAAAAATTAAAAACAGAACTCTCCTATGATCCAGTAATTGCACTACTGGATACTACCCAAAAGAATACAAAAACACGAATTGCATGGGACACACGCACCCCTGTGTTTACTGCAGCATTATTTCCAATAGCCAGCACAAGTGTCCATTGACAAATGAGTGAACAAAGTTGTCCTGTATGTATGTATGTGTGTGTGTATGCGTAATCCATACACACACACACACACACACACACACACACACACACTGGAATATTCCTGAGCCATGAATCAATGAAATCTTGCCATTTGCAATCACCTGGATGGAACCCGAGAGTAGTATGGTAAGCAAATTCAGGGAAAGAGAAATACCATATGATTTTACTCATGTAGCACTTAAGAAACAACAATTGATCAGAGGGAGAAAAAAAAGGGAGAGACAAACCAAGAAATAGGCTCTTAACTGCAGAGAACAAACAGATGGTTCCCAGAGAGGAGGTGAGTGGTGGGAGTGGTGAAAGAGGTGATGGGGATGAAGGAGTTCACTTGTCATGATGAGCACGGGGTGAGTATGTAGTTGGTGAATCACTATATTAATAAACTAAAATAACCCTGGATGTTACTATTACTGGAATTAAAATAAAACTTAATGAAAAAGCCAGAGGCCACCTTTAATTATACCAAGAAATTTTGTTTAATAAACAGATAGCTGAACTTTCACTTAATTTTTGAAATTTTGTTTTTAAATAAATGAACATGTTTTTGCTGTATATTTTTGCTCTAAAGGCTTTCAGACAAACCTGGTCCTGATGATTCATGGTCTACATCAGCTAGCCAAGACTTAGATTTTGGTACCAAGGTAAAGTACCCTCCTGTGAAACTCACTTTCCTGCTCTGAATTGAGTTTTCTCCCTTATTTACTCTGAAAATTTAAGAGGAGACTGTGTATCATCATTTTATGTGTGTCATGGAAAGTTAGCAAGAACAAACCATTTTACAGATACATGACGCGTTGAATGTTTTGTTTTGTTTTGTTGTACCTTGGTAAATCCTACAGGTGGAGGCTGATAAAAGAATGGGCTGGAAAATATATAATGACCGTCAAATTATATTGGGAAATGCTTTCCCATAATGGAGGAAATATGACATTTGGTTAAGGATAAGGATTCTTACTGTGATAGTAACATGACTGATAATACTCATGCCTAAATGAAATCTTATTGGGTCCAAGTATCTATTGTAGGTTGCCCCCACCCCGGGCAAGTTTTATTTTGGCGAGATACAGGATTTTCCTTTGGCTCTATCCTTTGTTCTACATTTAGACTAAAATAATATTAGAAAATGTAGAAAGTTAGATGTTTACATTATTTCTCAACATTTACCTCACAAAGGTGTTTCCCTGTAGTTTTGAAATAACTCCACGAAGAGTAAGTTAAAATTGTGCATCTCCCTGCAGGATACGTATTTTGCTGAAAAGAGTAGCTCTATGAGCAGAGGCTCTTCATAGCCAAGTTGTCAAATTTCTAATTTCAGAAGTCTTTCCTATTCTAGCTTTTAAAAATATCTCCTCCTAGTTCTTGTGTCAGATTCTAAAATTTAAACTTTCAGACATCTGATATTTATTTAAATATTCATTTCAAAACCCCTAAATCATTATAAGCTACTGGAGGTTAGGAACATACTTGTTTGACTTCTGGAGCTCCTAGAATAAAGTCTTGCTTGGAAGAAGCAATGTCAGTTTTTGAATGTGAATAAATGAGTAGGGAAATGGAATTCCGTAGAATGGAGTTTGAAAAGCAATGAAATACGCATGATATATCACAATTAAATATGTGAATTTAAAAAGTCAGGCTTCAGTTTATATTCCGTTTTAGTGTTTAATACGTAAAAACGCAAATGAATTCTATTGAGGAAATCAGGAGTTACATACGGAAGAAGGTTACAGTATATTCTTAGTATCCTCCCAATGTGAGCTTAGAATTGCAGAGAAAAATCCTCAGCCTTTGTTTGTGTAACCCCATCTGTGTCCCATTACATACATCCTTTGAAGGTTCCCATTTCTTCCTAGAATTCTCATTCCCAATTCTTTTTCCATAGTGAAAGTTGATGTGTTAAGAACCTTTCTTTTTCCGTTCTTTTGTTAGTCTAGTAATAATTCATAGCTTTTTGGAAGGGATAGATGCCAGGAATTGAACATTTTTTTATAGTGAAAAAACTTACATTCTTTATTACAGTATTTGTAAGCAGATAACTGTAGAGTGATAAAAGTCAGTATTATTAGAGACATACTGTGAATCAAAGCCTCTGTTTTATGTATAGTATATATATATATATATATATATATATATATATATATATATATATATCTTTAAAAGGTTTAAAAAAGACTATTGTTCATAGTATATTCCCAATCCTACTTATGTACCCGTTAAAAAGTGTATGTTGTTTCCACTTAACTTATTTTGCTCACATTTCTCCTTTTCTCCCTTGTGTTAATCTCATGCTTGATTGATTGCTCATGTTTTATTTTTTTTCCTTTTTCCTCTTCTCCCCCCATGGTTTTTAAGTTATTTTTGATGTTTTTTAAAGTTTATTTATTTTGGAGGGAGAGAGAGAGACAGAGTGCAAGCAGGTTAGGGGCAGAGACAGAGGGAGACACAGAATCCAAAGCAGGCTCCAGGCTCCCAGCTGTCAACACAGAGCTCAACATGGGTCTCAAACCCACAAACTGTGAGATCATGACTCATGAGCTGAAGTTGGACGCTGAACTGACTGAGCCACCTACGTGTTCCCCCCACCATGCTTTTTTTTTTTTCATGGTTTACCCCTACCCTAATATTTCCTTGCAGAAAACATTTCTTTAGTGTCTGTTCTTTTAGTACATCACTTTCTGTCAACTCTGTTGTCGACATATAGGTTATGGAATTCTACTGTCTGTGTGTGGTTTCATCCATGACTTATTGCCCCACAAGGTTTATTACTCTTTTTTCCTCTTTCTTGGAAGGAGCTGAGCTAAATGTTTTTGTAATGTTTGTTTTTCTCCTGGAAAGGGAGGGAGAGAGAGAGAGAATGAGCAAGTGCTAGTAGGGAGGGGCAGAGAGGGAAGGAGGGAATCTCAAGCAGGTACTGCACTGTCAGCACAGAGTCTGTTGTGTGGCTTGAACCCAACTAACAGTGAGTTCATGACCTCAGCTGAAATCAAAAGTGGGTCACCTAACTGACTGAGCCACCCAGGCATCCCAGAAGGAGCTACATTTGAACAGTCATATTTTCTTTAGTGTTTTGAGAAACAGAAGCCACTTAAACTGTTTGCAGTTCCAACTTACCAACATAAGATACCACTGAAGAGTAAGTTTGTATATTTACTCTCACAAGAGATACTTCATACCAGTCTAAATCATGCAAACACTTCACAAGATAACATATTTAAATTTCTTAGTGTTAGTTTTTCAACATGCTTTCAATTACCTAGGGTTTAATGTTTATCTGAGATTACTTTGGTAAAGCATTTACCCGATATTAATCAGTTACAGGTACGGCGAGTAACATTTTGAGACTACCTATGAGATGTCTTGTAATCCTCACCATATGAAAAAATGGAGACTGGTAATAAATAGTAAATGGCATAACTGAGATGTGAATCTACATTTGAATGATTCCAAAGCCTGTGTTCCTTGTGTAATGGTGCTCATTTGGTAATGGTGAATATTACAATGATTTTATTGAATTGGATTCTTATAATCCTTAAAGCTATTAATTCTATTCTAGAATGTCCCGAAACCACGTGTAGCAAAGCTACTGCATTCTTCTTGGCAATTCATTAAAAACAGTAAGCTATTGGAAGACTTGTATGATTCACTAATTCTTGTCCATTCTTGTGTTATTCACTAATTTGAAGTTACAGATATTTTCATGTCCTCTTTACTTTGTTTTCTACTAAGTGAGAGCAAAACGTGGCACTGTGAAACCAGAAGGTGGAACTTTATCTGTGGACAACAATCCTGATTCTGAAAATTAAGATATGGCTGAAACTCTTTCCAAAACACCAGCCAGAGTTTATGGTGATCGTCTTCCTGTTTTACCATCATCTAAATCTCTTCTGAAGCCTTCTTTCAAGACGTTAGCTGTCCTTGGTCTTGCAAAGGTAAGTTGTTTTGTTTTATACTGCCCCCACCCCATACCATCCTCTTGCTCCTTATAATGATGAAAAGAATCTTAAGAATAAATGGAAGTCCTCAAGATCATAATAGAAATCAGTGTAATGACAACAGAGAGGAAGGTGCAGGATTGACATTTAGAAAGTTTGGTGGGAGTAGACAATTCTCGGGTATGCCTTTATGGAAGCAAAGAAGGAGAAGGCAGCTGGAAAGAATAGCTCAATGCATATGAAGATGGGGAGGGGGGTGAAAGGGAAGAATTCATTTTAGAGGGGCGAGAGGAACTTAAAGTATGAAGAGTTGAGAGAAAGTAGCATAAAATCACAGCAGCAATAGTGGGATTAAGGCAGAGCAGATGCTCTTTAAATTATAAAATGTGGGAGGAAATATTTTAAGTGCAAATTAAGAAAAAAAAAAAGCCAGGTAACAAAAAAAAAAAAAATGCTTAGACTGTTCTGAATAACTTACAGCTGATTTCTGTGAAGAACTGGAAGAAATTTTTGCCCTTATGTTTCAGTTTAATAAAGGTGATATCCTAGATTCAGTTTAGCAAAACCTGTGTTTCTAAGGAATGCAAAGTGAAATCTGTTTTAGGCCATACCAGGTTGATTGTGAATTTTCAATTTTTGGCTATTGTCTTTTTGGGGGTTCTAAGGTAACTTAGTGTGTGGTATAATCTTGGTATATTTTAGGTCTTTTTGAGTAGAAAGAGAGGAAATAAACATTTATTCTTTTCATTAAGTAAAATTTCTGGTGATGTAAATAAGGTTCTTTATCCGTGAAATGAAAAACTAAATTTGAAGCTGCAACACTGAATTTGTTTTTTTTTTGTTTGTTTTTAGCTTATTTATTTATTTTGAGAGAGAGAGCAAGCAGGGTAGGGACAGGAAGAGAGGGTAGAGACATAGAGAATCCCAAACAGGCTCTTCATTGTCAGCACAGAGCTCGACGCATAGCTCAGACTCACAAACCGGTTTGCGAGATGATGACCTGAGCCCAAATCAAGATGCTTAACTGCCTGAGCCACCCAGGTGCCACTTAAGCTGACACACTCTGAAAAAATATATATATAAAATAGGTTTTCTGCATTCTGAATTATCTTTTTTTAATTTTAAGTTTTCAACTGTTTATCTATTTTGAGAGAGAGAGAGAGAGATTGAGACAGAGGCAGAGAGAGAGAGTGAGCAGAGGCAGAGAGAGAGAGAGAGAGAGAGAGAGAGAATCCTAAGCAGGCTCTGTGCTGCTAGTGTCAAACCTGACACAGAGCTTGAATAACCTGAGCCAAAATCAAGTTGGACGCTTAACCAGCTGAGCCACCCAGGTGCCACTCTTTTTTTAATAGTATCTACATAGAATAGACACACGCACACATACCAAATGAATGAACTCAACATGTATAAATTTTTGTCTAATATGAACTCTTTGTCATGACAGAATCATAAGGCAGGAAAGGTTTCCAAGAAAGTATGCAAAATTCTTTGTAGGAGATGATTTTTACTTTTTTGAAGATTTCCGACAATAGATACATTTTTAAAACAATATTTATTTATTTTTGAGAGAGATGGAGCATGAGCGGGGGAAGGGCACATAGAGAGGGAGACACAGAATCTGAAGCAGGCTTCAGGCTCTGAGCTGTCAGCACAGAGCCTGACACGCGGGCTCGAGCTCAGGAACCATGCGATCAAGACCTGAGCTGAAGTCAGATGCTTAGCTGACTGAGTCCCCCAGGCACCGCAAGATACATTTTATATTATTCAGGGGAAACTTTAGTATTCATAGTTTTTCAATTTAGCATGTAAATTCTTTCATGTCTAAAACTGAGAAAGACTGCTGAGTAGATTTTTTTTTTAGTCCCTTTCTTCTTTCTTCCTGGGAATGTTCAGTCTTCCTTGATAATCACACATGTATTTGAAGACTTTAAAATCTTCAAATTGGATGATCATAAACATATTAGTTGCTTATGCTAGATTCCTTCTCGGGTCCTTAACTACCTTCCAATATGGTGTAGATAGGAAATTAGAGCTCTTCATATGCTGTTCCCAGTGGAATAATAAAACTATATGAAATTTTAAATCGGTTTTTATATTTTTATTAGACTTCATGGTAGTTCTGGAAAATGGCTCAAAATTCTGTAATCCTGTATTTCTCTTCTATACTTTAAATCTTGTGCCTTAAGATTAATATTTTTGTTTGTTTTACTATTTTTTTTAATGTTGATTCTTGAGAGAGAGTGAGGGAGCATATGAATCGCAAGCCGACTCCATGCTTCGTGTGGACCTGACGCAGGGGTTGATCCCACGGCCTTGGGATCATGACTCGAGCTGAAACTAAGAGTTGGACGCCCAACTGACTGAGACACCCAGGTGTCCCAAGATTAATTTTTAAAAGCAGTATTCATATAAAATCCTGAATTAGTGTTTCACAGTTAAAACATTTTATGACTCTTAATGCCATTCATTACAGAAATGAATATTTGTCTCTATTAGTAAAAGCATATTTTACATCCTTAAAACTAATGTTGAAATATAGAGTTGAAATCTTGAATCTCATGTTTTTTTCCCCCTGCATTTGTTATTGTATTATTTTTACTCTTTAAAAATGTTTTTAGTGTTTGTTTATTTTTGAGAGAGAGAAAGTGAGGGAGAAGGGGAGGGGTAGGGAGAGGGGGACAGAGGATCCAAAGCAGGCTCTGTGCTGACAGCAGAGAGCCTAATGGGGGCTTGAACTCATGAACCAAGAGCTCATGACGTGAGCCAAATTCAGAGACTTCACTGACTGAGCCACCCAGGCACCCCTCCCCTGTTTTCATTATTATTCTTTATTTATTCTTTATTTTTATTATTTGACAATTTAGTGTCCAGTTATGTAATATATAGTGTGTACAGTGTAGTTTTGGCTTCGGGAGTAGATTCCTGTGATTCATCACTTCTGGATAACCCCAAGGCTCATTCCATCATGTGCCCTTCTCAATGCCCACCATCCCTTTTTTCCACCCATTTAACTCCCCATCCCCATCAACCCTCAGCTTGTTCTCTCTTTTAACAGCGTCATATGGTTTGCCTCCCTCTAGGTATTTGTAACTATTTTTTCTTTCCCTTCCCCTATGGTCTTGTGTGAAGTTTTCAAATTCCACATATGAGTGAAAACATACGATATCTTTCTCTTGACCGACTTATTTCACTTAGCATCATACCTTCCAGTTGCTTCCACAGTGTTGCAAATGGCAAGATTCCATTCTTTTTCATCGCTGAGTCGTATTATTCCATTGTATATAGACCACCACCTTTTCTTTAGCCATTCATGAGTTGATGGACATTTAGGCTCTTTCCATAATGTGGCAATTGTTGATAGAACTGCTATCAACTCTGGGGTACATGTGCCCTTACAAATCAGCACTCCTGTATCCTTTGGATAAATGCCTAATAGTGCTGTTGCTGGGTTGTAGGGTAATTCTATTTTTAATTTTTTGAGGAACCTCCACACTGTTTTCCAGAGCGGCTGCACCAGTTTGCATTGCCACCAACAGTGCAAGAGGGTTCCCGTTTCACCACATCCTCGCCAACATCTGTTATTTCCGGAGTTGTGAATGTCACCACCAGACTCTGACCGATTGAGGTGGTATCCCAGTGGGGTTTGATTTGTATTTTCTGGATGATGCGTGATGTTGAGCATCTTTGCATGTGTCCGTTGGTCATCTGGATGTCTCCTTTGGAAAAGTGTCTATTCACGTCCTCTGCCCCTTTCTTCGCTTACTTGGTTTTCAGGTGTTGAGTTTGGCAAGTTCTTTATAGACTTTTTTATCCTAACCCTTTATGTGATATGCCATTTGCAAATACATATCTTCTCCCATTCCGTCGGTTGCCTTTAAGGTTTGTTGATTGTTGCCTTTGCTGTGTGGCAGCTTAGTATCTTGATGAGGTCCCAAAAGTTCACTTTTGCTTTTATTTCCCTTGCCTCTGAAAGTAAGTAAGTAATTTGAGCCTTTGGCTCAAGTAAGTAATTGCTGCAGCAGAGGTCAGAGAGGTGGTTGCCTGTTTTCTCCTCTAGGATTTTGATGGTTTCCTGTCTCACGGTTAGCTTTTTCATGCATTGGAGTTTATGTTTGTGTAAGGTGTAAGAAAATGGTCCAGGTTCACTCTTGTGCATGTTGCTGTCCAGTTCTCCCAGCACCATTAGCTAAAGAGACTGTCTTTTTTGCATTGGCTACTCTTTCCTGCTTTGTTGGAGCTTAGTTGGCCACACATCTGTGGGCCCATTTCTGGGTTCTCTGTTCTATTCGATTGGCCTCTGTGCTTGTTTGGAGCTAATACCGTGCGTTTGAGGAGTCCAGCTTTGTAGTACAGGCTAAAGTCCGGGATTGTGATGCCTCCCCAACTCTGGTTTTCTTTTTCAACCTTACTTTGGTTGTTCTCGATCTTTTGTGGTTCTCTCAAAGTTTAGGATTGTTTGTTCTAGTTCTGTGAAGAATGCTGCTGTTATTTTGATTGGGATTGCATTGAATGTACAGATTGCTTTGGGTAGTATTGACATTTTAACAATGATTGTTCTTACAACCCATGAGCATGGAATATTTTCCAGGTTCTTTGTGTGTTCTTCAGTTTCTTTCATAAGTTGTCTATAGTTTTCAGCGTACAGATCTTTTACCTCTTTGGTTAGGTTTAATGCTAGGTATTTTATGATTTGGTGCAGTGGTAAATGGGATCGATTCCTTGATATCTCTTTCTAATGCTTCATGATTGGTGTATAGACATGCAAACGATTTGGGTGCATTGATTTTTTATCCTGCAGCTTTGCTGAATGCATGTATCCATTCTAGCAGTGTTTTTGGCGGAGGCTTTCAGGATGTCCACATAGAGTATCGTGTCGTCTGTAAACTGTGAAAGTTTGACCTCTTTGCCAACTTGGATGCCTTTTATTTCATTTTGTTGTGTGATGTCTAATGCTAGGACCTCCAACATCATATTAAACAACAGTGGTGAGAGTAGAAATCCCTTCGTGTTCCTGATCTCAGGGGAAAAGCTCTCAGTGTTTCTCCATGGAGGAGGCTATTAGCTGTGGGCCGTTCATATGTGGCTTTTAGGGTTTGAAGGTCTATTCCTTCTATCCGACTTTCTTGAGGGTTGTATTAAGAAAGGGTGCTGTATTTTGTCAAATGCTTTTTCTGCATCTATTGACAGGATCATATGGTTCTTATCCTTTCTTCTCTTCATGGGATGTGTCATGTTCATTGATTTGTGAATATTGAACCAGCCCTGCCGCCCAGGAATGAATCACACTTGATCCTGGCGAATCATTCTCTTAATATACCGTTGCATTGTGTTTGCTAGTATCTTGTTGAGAAGAAGAAGAAGGATTAACTCTGCTTTAAATGTCTGGTAGGATTACCCTGGGAAGCCATCCTGCCCAGGACTCTTATTTGTTGGGAGATTTTTAATAACTGATTGAATGTCTTCATGGGTTATGGGTCTCTTCACGTTTTCTATTTCTTCCCGTTTGGCTTTTGGTAGTGTGTGGGTGTCTAGGAATTTGTCCATGTCTTCCAGGTTGTCCAGGTTGTTGGCATATACTTTTTCATAGTATCCTCGGATTCTTATTGTATTTCTGTTGGGTTGGTTGTGATCTCTCGTCTTTCATTTGTGATTTTATCTTTTTGGGCCTCTCTTTCTTCTTTTTGAGAAGTGTGGCAAGGGTGTTATCAATTTTGTTTATTTAAAAAAAAACATCTCTTAGATTCACTGATGTGTGAAACCTTGTTTTTGGATTCTATAGGATTTATTTCTGCTCTACTCTTTTTTGTTTCCCTTCTTCTGCTGACGTAGGGCTTTCTTTGCTGCTGTGTTTCTAGTTCGTTTAGGAGTGAAGTTAGTTTCTGTATTTGGGACCATCCTTGCTTCTGGAGATAGGCCTGGATTACAATGTATTTTCCTCTAAGGACTGCCTTTGCTGCATCCCAAAGGGTTTGGTTTGCGTGTTTTCATTTTCATTTGCTTCCATATGGTTTTTAATTTCTTCCTTAATCGCCTGGTGGACCCATTCTTTCTTGAGTAGGAAGTTCTGTAACCTCCATGCATTTGGAGGCTTTCCAATTTTTGTTCTTGTGGTTGATTCCAAGTGTCTGAGTGTTGTGATCTGAAAATATGCATGGTATGATCTCAGTCCTTTTATATTTGTGGAGGGCTGTTTTGTGACCCAGGATGTGATCTATATTGGAGAATGTTCTATGTGTACTTAAGAAGAATGTGCATTCTACTGCTGTTGGATGAAAAGATCTCAATATATCGGTGTTGATATCCATGTATATAAATGTATATATTAAGGCCAATATATATCTATGTATATCTGAATACATCTGGTCCAATGACACATTGGATCTGTGTTTCCTTACTGATTTTCTGCCTTGATGATGCGCCTATTGCCATGAGTGGCGTCTTAAAGTCGTCTACAATCATGGTATTTGTATGTATACATTTATTCATGTCTGTGATTAATCGATTCATATATGTGGGCCTTTCACTTTGGGGACATAACCATTTGCAATTGTTAGCTCCTCTTGATGGATAGACCCCTTAATTATGATCCAATGCCCTTCTGAATCTGTTACTACAGTCTTTGGTTTAAAATCTAGTCTGTCTGATGGAAGTATGGCGACTTCAGCTTTCTTTTGACTTCTAGTAGCATGATAGGTGGTTCCCCATACCTTCACTTTGAATCTGGAAGTGTCCTGGGGTCTAACATCAGTGTCTTGTTGACAGCATATAGATGGATCTTGTTCTTTGGTTTTGTTTTGTGTTTTATCCATTCTGATTCCCTGTGTCTTTTGATTGGGGCATTGAGTCTATTCACACTCAGAGTGATGAGTTAAAGATATGGATTTAGTGTCATTGTATTATCTGAAGGTTTCATGCTTTTGGTGAGGCCTCTGGTCCTTTGTAGTCTCTGCTGCTTTCCACTCACAGAGTCTCCCCTTAGGGTCTCCTGCAGGGCTGGTTTCGTGGTCATGAACTCCATTAGGTTTTGTTTGTCTTGGAAAGCCTTTCTGTCATTTTCTATTCTAAATGACAGCCTTGCTGGGGAAAGGATTCTTCACTGCATGTGTTCCCATTTATCACATTGAGTGTTTCCTACCCCTCCCTTCTGCCCTGCCAAGTTTCATTGGATAGGGCTGCTGCTACCCTTCTGTGTCTTCCCTTGTCGATTAAGACCTGTTTGTCCCTAGCTGCTTTCAGAATTCTCTCTTTATCTTTGTATTTTTCCAGTTTCGTTTTGACATGTCGTGGTGTTGACCTGGTTTTGTTGATTTGGAAGGGAATTCTCTGTGCTGCCAGTACTTGGATGCCTGTTTCCTTCCCCAGATGAGGGAAGTTCTCAGCTACTTTGTATCTTTTCCTATAACTGGAACCTCACAATAGATGCCTTTGTGTCTGCCCACACATTCTAAGATGGGACAGATTAATTTTTGTATTTTGTGTTTATTTGAAACAGAATTTTTCTCATTTTATATTGAAATCCCCAAAGGATTAAAAGTTGGATGTGAAAAAAATTAGACCCCTTTGGTAAAATTGTCATAACCTTGGGGCAGAGGCTCCTGTTCCTTCTGTGACACCATAGCCTGATGCCGGAGGAGACATGGTTGTTGCCCCTTTGGTGAAAACTTAAAGAAGGAAATGCAAAAAGCTGGACAGTGGGACCACATAGGGGAAAAGTGTTACTCACAACCCAACTCCAGAGAAACGTTTCCCAAGCCTCTGTTCCCAAAATACTCCAAAGTCCATGTGTTCCTTGGATGAAGAGCAAACACATGCAGGTCCAAGGGGAGGCGACCTCCATGGGGAGCAGTTGTCAGAGATGTGGGACGTTCCTGGAAGGAATTCAGGCAAATTAAACCCTATGGGGCAGTGCTGATCACCCTCAGATGGTGGTTTATGGTCTGGGGAGCAGCAGGTCCGTTGACAACATAAGGAAACCAAGCCCCAGGAGATTCACAGTGAAAAGTCCTGACCTGAAGGGGAGCAGCTGTCCAGTACCAGGAGAGTTCATGAAGCCCAACTCATCTGGTATCAAGAGAGACCACAGAGCCCTGGTGGTCCCGTACTGGGAAAGCCTACAGAGCCCAGGGTCCTCCCTTTCCCAGCCATCATGTCTGGTCCCAGGCTGATGGCTCAGCTCTGCTCCCCTGAGTTCAGAGGGGCCTCATGGCAGGAGAGTGGGGTGCTCCAGGAGGTGGGATCTGAGTTCCAGAATGCTGAGACACAGGCCCGACGTTATGACAATCAAAATTCAAGGGTACTGGGATGCTCACCTAGCTTGTTTTACTAGTGAACCCAGGCTGTGATGTTAGCTTTAGTTTCCACATCTGTGACTGGAGGACATAACTTGGCCTTCTTGATGGGTTGTCTGTTGGATTCTCTGAGAGATGAGGTGGAATCATTGCCTGGTGCCTACAAGACATAAAGAGCCAGCTGGCAGGTTGCCACATGATCCTCTAGGGCAGGGCACTCCTGGAAGACCCTGATCAGGTCTCTGCCTGGTTCCCACCTCCTGGGAACATTCAGCATTGTCTGAGGAGATGGAGATGATCCCGGATGTCAGCAGGTGCTACACGAAGGAAGGCCAGCCATGGGAGGAGAGCGGGACACACCCTGTGCCACCTTCTAGGACCCAGGCTGTTATACCCTCTGACCTCAGCCCAAAAAAATTCCCCTGCTGTGTGGACTTGACCTCCATCATTCACTTCTTCAATCCCTCTCTCATTCACTCCCTCATTCACTCACTTCTTCCTCATTCAACAGGTGATCTCTGGTCCCTGCCATGTGCCCAGCACACTGACTCCATCCATGAGCATGACCCCAAGGGGTCACCACATGAGGCATCTTCCTTTGCAGAGTCTGCGCCTTCCTACGCTCTGCCTCCTTTGACGAGGCTCAAGTCTGCTGTGTGACCGTGTCCCCCTGACCAGCTCTGTCCCCAGGGCTTAAGGTCCTCAGGATATCTGTGCTCCCAGGCTGCCAGGAGAGGCTGTGCCTGTGACTGTGGTGAAGGACCGAATCCTCTGGCAGAGTTCAGGGTCACAGATGTGACTCTTCTGCAGGGGCAGGTGGACTCTGGGGGCATGAGGTGTCATCAGCAGGACTGCAGTGCTGTCCTAGTGCATTGCCAACTTCAGTTTCCCAAATCCAGGACCAATACCCTAACAGCACCTGCCATACACCCTTGTGCTGTCAAAGTGACAGTCCCCATCCTGTTTCCCTGCTTGCAGCCTGCTCTCTTTGCATTTGATCATGTTCTGTCCCGACTTGGGAAGGTGGGGTCCTTCTTCTGTGTGATAAGATTATAAACAAGGAACATGGAAGATCCTGCCCTTGTGCAGACTTGGATTCTCAATGTTTCTCTTGTCTAGAAATAGAGTGGATGCAGAACTGAATAAAAGAGTGGCTACTGTCAGGAAGGAGAAAAGAGCCCTGAGTAAGGGTCCTTGCTCTGTATTTTTAGCATCAGAAGGCTTACCAACATGATGGATGTATAGAAAGAATAAAAGGGTGATTATTAACCTATGTGTGTGAGAGAAAGGAGCTTTTTATGTTATGTGGTGTTAGGGTTTGGGTCAATATAAAAAAAAATCCTGGCATCCAGCAGATGGCTGTTCATGACAGGCATGAGACACATTGTCTGTTTATCTTAATTTGCCTACAGATAAGACAGAGAATGCTACCTCAGAGTTAAGAAGGCAGGTTTCTGTTGCTGGTTAGCTCTGCTCCAGGTGATTTCACCCTGTTGAGGCTGTCTTTATCCCTCTTTACCTGTATACCTATTCTGGAGCTTCCATCTTCTGAAAGCAGCTTTCTGCTTTTGTACTATGCTGGGGGTGCTTTCGCCCTGTTTACGTAATCTTGGATGCTTTCACTCTGTGTCTTCCTATTCCTGTGTCTTTGTTCTATGCTGGGGGTGCTTTCGCCCTGCTTACCTCTTCTGGATGCTTTCATCCTGCGACTTCCTATTCCTCTTTTTCCATGCCCAGGGCACTTTTGCCCTGCTTACCTAAACTTGGATGCTTTCATCCTTAGCCTTGTTAACCCATTGGTACAAGCTCAGGGATTCCTATACTGAATTCCCATGATCCCAACCTTTTTTTTTTCTTGGTTTTCTCTAGTTTTTTGTTCACAGACCGTCATGACAAGTTCCTGGTCCTTGTTTTGTTTTTGGGTGGCTTGGCGGGTGACTCTGCAAAGATATAGAAAGAGACACGGTATAAGTATTCTGCTTCCCAGAGTTATCCAGAATTTGACATGTGTGCTGCCTGTAAGTGAAAAGATTTAAGTCATGCCACATTGCCCACGAATCAGGCCATTCATTTCTAATTTGGTCTTCTGTATATTGTAGCTGTTGGCTCAATGTCACAACCAAATTTCCTATAATGTTAGAGGCATAGAAAGGAAAAAAAAAAACACTGTAAAGGTGTGTCTGTAAAGCATCCCAGGCTTGGCAGTGACTATAAGGAATGGCAGTTATGCAAATATGCTGGTCGTTAAGGTCACGGGGCAGTTTAGAGTGGAGGAACAAGGTCTTTTTCCAATAAATTCCACTGCAGCTTCAAAAGCTTCAAGGCAGGCCAAAGCTTGTCTATCGATAGAAATTTGGTTTATTAATTTTTTGGTAGTATTGACCACAAATTAACGAGGACATGGGCTGTTTGATGCAGGCCGATTCCAGTGACACTGGCAGAGGGTATAATGCTTACTGCTGCTAAGGTGCCCATGATTAAACGGCCAACAAATCATTTTGCCTTACAGCTGAATACCAGTGTTTAACAAGCTTGGAAAGTGAGCCTCATCCTGATGGATGCATATAGGGCTCAGAGCTATTAATAGGAACCCAGGCTGAGACACACTAAGAACTAATAAAGAGGAGAAATTTAATTGGTAGATGTTATATTTATTTACTCAGGACATAAACCCACCCATGGTGGTAGAAATGTTATACTTATTTTCTATTGGTTGGGTTTGTAAAGTGGAGGTAATAAAGAGAATGTAAGGAGAAGGAATGGAAATAGTAGGCCATGCAAATTGGTCAGGGAGTCCCATGTTTTGTTAATATGTTTATTTATATAAATTCCATCATGGCTAACACTATGAGTCAAGAAGGGAAGGCCTAGGTCTCAAAAATTAACAACCATTTTACATTTTCCTTTATGAGTAGAAATATAGGGCCATACCAACCTCTGTCTTTCCAAAAAAAAAATATTATTCTTACTAGATTGGTCAAAGGATATGGTCTTATTCAAATATTTTGTTTCAAGGTGGCCTCTGGGACCCAGTCAATTAAAGTCCAAGTGACCTAGCGAATATTATGCTCAGTCTCTCCATACCAGGTTGTCCAACGAATATTATTCCAGCGGTGGTATGAATACTTGAGACTAGAACAAGCTGGAAGATTAGGAGTGTGAGATAAGTTTGTTTTTGAGGTATATCAAAATTTGTGGCTGAGAAAAATTTTAAATTGTCTGGCCTTGTAGAGGTTTTGGGCTGTACATGTAAATACCAGTTGATTCCTCATTTGAGACCAGCACATAAGTTACTAAGTTTAGTAAAACACCTAAGGAGGTTCTGAAGTAAGCCACCATTGTGGTCTGGTCATATAAAGCCAATGCTCTTGTTCAGCTTGGAAGGGTGGGTTAAGATTGGCTCCTCCCATGATCTCCATGTCATTATTGCTAATAGGTATATCCCCATCTGGGAGTGTTAAGCTTGTCACATATAGGTGTGTTATGTAGATGAGCATAATCTAAATATTGAGCTTGGCCTGGACAAATGAAGGCAAGGAGAAGAATCAGGGTTACCTGTATCGAATTCCTGTCAGTGATTGAGATCATGGCTATCAGATGCGTTTCAGAAGTATATGCAATACCATTGTGTTGTAAGAGGATGCTTGCCTGGTTAGACAGATATTTGAGGCTTCCCAATGTTATATCAGGGACAAAGACTTGCATTTGCGAAGTGGCTTCAGGGTGAAGAGTCAATGAAGAGGGTTCTTCCAAAAAGGGGGGCGTGGTTTCCCATTCTTCCGAGACTCATTCTCTGGAAGTCCTGGTCATTTGGAAGATATCATGGTGGTCTCCACCATGCCAAGGTACAGCTTTACCAACTGAGAGGGAACCCACAGAAGTCCAAGAAAGAACACAGTCCTAAAAGAACACAAGCATATCCTCAACCCAGGTGGAAGTTTAGTGGGCCCAGTCTGTGTGGGCCCCCCTCCAGGGGTTTTGTATAGCACCATAGGATGAGAAGGTTTCTCTGATTTTGAAGAATGTGGCATAGCTGTGGTTAGTCCTTGAGGATTAAGATTTTAGAAGTGAAGAATAATCACAGCACAAAAAGGAGCTGAGGTTGTTATGCGGACAGCCAAGGTATCCCCCCCCCCCTTTTTGACATATATTTGAGCTTATTATGTGCTCATTTTACAATTGCTTCGCCTTATAGATTAAAAGGAATGCATAATTCTGACCAAGCCTTAAGTAAACAACTCAAAAGGGCATGCTATTCTGTTTTTTTAACCCTATTTGTTAAGATTGTGTTTTTACTTATTTATTTATATCTTTAACAAAAATATGTTTTTATTTTCATATCTACTTTTACATATCTCTTACTCTTTTATACACAGAATTACTTTCTTTATTTACATTAGCCTAATTACATTTAGCAGAATTTTAAAGCTTAGAGACCTTAGTCTCTAGTGAAAACTTAGTAGTAACATTTGTGAACTCTACTATATCAGAAATTTTGTAGGTGGCAGACTTATGAAGCACAAGTTATATTTTTAATAGATTTTAGTAACCTTAGGTTTTTGGTTTTTGTTTGTTTGTTTGTTTGTTTGTTTGTTTTTTGCCATAGAAACCCATAGCACAAATCTATATTTACTAAGCAATGCTTCAGCATTCTATTTGTTGTGGAAGAGACCTCAATGTCCAATGGATTTAACTTAATTTATCATTTAAATAAAAACTAAAGTGTAAGGATACCAAAGTCCCTGAAGGGCATTTAAACAATTACCCATGAAAAGTAGAGATAGACAAAGTTAACGATTGCTTTAAGTTATCCTTTTGCTAACAAATTGGAACACAGATGACATGAGCTAATTTGACCTTCAGTAAACCTTAGTAGAATGAATGAATATTTATTAGTCAATTCTGATCATTTAAAAGAAATGAGCCCTGGGTGTTGTCTGCAAATCAATTTGTCAATCAATTATATTAAAATAAATAAAATGCATGTCTATCCTAATTTTATTTCATTTGTGTCCTCTTACAAGTTTACCATTGTCATTTTTTTTCCTGTGGAACCAGTGAGGAAATCTGAAGTGGGTGGTGAAAGTCTAAGGGGGAATTTTTTTGCTCTTTGACAATGTGGAGGTAGTAGGTAATGCTGCTTGAGACAATGAAGAGCCAGATATGCAGACCTCACCCCAGGTGGTGCAGAAATTGTAAGAGGGGGAAGGGAAGGCAGAAAAAGTGAGGTGCCACCAAGTAGCCTGGAGGCAGACAAAGGCACAGAGGGTAGAGAAAGAGTTTTCATGGTCCCAAAGCCTGTCAGCTCAGATAGATGAGCAGGTACAGATTTTTGTTTTGTTTTGTTTTATTTGTTTTGCACTAGTGGATTAGGCAGTCCATGTCAGGCCAGAGAAGACAGGGACATTCCCCAAAGCAAAAGGAGTTTCAGCAGCTGCTAGGGAATATTCCTTAAAGTCTCCATCCCGAGGTACACTAATCAGAGACAATTGGCTCTATTCATTATAGTCATTGGCCCAGGAAATGAACGAGAGAGAAGCTCCCACATAAAGTTAGATATTGGGAGAAACGGGGAGAGACAGTTAGAGTCCCCTTCAATAGGGATGGCCTGTGTAGAATATGACACACTATTTTAGTGCATTGTTGTTTGACAATTATTCGAAGCCTGGCTAGCTGCCTTAGTTGGCAATAGTGTCCTGGGCCAGAAAATTGTTCAAAAGACACCAGGATAGCAGCATCAAAGTTATGCATGGCATGAGTCACACAACCATTTTAAAACTCTTGGGCATACACAGCATGGACGGCTGGGGTCAAAATCATTTTCATAAGAGAGCCCCCATCACAGGCAGACATGGAATAAGTGCCACAAATAGGTTCTAAACTGATGATTTCAAAAGGGCCGTGGAGACCATTCAACTGAACTGACTTCTGCAATTCTTTTACTATTTGGCAGAGCAGGACTTCATGGACATATTGCCCATTTTGCCTGACAGTGTGAAATGGCTGGAAGTCACCTGCCTTATGGGCATCCTTAATGTACTTTTACATTGGGGTGAGGACTTTATCAGAACTAGTCGGTGAGGTTTCTGGACGCTCACTATCTTCTAACCCTTTTGGGTCGGGGGAGGAGTATCTTTTGGCTGTAAAGGCACCAAAGGCACAGGCTGACTATAAAAGCTTAGTTTATTTCCCCTCTCCATTGGGTAATTCTACATCTTCATATACATCGTCTAAACTCAAGGGGACAAGGGCAGAATGGACAAGGGACTGAGTGAGGATTACCTCGGGGTTGGGGGCATTAGCCCCCTCAGAATGTTGAGCTTTTAATGTTTTCTGTACTCGTTCCCAGATATCCAGATCATAAGTTCCTTGTTTGGGGAACCAAGTGCATTGTTGCTTGTTAATCATTTATAAATTAAGGAGTGCTTTCTGATTGAGTACATTGGTGAACCTATCCCAAAGATTGTAAAATATGAATGTTATTATTTCTACTCTGGGGATAGGAAGTCTCCCATAAAAATTCTCTCAAAAGTCCCATGGCAGCAAAGCCTAATATAGTTTCACTTTTCTCTGCCCTCGTCAGGGAAAGATTGAGGTCTGATGCATTTTTTGTAGAGATCTTTTGTCATTCTGCAGAGTTCTGCTGTCCTTGAGTTGTGTCAGCTTCTGGCCATGTTCACTTCTAATCACGTTGACTTCTAGTCATGTCAGGGTCACGATCTGTCACAGAATTTGAGTCTGGAGTTCTCTCTTGTCCTAAATTTTCCCTCCTCATTTTTCTTTCTTTCTTTCTTTTTTTACTTTCTTTATTTATTATGAAGAGAGAGAGAGAGAGAGAGAGAACCAGTGGGGATGGGGCAGAGAGAGAGGAAGATAGAGGACCCTACGTGGGCTCTGTGCTGACAGCAGAGAGCCCAATGCGAGGCTCAAACCTATAAACCATGAGATCATGATCTGAGGTGAAGTCCAATGCCCAATGGACTGAGCGCCCCAGGCAACCCTAAGTTTTCTCTCACTAAATAATCAACGTTACTTTAGGATACAATTACTTCTTTTTTCCTCAAGAAAAAGTGCATCTTCTTTTCTTTTACTGAAAGCAAAGGTTGGGCCCTGGTGATAAAATGACAATTCAACACTTCAGGACATTCTGTTGCTATGGCCAAGATTGTTTACATTAATAACTCCTTTTTTCTGGAAAACTCAATGGAAGCCACAGACACAAAATCAGTAATTTGCAGAGGCAACAGTGGGGAAGGAAAGCAGGAAGAAAAAATCAAGCTAATTCTGACTCAGCAACAAGCCACCTGCTCCCTCTGCCCACTGTGCCTGCACCATAACCCCAGGTGACGTGTTTGCTCTTCAAGGTGTCAGGAGAAAGGGACTGGGTTTTCATTTAGCAGTTAATTCTGGGGACCTCAGTCCGAGGACACCTTGTGCCTTGTGCCAGCAGTGCACGGTTGAGTGTGAGGAAGAGACAAGCCTTAAAGCTAAAGTCCTAAATTCATAATGCTCCCCCATGATCCTTCTCCTCATGTGTGCTTGGCCGTGGTGGGATTACGATTCTGAAATCTCAGAACTGTTAGAGCCCTGAGGAAGCCATGGGTTCCCTGGAGCCCTGGTCATAGCCAAATATCTTTCATCCTGAGAATGGAGTCTCCATGCTGGTGGACAGGTCGAGAGCTGTCACCATACCCCATCTCCAAATCCTATTTCCTGAGATTTCCTTGGGCCCCTTCACTGATTGCACTGAGGGCAAGGAGTCCAGGTCCTGGTGCTGATGCTGACTGTGCTGTAAATTCCCCAAGGACTGTTCTGGGTGTATTAAGGGGTGCTGTAGGTGGAGTAGTGATGAGGGGCAAAGGACAAACCTGGTTCTAGGCATGTGAGCCTCTTATTTTGGCTCAGTGCTGCCACAATCCCTTTCTTCTAGAAGAGGACAGCAGGAGCCAGAGGCTACAGTGCAGATCTTAGTATGTGAGCAGGCTGCCCCGCCACAGAAACCCCTCAATTACAGCTGCATAGTTGCCTGGTCTCAGCCCCACTGAGGCTGCAGACCCACAGGGCATCCAAGACATTTCTTAAATGATCACTTGGTTGAAGAGATGTAGGAGCAGATATGGGGACAGGGAGGGGAAATTCAACTTGTATAAAAAAAGGCACTGGAGTAGTTAAAATAGGTACCTGTTGATTTCAAAAGGTGAGAAGCCAGTTAACCTACCGTTCCACCCACTTTTATCCCAAGCTCTTTTTATGCTCAGTGGCTTGTGTTCAGGGAAGCTGAATGCCTGCGGCATGGGGACATGCCTGCTCCTGGGCTGTCTTGTCTGGAGACAGAGACTTCTCCAACCTCATGCTGTGTCTTCAGTATTCTCACAGCCATCCTGGCTGGAAGAACTTCCCTTACAGCCTCCAAATCCACCTGCAAAGCAAAGAGGTTGTGTCCTGTATGGTCACCATCTGCTCCTGCAGAATTTTGGGCAGAAGTAATTCCTGCATCCCCCAAGGCCAGCCACACAGAGGTTCAGGGTGCCCTGGGGGTGACCTACCTGGCAAGCACTTCTGCCCCTGAACCAGTGGCCTAAGTGAGCCATTATGCAGAGCAGTCCATACAGAAGGCTGAAGTCGATCAGGATGCAGAAGCTGAAGGTTGGGCACAGAGCCCAAAGTGGGACACGAGGATACCAGTGACCACCACACCTCACCTGTTGCCCTAAGGAGCATGGGCTGGTAGGTGCCCATGGGCAGTGCCTACTTGATGTCTGTGTGAGGAACCCGGAGTCTGAAATGTGCCCCATATATGTGGTCCTGGGCCTTTCAGAGCTGTGGCTTTACTCCCCACCCCCTACCATAGTTCTGTCCTGAGGCTCCATCTGCCCTGAGTCTCGTATCCATTTGGATTTAATGCATGGTTTACCCAACAACAAATCAAGCCCACTCTGGGTTCAGGGCCCCCTCAGAAGAAAACCAGATTCCCCCTGTGGCCTCCACAGTGCTGTGGGGTCTGGCCCACCCTCCCTGCTGCTCTTCTGCCCCTCCCCTCACGCCCCCACTCTCAGCCACCCTCAAGCAGCTTCCTGGTCCTCAATCCTGCAAAACCCATGGCTGCCTCAGGGCCTTTGCATGCACTATTGCCTCCACCTAGGAAGCTCCTTAATAACTTAGGTGCCCAATGTCACCCGCTCAGAGAAGTCCTCTGATTCACCCACAGGAGACCTTCCCTACACCCTCCTGCCATCATTCTGTCCCTTTGTCCTTGAGACCAAGGGTTAGAGCCTGCCTTTGTGCTAGGCATTCGTTCATGACCAGCCCTGTTCACTGCTATCATCCTGAGCTGGGCCTAGTGAAAAGTAGACTCTCTGTCCTTAACCTTTGAAGAATCCGCATTCCCCTGGCCCCTTGTAAGACTCTCCTTCCAAAGTGCATTCCACTTTCCCTCTGCATTCTGCTCCTCCCCGGGTAGAGGACCTCAAATCTTGGAAGTCTGATATGCTGTGTGATGTTGGCAGGCTGGGCCTGGATCTGGGCCCCATATTGGGGACTCAGGGGAGGGACCAGGCAGGCTCCGGGATGGGTGGCTGATGCAGGGTGCCTGAGCGAGGAGGTCCAGCCCAGATCTCCAGTCATTGCCACACGGGAGCACAGGCCCAAGAGTGCCAGACGGCCTGATTTTTCAAGAGAAGCCAGAAATCTGGATTCTGTGTTGACCTCTCCCAATTTCTAAATGCTGGCGACTAACTAGAATTCTTTCCGCTAATATCGCATGAGCTAAAGAAAGCCCATCTGTGGGCTTGCCGCGGTGACCCCTTGCCACAGGGCTGGGGTCCTGTAGGGGCTGGCGTGGAGCAGGGCTGTGAGGGAGCATGGCCTGCCCTGACCACAGCATGAGCAGCTGAGTGGCTGGGGAGGCCTGGGACGGGAGCAGTTCTAGGCTGGATACACCAGAGTCATGGGGAGGAATGGGGTATGTGGCAGGGGGTGGAGGTGGGGTCCCACCAGGGGTGGGGGAGCAATGCTACTCTGTCACCACTTCTGTGCTGGGCCCAGCTGGCCAGCAGCTGCTCCCTGCCAAAACTCCTGAAGGTGATGTTAGGGTGTGTGGTCATCCTGGGGTAAAAATAGCAAGGTCACCTTGCAGCAGGAAGTTTGCTTTCGCTGGCAGGTGGAAATACAGTACCTGCTGGACGCTGCTGTCAGCCAGGAGCTGCATGGTTTACGGGGACAGGTGGACACTGGCTCTCACCTTCCAGGCTCCTGGGGGACAGCAGTACATGGATCTCTACCTGCTGGAGCAAGGGAGGGGGCGGCTCCCAGTCAGAGGGTAGCCCTGCTGACCTCACCCCTGCACGGTGGCAGGTACACCACAGCGGTTCCACAGCTCCTCGGGCCCGTCTGAGGCTCGGGGGTTGTCAGAGGACACCTGCTTTCCTAGGGTCACACATGTGGCTCCGTCACACTACCCTGTGAGGTCAGCCAAGCCTGTCCTGGGCCTCCTGCCCAGCCCCTGAGGGGGCTCCCTCCACCACAGCCCACCAGGGCCCCATGGCTCCCAGTGCAGGTGGACACACTCAGCCCTGCAGGGCCAGCCCAGCCCTTCCCGGAAACTCCCTTTGCCCAGGAGGGGTCAATGCTGCACCTTTGCTTCCTCTCCCATAAGTTGGAGCTAGTCACGAGAACCTTCCACGGTGCTTACCGCACAGATCATTCCAGGCACCTGACTCTGTTCAAACTCAGGAAGTCCTTACAAGGGTGGTTGAGGCCCCTGGTGAGGTGACGGGGCTGTCAGGCTCCTAAACAGCCCAGGTTACAAGAGTACCAACCGGCAGGGGGAGTGTGAGAAGTAAGTTAATATGTGTAGGTGCTTGGACATTGGTGCTCAGAGTAAGTGCTCAGCGCCTATTAGAGACTGTTTACTCTCGGTGGGTGGAGGGCAGGCCAGCATATGCTGGGCAGGGGGTTCCAGTCTGCCTGGCTGTGAAGTACAGGGCAGTGCAGAGTGGTAGGGGGGTGGGGAGGGTCCCTGCTCCAGCACCCGTGCCCACACTCCTGCCAGTGGCCCAGTCCCAGCCCGCGCCCGGTGCACAGTCTGGGCACTCCCGGGTTCCCCCATATTGCAGGCTCCGGGCGGAACAGGATAGGGCACTTAGGGTACCCAGGGAGGAGAGAGGCAAGCCAGGAGGGGCCGGGACAGCCAGGGCTAAGCCTTTCTCTCGTCCCATCCCCAGGAAGCCTGAGAAAGGCGTCCAGTACCTCATCGAACGTGGCTTTGTGCCTGACACGCCAGTGGGGGTGGCCCACTTCCTGCTGCAGCAGAAGGGCCTCAGCAGGCAGATGATCGGCGAGTTCCTGGGCAACCGACAGAAACAGTTCAACCGAGACGTGCTGGAGTGAGTTCCCCGGCTGGGGGGGCGGGGGCAGGGACCTGCGGCGCACGCAGCGTCAGATTCGCCTGCTTGCTGGAGCATACATCCAATCCTCCCCTTATCTCTTTATTGCTCTGAGACACAAACGGATGCCCCCCGCAGGTTCATACATCACACCCTGCCGCATACGTGCGTGCTTGCACCCTCGGGCACCATATGTCACACATGGACCCCACCGGCCCCCTGGCACACACCCTCAGCACCTCCATCCCTCACCAGCAGAGCCGAGCCACTGCAGGGCTGGGGGGTTGGAGGTCTGGGCTCCCTTCCCCAGCCTGGCTGCCAGCTGTCCCAACACACCCTCAAGGCGAGGGGTGGGGAGCCCAGAGAGACCCCCGGTGCCTCCCTCCCCTGCCTCTTTCCTGCCTCTCCTGGCTGGGAGATCTCAGGGTGAGAGTCCAACCATGGCTGACGGCCAGAGCCCTCCCAGCTACTTGGAACTCTGCAGAAAGCTGGGTTTCCAGCTCCCTGGAAACTGCCGACAGTTTGAAAAGCTCGGACCTCAAATCTCTCCATTCCTCCTTGAGACTGCCCTGAGTAGACAGGCACCCTGCGCTTGGACCCTTGGGTCTGTTGTAGTGCAGTTACTGTGCACAAGCCCTGTGTCTTCCCCTCACACGCAGGGGTCGGGGGATGCCGGGTCTCGCTAACTCCCTCTCTCAGAGGAGGAGCCAAAGCTGCAGAATAGCATGGCACAGAGTGGCTCAGGGCCTGGGGGAGCACCTGCAGCCCATTGAGGATTTTCCTGACCAGGCAGCTGCACAGAGATGTAGGCCAGGAGCAGAAATCAGAGCAGGGTAAAGAGCGGACTGTTAGTAACAAGGGCAGTGCCCTGCATCCGTCCAGCTCTGCCCCACGGGATGAAAGAACAAAGCAAGGGGGGGCGGGCTCAGGCCTGCTGGGGCAAGACGCCTCTGCAATAAGGAAGAGCCTGGCCATGCGTGTTCCCGCCATCTCTACACTTCCCTGGGAGGAGGCGGGCATCTGCCTGGGGCCTCTTTTTTGGCTCAGGGAGGGGCTGGCCTCGGTGCTCCCCCCACACACACACGGACTCACGTACACACGTTTGTCCTCATTTGGGCACACGGACACCCGCTTGTACACACAGGTAGATGCGCAGGCACACAGGATGCAGTGAGCCAGGCCTTTGGTGGCAGCTGGCTGTGCCTGGCACCGGGCATGCCCACCTGGGCTGCTTTCTCCCTGCTTGGCATTTGTGTTCCCCCATCAGGAAAAGCCTACTGCATTGTTAGTGTGGCTAGTGCCCCTCTCTCCCTTTAACCCAGCCACAGGAAGCAATCCAGGGGAAAGCAGATGAGGTCCTTAGAGAATTGGGCCTAAGGCTGTCTTGGGCCAGCCCCCCATCCCCTGCCCCCGTTCCTGCGTTCCCCCCCACACACCCCAAGCTGGCTGCCGGTGGTAGGAAATCCAGGCATTGTTCTTCCCCATCAGAAAATAGCAGCAGCCTGAGGAAGTAGCAATCCTAACCCCACCCCCCACCCCCCACCCCCCACACCAGGTGTCCAGCTCAGATGCTAGTCAGCAAAATTACTCCGTGTGGCCCCATCCCCCTCCCCCACCTGCTCTGCCCCAGCCTCCAAGGATGCTGCCCCCAGAGCTGTGAGCACTCAGAGAAGTTGGGGGCAGCACAGTTTATGCCCAAGCCCATGGCACCCAACAGAGGGAGGGCAGCCCTGGAAGCGAGGACTAGGCCCCCCATGGCCGAGGCCTCTGCAGCCACACCCGAGGTGGCCATGGCTTTGTTGCAAATGGATACACTGGACACCAGAGCCTGCTGAGTGGGTCCCTGGTGCAGACCCCACCTTCTCTGTTCAGGAAACGGAGCATGCTGTGCTGGGGGGCAGTGCTGGGATGAGTGGAATGAACCAAAACCCGGTTACCAGCGCCTTCTATCAGCTCCGCCTCCACTCGGCGGATTGGCAGATGAGGATGGCAGAGGTTCTCCAAGATGCCTCTCGAAAATCCCCGGCAAAACCCAGGCACCTCGCCCCAAACCCTCCACGTGGGAGGACCGGCTCAGGGCAGAGTCACTGCCCGGCGAGTTAGCACCCTGGGCCTCCGCTTCCTCCTGGAGAAGATGGATGCGTGCTCCTGGCATCCCTCGCGGACAGCCCGAGCAGACCGGAGCAGTAACGTCTCGCTTTGTGCCCTGTGGACCACGCGCCCCGAGAGCCGATTGTTTGTGCCCCGGCGGCCTTTATCAGGAGCAGCCATAGGCTCTGTCTGGCTCCTCTGTAGAAAATCACACACGTACGAGGTGCCCGGGTGGCGTCTGACCCTTGATTTCATCTCGGGTCATGATCTTGCAGTTGTGTGAGTTCAAGCCCCACGTCGGGCTCTGCACTGGCAGCAGGGAGCCTGCTTGCAATTCTCTCTCTCCGTTGCTCTCTGCCCCTCCCCCACTCACACTGTCTCTGTCTCTCTCAAACAATTTTTAGAAAAAAGAAAAAATTACACACCTAGATATAAGCACTAATGTCTTCCCATAGTTTCAGTGGGGTCTGTAGACATCCCAGAAGCATGGGGGTCTTTGGGCTACATAATCTGAAGTGTTTGCTGATTGGAGGAAGCCGGGCGGAGGACCCTCCTGTGCAAGAGGCGGCCGGCCGTCCCGGCTCCAGGCAGCTCAGCACCTGCCCCTGCACTGACTCCCTTTGCGCTCTGCCCCCAGCAGGAAGGCCGGCAGAGGCCCTGCGGGCAGCAGGTGCTGACGTGGCCTTGGTGTCTCTTTCCAGCTGCGTGGTAGACGAGATGGATTTCTCCCCCATGGAGCTGGACGAAGCTCTCCGAAGTTCCAGGCACACATCCGGGCCCAAGGGGAGGCTCAGAAGGTGGAGTGGCTCATCGAGGCGTTCAGGTCGGGGGCGAGGCAAGGCGTGGGTGGGTGTGGGCAAGAGGAAGGTTACTGGTCATGGCCAGAGTGGAAGGACTGAACCCCTTTGGACGTGTGGGCACGCTTAGCCCATGCCTAGCATGACAGAGCCCACAGTCAAGAGCAGCTACGACCCTACAGTCATTCATCCCGGGACTGTGTGCACAGTGATTGGGTGGGATTCTCTATGCCCTTGCTGGGTATGGGACACACGAGTCAGCCACTGACCCAGCCTTCCAGGCTCAGTACCACTGGTGGGGCCAAGGTGGGGAATGAGGACACAATAGGAGGACAACTCTGGGGCCCTGAGCGGGGGGTTGTTCAGGCACTTCCTTCCAGGAGGGCTTCTTGGAGGTGGCGGCACTAATGGAAAAGGCAGGATTGAAGCCCACGTCATCTGAGCTGTGATAGCCACTGCCTTAGTCCTGGCACCCCATGGTTCCTCTTCTCTGATCTGCCCCCCTCACCCAGCTCCCCCTGAAGTCCCCAGTGGATGGGGGCCTCTTGGAGTTTGGGGCAGGGGCGCACATTTGAGGCAATGAGAACAATAAGCAGAATACATTAGTGAGGCTGTTGCTTCAGCTGCTGTAACAAAGATGCTCCAGCAGCCGTGGCTGAAACAAGATGGAAGTGCATCTCCCTCTGAGCTGGCATGAAGGAGGCCCAAGCCGGGCTCCCTTCATCTCAGGGTCCCAGGGAGCAGGGCCAACACCCACCACCACAGGGGAGAGGAGTGGGCTCTGCCTTTTAAGGTACAGCCTCGAAGATGCCCACATCCCATCTGCTCTTATCCCATTGGCCAGAACTTAATCACCTTCTGGGCTGCATCCAATCCCGAGGGAGACTGGGGCATGCAGTCCTCGTCCTAAGAAGGCATTGCCAGCCTAAATACAGGTAGGAGATGTAACCAGTGTGAGAAGGAGAGAGTGGAGAGAGCGGCACTCTGCCTGGCAGGTGTTATTTACCCCCGTTTACCAGATGCAGAAACTGAGGCTTGTAAGGCAGCACCCGGCCTCAGCCATTAGGCGCCAGGGCCCAAGTGAGGGTGGCTGCCATGCGTGAGGGCTAGACCCACTCCCTGCCCTGACTGAAGTGGTCCTGACCCTGCTCCCTCTCCCAGCCCCCAGCCAGCGGTACTGCATCTGCAACCCTGGGGTGGTTCGGCAGATCCGGAACCCAGACACCATTTTCATCCTGGCCTTTGCCATCATCCTGCTCAACACAGACATGTACAGCCCCAACATCAAACCTGAGTGGAAGATGAAGCTGGAGGACTTCGTCAAGAATCTGCGAGGTGAGCGGCCCCGGGACCCGGACTGTGGCATACAACCGTCCCACACTCTGCACACACACCCGGCTGGGCGTGGGGCCAGGACGTGAGTGCGCTGGGCTCAGGGCAGCGCAAGGGAGCTGGGCTCCAGCGCACCCAGCCATCGCACACAGGGGCCTTGGGCGAGTACCGGCTCCACAGACACGGCACAAGTCATCCTGAAGAGGGCAGACTCCTGTCACGCTCCATGACACACACTGGGAGCATGGACGGAGTGACCCATACCCGGGTCTTGTGCTGTGATGGTTTTAGCTTGTTTCGCAAAGATGCACAGGGATTTGACAGGTGGGCAAGCTCAGCCCAGCTTGGGAGGGCCAGGCCAGACATGGTCCACAGAGGCCGATGGGGTGATGTGAGGGAGCACAGTCGGGAAAAGGGCAGGAGGGGGGAAGCCAGGCAGTGGAGGGGCCGGGCAGAGTGTCTGTGCCACCATCCCTGCTGTGCCCTCTCCTACACTCCGTGTTCCTTATGAAACTGACTTGACTTTTTTTTAATGTTTATTTTATTTTTGAGAGAGAGACAGAGTGGGAGCGGGGGAGGGACAGAGAGAGAGAGAGAGAGAGAGAGACACACACACACACACACAGAGAATCTAAAGCAGGCTCCAGGCTCCCGAGCTGTCAGCACAGAGCCGGACATGGGGCTCGAACCCACGAAACGTGAGATCATGACCTGAGCCGAAGTCGGACATGACTGACTGAGCCACCCAGGCATCCCCTGACTTGCCTTTTGTGTGTATTTTTTTTTAATTTTTTAACGTTTTTTATTTATTTTTGAGACAGGGAGAGACAGAGCATGAATGGGGGAGGGTCAGAGAGAGAGGGAGACACAGAATCTGAAACAGGCTCCAGGCTCTGAGCTGTTAGCACAGAGCCCGACGCCGGGCTCGAACTCACGGACCGTGAGATCGTGACCTGAGCGGAAGTCGGACACTTAACCCACTGAGCCACCCAGGCACCCCTTGTGTGTATTTTTAAGAGGAAACTTATATAAGCACACTGTAAACAGGAAGACTGTATCATTTGCCACACGTGGGCAGCCATTGTAAAAATGAATTTGGTGGACGAAAACACCAGGCCGGGGCGAGTGGCCCATGTTAGACAGGTGCTAACAGTGGGCAGCAGGAAGGAAGGCCTTCCTGGTGTTGTTGCAGAGGAAAGGAATTGAAAAGGAGACGGCTGTCTCCCAAGTGGCACCATGTTAGCTGACAGCATGTCCTCGTTTACCTGGAGTCCCTGCAAGGAGGAGGAGGGACTATGTCCCTTTCCTTGGGAAACACCAAGCTGCAGCAGGCTGAGATCCCCTTAGGGTGCCATATTTTTTTTAAAAAAGGAAAAAAGTTGGTCTGAATCAGGTCCAACTTTGTCAGCTTGTTGAGCTATTTTTTTTTCCTATCCAGTTCTTTAAGTCTTCTGAACTGATGACAAAACTTTAAGTTTTTGATCTTTGTTGCGCCATTTAAATTTCCTATAAAACCACCGCTCTGTCGTCCCCTTTCCTGGGGCAGGAAGGCCCTCCCCTCCCACCCCCCCCCCCACCCCCCACCCCCCCCCACCCCCCCCCCGCACCGGGGTTTGAACTGTCCTGGTGCGCCCCCTGGTGGTGGGTACCCTGCAACAGGCCAGCTAATGGGGTGCCCATCCAGAAGAGTGCCAAGCTGCCCGCTTTTCCCAGCTGGGCTCCAGGACCTGATCAGTCAGGGAAGCCAAGGGGCAGGGCTTGGTTCAGACCAACCAGATGGCCATCCCCTGCCCAGAGCACTCATGGTGTGTGGCCCTCTGCTAGATCTCAGGGGTGCTGTGGACCCCAGGGAATTCAGGTCTTAGCTACAGTTCCCAGGAAGCTAAGGAATCTGGGAATTTTCTTAATGGCAATTCAGCACCAGAGCGTGCGAGAGAAACCAGCAGATGCTTTGATGGGACAGGGGCTGTCTCTCCTCACAGGGCTGAGCCTGATTCTGGTCTTCACAGGGTCCCCCGTGCCCTTAGCATGTAGGCCTGTGCTCCCTCGCTGCCCAGAGAGCAGGCTGTGTGCTGCATGCTGTTGGTGACCCCATGCGCTGCAGTTTAAAGGTCTTTGCGATTTGACTCTGGTTTTTTTTTTTTTTTCCTGCCTTTAGACCTCACCCACATAATTGGGACTCCCCTGTATGGGGAACAACAGAAGCAGCCTGAAATGATTAGCCCAGAGGAGAGAAGGCTCGGGGAGGGAAGGGTTGCTCAGTCAGATTGCCAGTCGGCCACCCTCACATCAGTGGCTTTGTCGTTTGTATCCGGCCTTGCACCCGACCATCCCAGCAGTCTGGGGGAGTTATCATCCCACTTCTCAGGAGATCGAGCTGTCGGCTGTCTCCCAAGCCTGAACCGTTCCCTCCAAATCCCATCTTTTCAAGCCAGGAACTCAGGAGTGTTCTGTTCAGTCTTCCTTGTGTTCAGAAGGGTAGCCAAGGCAGAGGGAAGGGATCTGCCCAAGGTCACGTCCACGGGGGCAGGACTCTGGTCTCCCACAGCCTGGCTGGTGCTCCGCACCAGGCAGACGTCCAGCTTGGTGTTTGTAGAGGAGACCTTCCCCCCCTGCACACACTGGGCGCATTTTCTCTGGAATTCCTCACTCTGGTTCCCCCGGGGAGACCCTCAGCAGGAGTGCCTTTGGGGGGTTGGAGGGTAAGCGGGGGAGGAATCGCTCACCAGCATGGCAGCCAGATGAGCAATGATTTTCTTTTATTGATGTTTGTTTTTAAGTTTTCTAGATTGATTTCTTTTTAATGGCTATTATCCTCACATAGTTTCAAAAAAAAAAAAAAAAAACACAGAGTAAGACAAGCTAGCAATCACATTCTTTGGTATTTACCCAAAGGAATTGAAAACCCCGTACATCCACACAAAATCCTGCACAGGATGTTTATAGCAGTTTTATTCATAGTTGCCAAAACTTGGCAGCAGTCGAGAGATGTCGTTCGGTGGGGGAACGGATACATAAACGGTAGTCCATGCAGACAATGGAATATTATTCAGCACTAAAAAGAAAAGAAGCCATGAGAAAACAGGGAGGAACCTTAAAAATGCATACCACCAAGTGAAGAAAGCCAGTCTTAAATGGTTGCATACCATAGGAGGCCAGCCATATGACCTTCTGGAAAAGGCAAAACTATGGAGACATAAGAGATCAGTTGTCACCAGGGGTTGGAGGGAGGAGGGGCGGAGGAGGTAGAGCACGGGGGAGTTTTCGGGCAGTGACACTATTCCACCTGACTCCGTGGTGGTGGAGACGTGTCGGTAAACGTTTATTATCGAACACACAACACCAAGAGTGAATCCCAATGTAAATTATGGATTTTGGGTGATAATAGTGTGTCAGTGTGGGTTCACTGGTTCTAATAAATATATGACTCTGGTGTGGGAAGTTGGTAGTGGGTGGGGGCCGGTGTTACGGGGAAATCTCTGGGCTTTCCCCTGAATTTTGCTGTGAACTTAATTGCTCTAAAACACAGTTCTAAAAAATAGTCTGGTTTTAAAAAATGTGTGGGGTGCCTGGGTGGCTCAGTCAGTTGAGCGTCCAACTCTTGATTTCAGCTCAGGTCATCATCCCAGGGTCATGGGATTGAGCCCTGTGTTGGGCTCTGCTTAGGATTCTCTCCCTCTCTCTCTGTCCCCCCCTCTTCCCTCTGCCACTCTCCCCACTCTCACACTCTGTCTGTAAAATTAAAAAAAAAAGTATGAACGGTCAGTAGCAGAGCCCCTCCCACCCCTACCTGTGTGCCCAAGGCCACACCCTCCCCCTTACAGTTCCGTGTAGGTTCCCTGTGGTCATCCTCATTTTCCTGGCAGCTGTGTGGTATTCCATTGCACCTGTGCAGGGATGGCTTAACCAGTCCCCTATTAATGGGTAAATGGGTGAATCCCAGTCTTCTGCTCTTTGGAAACCATGCTGCCATGAGTGCCCTGGTCTGTGCATCATGGCCCATGGGATAAATTTCCCCCGGATGCAACCAGTGGCCCAGAGGGGCTTTGAGTGTATATTTGTGACCCTCCCACCAGCAGTGGCTGGGAGGCCCCTTCCCACAGCCTCGCCAACTGCGCAGTTTACCAAACCTCTGGACCTCTGCCAGTCTGTGGTCCGAGGACTGGCGTGGGGTTGCGTTTCCCTCTTGAGTGGGGCCGAGTTTTCCTCACAGCAGCTTTTCAGGGTATAGTGGAAAGGGCGCATGCCTGTCATCAGAACAACCTGGCTTCAAGGCCAGACCCCAGCTTCTGCGCACGTGACGTGGGACAACAGCTGGTGGCGCTGCTCAGGTGCACGGAGTTCTCACTTTCTGGGAACGCACCGCCGCTGCTCTGTCTTCTTCACGAGACCTCCGTGAAGTCACCCGTGCGCTTGATGGCCCACTTCACAGAGGACCCCCAGCGCAGAAACTCGGTCCCACGGCTCGTGAGGGGCAAAGCAAGAACTTAGGCCCATGCCTGTGGGAGCCTGAAGCCACAAACACCAGCTTCACAGCCACCCCCAACCCCGGGCCCTTCCCTGAGCCTTGCTTTCCCAGCTGCGGAATGGAGACGGTCACACCCACCCAGCGGGGCCGTGGTCAGGATTAGCAAGCTGATGTTTATATAAAGCCCTTGGAGCATGGCTGGAAGCTGGCACAGCCCTCTGCGTGCTGATCTGGGTGGCTATGCTGGTCTTGTCCTGGTGGAAGGATCCTAGGGCATTTCATAATTGACTGAAGGTGTTCAGTGGCTGTGGGTCTGGAAGGTCTTTGGTTCTGCTGAGGATTGATGAAAGGGATTGATATTCTGATTGGGTTTAGAAACTTGGTAAATCAGGGGTGAGCCTGGGGCCCTGAAGCTGAGCGGTGCCAAAGCCACCCAGACCCTGGCCCGCCCTGAGGCCTGGCTACTGTCTCCTGCCCAGGTGTGGACGATGGTGAGGACATTCCCCGGGAGATGCTAATTGGGATCTAGGAGCGCATTCGCAAGCGGGAACTGAAAACCAACGAGGACCACGTGTCCCAGGTGCAGAAGGTGGAAAAGCTCATCGTGGGGAAAAAGCCGGTATGTGGTGGCCCTGCATCCCTGGCTCCCTCACTCCCACCCACCCCTCCCTGATGCGACCCCAGGCCTGCCCCACTGGCATTAGCTTTGGACAGGGGCCCTGATGCCATTTGGAACCTGGCTTCTTCGGGGCATAGTTGGGGGGGGGGGGCGGTTCCTTTAGCTTTAGGGTGGCTCCTGCCTGATATTGGGGAATAATAACCATTGGCCCTGGGTTATATTTAAAGAGAGCCTGAGGCTCTTAAGAAACCAGCCCAAGTTGCGCAGTGGTCCCTTGGTGGCCTGGGAATGCCCTTATCGGCCTTTCCAAGTTCTGGCAGCGAGGAGGTCTCCTGAGCTGTGTGTGGCATGTCTGGACAAAGGCTATGGGAACGTGCCTCTGGAGGGGTGCTTACCTACTCGGATGTCATCCCATTAGCTCTCTCGGGTCCCAGGTGCATGCTTTGGATCATTAATATCTTTTCTTGTTTGTTTAATGTTTCCCACATAGATTGGATCCCTGCATCACAGGCTTGGCTGTGTGAGTATCCCTCTGCTTTTACATCCTGGCTGATATCCCGCCCCGGGTTGGGGTTGGGGTGGGGGCAGGGAGGTCCACCATGTTCTGTGTTCACCTCCCTGCATCCCCTGGTTCCCAGATCCACAATTCTGGCTACTTGAGTTCCTTTCCAGAGTGATAAGAAATTTGATTTTCATAATTCTCCCAGCCTCGAACCTCTGCAGGCCCAGGCTGCAGCCACCTGGGGAGGGTTGTGTACCGTCAGGCCAGGGCAGATGGTGTCCCTCCCTCTCACCAGGCCCGTTTAAGCGCAGAGGCCAAGGCTTGCCTCCCACCCGAGGCACTGTGCCCAAAACAGATGAGGCTGATGGGCCATTGCAGGCCTGCTCACCCAACCCGCCCTCTGCCGCCCACACTCCACTGTCACCACCTTGAGCAGGTCTGCCTGCCTGCTCACCCCAGGAGCAGCAAGGCTAGCCTTGCAGTCACGTGGCACTTTCCTTATGTGTCCGTCTTTACCCTTCACCGGGCAGCCTGCATTGCAAGAGTCAGTGTCACAAACCGGTCTGCTCCCCCCTCTTCCCACCTTGGCCTAGAGACAAACCACTAGACGCTGCCGTGGCCAGCCCTCACCCACCTCTCCGGCCCCGCCTCCCACCACCCTCTCCCCTTCACGCTTTTATTCCAAACGATGCCCCTCCCTGAGCACACCAGCCTGGGCCAAGCCCTTCCTCCCATCTTCCTGATGCGCTGAGCTCGGGCCTCCCACCACCAGGGCACCCATTGCAGAGTGAACCCTCCCTGCCAACACATCCCTTTACTAACCTGCTGTCTCCTGCGTGAGCCTGGGTGCTCTCAGAGCCACCACTGGGCCTCCCCAGTGACTTGTCACTGCAGCCCTTAGATACCATACAGGTAGTACCTGGCCTTGAGAGTGGCTCGGGCTTCAGCAGAGTGGGGGCTCACGTGAACCCATGGCAGGCGTGCTCCGCGTGGAGGCCCAGGCCAGGCCCCACGTGGTGGTGTGGCTGCCGGCCCAGGAGTTGGGGCAGGGAACCATCAGAAGCGTTGGGGTTCTTTAGGAGGGGCCTGGAATCCTCTCTGGGCTCTGCACCTTCCCAGTTGTGTGGCTGAGGCAAGTTGCTCAACCTCTCTGTGCCTCAGTGTCCTCATCTCAAGTAGACACTCTGGAGAAATCTTTGCGGGACTAACAGGCTTATGTGTGTGATGGGCACTTTGTGGGGACTGAGAAATCACGAATTCCTCACTGTGGGGGCTCCCGTGTACACGTGATGCTCTAAGACATCTGGGACCTGCCTGAAGGAAAGGAAAGGAGGTGTCGCGAGAGGCAGGGACACTTTCCATGGCCCTTCAGGAGAGCTCCTGAGGAAGAGCAGGGAAAGTTGCAAGGAGTCCAGGCACGTCTGCTGTGTGCGGTTGGTGGGAGAAGGCGTTTTCGAAGGCCAGGCCCACAGGCTGGGTTCCCAGCGCACAGGGACTGCACCGGAGGGGCTGGGGGCTGACGCAGCGCTTCCTCCCCATACAGGTGCTCTCTCTGCCCCACCGGCGGCTGGTCTGCTACTGCCGGCTCTTCGAGGTTCCAGACCCAAACAAGCCCCAGAAGCTCGGGCTGCACCAGCGAGAAATCTTCCTGTTTAATGACCTCCTGGTGGTATGTGGTTCCCCAGAGCGTGTCATGGCTGGGACCCGTGGCTTGGGGCAGCCTTGAACTGCAGCTCCGGTCTCCCATCTGGCCTTGTGTGCCTGCGCTTGGGGAAAGGCACCCACGTGCGTGGGGTGGAGGTGAAGGGGATGGAGTCAGCCCCACGGTCTCGGGTTACAAGAGGCAGAATCTAACTCACAGGGCAGCCGACGAAAACGGGACTTCGTCAGCTTATTTAAAGCCCGGAGGGGGGTGTGGGGCTTCAGCCCCAACTATTTCTAGAAGCTTACACAGCGTCAGCGGGACTCCTTTATTAGGCTCTCTGTCTCTCAGCTGCGTGGGCTCCCTTCTCAGGAGCTCTGTCCACAAAGGGAAAGTCAGTCTTGGCAGTTGCAGGCTTAATCCTGCCCCCTCCCTGCATCCCCGGCCACCAGGGGGATTTTCTTGGGAAGAGTCCGGGCAGAGGTCTCACTGGTTCCCGTGCCCATGCCTGAGCCGCTCACAGGGGCCAGGCAGGTGCAGTGCTGTCTCATTGGCTAAACCCGGGTCACTGATCACCCCCAGGAGTGCCGGGTGGCAGAGAGGGGGTTCCCCAAAGGGAAACTGTGGAGCTCTTGCCAAAAAAAAGGTGGCTTGGATGCTGGCCACCGGGGATAAAGATGCCCCTGGAGACAACGGGGGGAAACTGTCCCTTGGTTCTTTGTCTCTCCTGCATGCCCTGGGCTTTCTTGCTAGAGGCCCTTGTCCCTGTCCTTGCTAGAGGCCCTACCTGCCTGAGGACCAGCCACTTCTCTCTGACTGCTGAGGTTGGAATCTGGACCTGTGGGTTTCAAGTCTTTGTCAAGAGTCCCTGACCTCAAGCAAGTGACTTCAAATTCCTGAGCCTCCGTTTCCTCCTCCAAAATCTCTCAGGCAGTCACAGAGCTCAGGTGGGGTCCTGGGTGTCCAAGCCCAGCCTGGCGCCTTCGGGGTCATGTGCAGTGTGGCGCCTGCCACCTCTCTGCTGAGGGTCGCCAGCCAGGACGACATCTGGGATTCAAGGGAGCGGAAGCCAGCATCCATGTCAGGATGTGCCTAGACACACAGGCCTGCCCTGCCCCAGAGGCCTCCCGACCTCTGCACTGCCAAGAGGGTTTTGACGTTAGTCTCGGTCAGAATCCCGAGCGCCCAGAGTTGCCCCTGAGCGGTGCAGGCGATACGACTCAGCCTCTGTCTCTGGCTGCCCCCAGGCGACCAAGATCTTCCAGAAAAAGAAGAATTCGGTGATGTACAGCTTCCGACAGTCCTTCTCCCTGTACGGCATGCAGGTTCTGCTCTTCGAGAACCAGTGTAAGTCCGTGCTGGGGGCCTGCCACGGCCCGGCCGCGAGTGTGCTTGCTGGAGCACTCGTCCACACGTGGCCTTGTGCCACGTGGTGGAAACGGTGTCACAACTCCCACCTTGTAGTCATGAAGTGCTGTGCCCCCAAGGATCTCCCCCTGGGGATCTCCCCCAGCTCTCCCACGTGTGTTCCGTATTCCTGCTTCACCAGCAGAGAGAAGGTTGCAGGCCAGGGGTCTGACGAGCCACAGTACCTGGGGAGAATTTGATAACATTGTACATGGTGGTGATCGCCTTTGCTTTTGCTCCTACGTCTTCTTACCGTGTGGTTAAGGTTTTTTTAATTCAGGGTGGAGTGGATTTATGCCAATAAAATGTTGCCCAGAAGACACTAAGTAAATGGCACAGGTGATGTGCAAACACAGGCAAACAAACAGGTGCAGGCAAGGCCTGGGGGGCTGTAGGACAGGAGCCCGGTCCTGAGCGGAGAGCCTGGGTGCAAATGCATCAGGACCTAGCGGTCCCCGGGCCGCATTCCCTTTGTCTGTAAAGTGGGGTGATAGCACCTACCTCAGGGACTTAGGTGAGTCCATACACGAAGTGCTTAGAGCAGGATTTATTCTTAGGTGTTATTGGAGTCTTCTCTGGGTATGAGTGGGCCATGGGGCCTGAGGACTTGGGGGAGGAGCTGACACCCCCACTGACTTTTTTCTGTTGACCTGGTCTTTCTCTGATACCCAAGCCCTTCCCTTTACCTTTCTCCCTCTTTGTCCCGTCCCTGTTGGAGGTCCCTGAGCTGTAGGCTGAGCCAGGCCTCCTGAGATGGGCAGTGAGGGGGAGGTCCTGTTGCCCTGCCCATTTTGTGCTGGCCCCAGGGGAGGACCGTTCCAGTCGAGTGTCATGATATCTCCAGCAGCAGGGAAGCCCTCATCCTCTCAGACAGGTTGCCAAGCTACCGTCTGATCCGCTTTCAATCTGCAGGTTGAAAAAGAACCAGGGACCTGTGCCAGGGCCATCCCTGCCTTGCCTTGGTTTCTACCAGGGTGGAAGGTGGCCTCAGGGAGCATGGTGCCACCCACATCGTCCTGACCAGAAGGCCCTCTCTCCGAAGGGGTGGCGGTGGTTGCGATGCTCCCAGCATTGGGCCCGACCAGACTGAATCTGCAGGCAGAGGCTGTGCCCTCCTCGTTTTTACATTCCCAGGGCTCAGCCCTCAGCCCTGAACCCAAGGTCCTGGCATAAGCCCAAGAGTCAACACTGACATTTCTGTGGGACATGCCTTCGTAGCAGGGATCTCAAAGTGGTAGCTGTGGGTCAGTCGCAGCCCAGTTATGTGTTTGGTTTACACATTTTAAAAAATTTGTTGACCTGATACTTAATATCTAAAGTTACTAAAATCGGGGGCACCTGGGTGGCTCAGTCTGTTAAGCGTCCAACTTCATCTCTGGTCATAATCTCACAGTTCGTGAGTTTGAGCCCTGCATCGGGCTCTGTGGTGATGGCTCAGAGCCTGGAACCTGCTTTGGATTCTGTCTCCCTCTCTCTCTCTTTGCCCCCTCCCCCCTCACACTCTGCCTCTCTCTCTCTCTCTCTCTCTCTCTCTCAAAAATAAACATTAAAAAAAATTTAATTAAAAAATAAAATAACAAAAATTTTAGATATTTTTGAGTTTTCTTGAAAACCGAGAAGGTTTTTGCTAGGCCCACATTCCCACGTCATGTGGCTGTCATGGGCTGCATGCCCCTCCCCCCGCCCCCCACTCACTCTGTTGCTCAGTCTCATGTGGTTTACTTCCTACATTTATGGGAACACACTAGGCATTTGAGTTCCCAGCCTTGACTTAGGTCTGAGCAAAAGTGGGATTGGTGTTTGGACCAAGAACCTCCAAACATCCAGTAGCTGATGCTTGATTCCCGCTGAGGAGAGAGGCACTACCAGGGGACCAAAGCCACAGAGACTCTGTGAGCTTGGAGGTGGCACCAGGCAGGTCACAGGCCAGAAAGACCAAGCACTCAGCATAGAGTGCATTGGGTATGGGGCACCCATGAAGCACCCAAGGGAACTGAGGGTCTGGAGGCCATTTGTGAGAGAACAGAGCTCAGTGTGCACTCAGAATTGCCCAGGGAGACCAGATAAGACTCCCCCCCAGCACAGGACACTGACTGTGACTCCCGGACTCCACCCCTGGCCATTCTCGAGCTTCAGGCAATGACCAAGGACCTTGACTTGAAGGGTCTAGGCTCCACGACCTTCAGGTTGAGGAAGGATGGGGGCCCTGACCTCTGTTCAGATTGGCCAAATCTGCCCCAGACTTCTGCATAGAACAACACAGACCCAAGTCAGGAGATGGGGATTTCCTGGCAGTCTCTCTGGTCTGCCCTGTGGATGCCTTTCCTCCCTGGTTAGACGTGTCTGCTGAGAGCCTGGACCCTTAGACTTAGCATTTTCTTGACCAGCAGAAAGAGTGCAGAGAGCACCCAGGGATCCGTGGGTTCTTCTCCTCCCCTTCTCCTTTGTAGACTACCCCAATGGCATCCGGCTCACATCTGCTGTCCCCGGAGCAGACATCAAAGTGTTAATAAACTTTAACGCTCCCAATCCTCAAGACCAGAAGAAGTTCACCGACGACCTGCGGGAGTCCATCGTGGAAGTGCAGGAGATGGAGAAGCACAGGATAGAGTGTAAGTCCCAGGCCCCATGGAGAGGAAGAGCCAGCAGCCCCGGCATCTCATGGGACTTGCTGGACGCGGCCGTTGGCTCCCATCTGGTGCCAGGGACTCTGGGGGCCCACAAAAGTGAGGTGCCCTGGTCTCACCTGGCCTTCCCACAGCCCTGTGACAGGGAAGCCCCCATACCCGGGCCAGAGGAGGTGGCGTGGGGAGGGCAGCAGAGGCCTCCGCGTGAGAGTGAGGGCTTCCGCGGCCCAGGCCCATCCTGCCTGTGGGACCACATGGCATGCCCTGAGAGAGCCTGGTTCCCCCGTCGCCCCACGAGACAAGATTTCCCGGAGATCCGGAGCTGATCTCGTTGCACCTTGGTGTGCTTATTCTTCTTTCGTCTTCCATGTCAGGGAAGTCACCACCAAGCCCATCCTGTGGGTTTCATCGGACCTGATTATCATCTTTTCTCTCCTGGCTCCAAGCCTCACTCCCTGGAGACACACAACTACCCCCACCTTTGGGCCCCACCCACGGCAAGGTCGGGTTACCCCTTGCTCATCCGCAGACCCAGGCCAGCCAGTCTCCTTGCCAGCCCTCAAGCCTGCAAAGTGTCGGTCTTTCCTGCAGACCCCAAGGCCCGTGCCTCTCCAGCCTCCCTTTCAGAGTTTCCTCCTGGCTCCCTTTTGTCAAAGGCAGCGTTCACACCTTCTCTTTCTTTCCCAAGACAGCCGTGGGCCCTGACTTTTCCTCAGGCCAAACAGATGGCAGCTGGGCGCGATGCCAAGCCTACACAGAGGGCCCAGGGCCTCCCCCTCAAGGCTTTGTTTTCTCATTGGTCCCTCGCCCCCTGTTTCAGTGGAGCTCTAGAAGCAGAAAGGCATCGTGCGGCCCAGCATGTCCCAGTGCTCCAGCCTCAAAAAGGAGTCCGGCAACAGGACGCTGAGCCGAGCCTGCCTGGATGACAGCTACGCCAGTGGAGAGGGCCTCAAGCGCAGCGCCCTCAGCAGCTCCTTGCGGGACCTCTCCGAAGCGGGTAAGAGCGGGCCAGGACCCCCTTCCTAGCCCAGCACACGCAGGACTCAGACCGGGCAACTGGGGCACGCGTTGCATGCCGGGAAAGGACCGCAGTGGCGGCTGGTGGCGGCAGGGCTCGGACGGAGTGCCGTTGGGTTTCCCGTGACTGTCCCCAGACCTTAGTAGCATCTGACCACACAGAGAGGGTGTCCCAAAAAGGCCAGAGGAAACAGGATCCGGCTGTCAAGGCAGAACAGCCAGGAGGTTACCCCTATTCTCCCTTTCTTCTTCTAGGGGTTTTATTTATTCTTTTATTTATTTTCCGGAAACTGCTCTCACACAGAGTGAGCCAGGCCCCACTGATGGATGTGTCCCTTGTCCTCTGTGCTGCCGCGTCCCTGTGTTTTATGCTGATGAATGAAATGGAGTGAAGCCCTCGAAACTGTGTTTGGAGAACCCCCTCTCCCACTGTCCCTGGTCTCATTTCCCTCACGGAGGTCTCCCTTCTTGGGAAACCCGGGCCCCCATCCGGCCCAGAGGCAGTGGCCACAGCTGCCCCCTGGATGCCGGGGCGGTGGGGGGAGGGGGGGGAGCCCTGGCACAACCGTGGTTTTTGTTACTGTTTCTTTGTTTCTGTGTGTGTTTATTTGCTGCCAGCCTCTTAACCCCTAAGCAAGCAGCACCCCTAGAGCCTCCCAGATTTCCCAGGGGAGGAGGTGTGTCTAGAGCGTCAGGGAGCTTTTGGGGGCAGCTCTCCCAGCCGGGTCCCCTGGGCCAGCCGCCCGTGAGTGTTGTTTAGCCTGCTTTGCCTGCAGTGCCATCAGAGAAGCTGTGGAGGGACAGCCCCTGAAGCCCCCCAGTCACGTCTCAACAAGCAGCTTCTTCTGGGAGGAGGCTCCTGCTACAATGGAGCAGAGGTTACAGGACGTTGTCCCACAGAGGGCACACAGCTCCGGGTGTCCTGGCTCTAGGAGCCTGATTGCAGGCCCTGGGTTGTCGGAAAAGACCCTCTCGGGCCAACATGAGCCGCCTCCTCTCCAGGGGCCCGACAGCCCCCTCCTCTTCTCGGGGCCTCACCCGCCCCACCCTGCCTCGGACATTACCTCGTGGCCAGCCCTGGGCCCCGCTACTAAAAGAGCCTGCTCATGACTCCATCCCACACCTGCCCCACCGGCCGCACTGCCTCCCTCCAGCTTACTCATTTCCCAGAAATTTTTTTTCTTTTTTTTTCTTTTTTTGAGTTGGAATTTTTTTGTCCTTATTTTGTCCTGTCATTTTTTTTTTTCATAGTAAAAATCAGAAATCCATTGCCAGAATGAGGGTTTACCCAGGGTTTCTCAACCCCAGCACCATTGACGTTTTGTGCCAGATAATTCCGTGCTGTTGGAGGGTGCTGTCCTGTGCACTGCAGGATGTTTACCAGCATCCTGGGCCTCTACTTACGAGATGCCAAGAGTATCCCCCCCCAGTCATAACAGACAATAATGTCTCCAGAAACGTCCAGGGGTCCTCTGGGGGGCAAAAATCACCCCTAGTTGGCAAAGTGCCACGGGTTGAGAACCACTGGTTTTCCCTATGGCTTGTTAAACCCAGCTAAATGTAATTAGACAGCTCTGGGCCTCTGCAGGCTGGTAGCCGGGACCTCTGTTTGGGTTTGTGCAGTGGCGTTAGGCCTGGCCTCTCTGTTCCCTGATGCAGCACCTGGAGGGCGGATGGGTCCCGTCCAGTCCCTCAGGTAACAGTGGCTCTGTTGAAACCGAGGCTCCCAGCGTAGCCAGCCACACCTAGGACTCCAGCTCCTGGGGGTCAGATAGAGCTGCACACCCAGGCCTGTGTGAGGGAGAGAGCGCTGAGGTTCAGCTGCTTTCCTTCTGTCGTCGCCATTGCCGTTGTCGTTTGGACATTCTGAACTAAGAAAAACTCTAGGGATTGAGTCTTCCCAGGAGACCATGTGAAGAATCCCCCGGGAAGGCAGCCCCCTGTCCCCAGGAAGCCTGGAGGGTGTGTTTGAGTCCTGGCAGCTGCCAAGGCCCCAGACTGGGAACCCTCCACGTGCAGTCTCCAGAGGTAGACCGGCCAATGCCGGCAGCCATCCAGGAAGATGCTGGGCTCAGCACCCGAAGACGTGCCCCGGACTGGGTCGGAGTGAAGCTCTCCGGAGGCAACGTCACTCTCCCCACCATGGCCCTCACTAAGAGGGCTGCTGGAGAAGAGGCAAGGCCTCAGGGATACTATCTCCCTTCGGGAAAGCTAGCGCTCAGTTGTTGGCACGTCACTGCTCTGGGGGCATCTGCCCTGGACCTGCAATCACACGTCATTCCGGGTGACGACACACCTCAGACGTGGATCCCCCAACCCCCCACCACCAATTCTCTCCACACGGTCTTCCTTCGTCTGGGATCCATGCTCATTTCAGTGGCACCAGAGCCCTGTCGGCCTGCCATCAAGGGCCTGCGTGGACCGGGGACACAGGTGTGACTGCAGCCTTAACCCCTGGCCCAGATCAGTCAAGTCATGATGGACACTATACCCAAGCCCCCAGAGTCCTCCTGCCCCTCCCAGCCAAGGTGCCCAACATCAGTCTCCAGAGAGAGGATGTCTCCCAGAGGCCATGGGACCTGCCTGCACCTGTCATTGCTCCGGGGCCTAGCCAGAGACCTGCCACGTTCTGCCCCTGGGAACCCAGGAAGCCCTCTCAGGGGAGATTTGGTGGCTCCTGGTGGCCAGTGTCCAAAGCAGCACCTGCTCAGCCTCCAGCATTATTAAGGACCACAGGGTAGGACCCTGGGTTGAGAGCCCTTGCTGCATTCTGTGCTGATACCAAGAAGCCGGAGAAGGCTGTGAAGAGCCATGCTGGGAACTCCTTCCAGACGTGGTTACTGATCCTGGCCACGGTTGGCCTGGCAGGGCCTGATCAGGTTCTGGGAGAGGCACTGGGCGGGGCAGGACTCACCTGTGGCTGTTGCAGGACCCCCCCCCCCCCGCCAAGAGAGCGGGAGCGTAGCAGGAGATAGAGTGCAGGTGAGGGATAGTGTGGGTGCATGGGCGAGAGCCACTTTCCCAGCATGCTTCACCGCCATTAGCACATGATGTGCACCTGTGTGCACACACCCGGACACAGGTCTATAGCGAGCAGGTGTCTGTGGGGTGTGCCCATGACTAGGGGCTCTGGGACTGGACTGCAGACAGCAGTGAGGTAGGGATACCTCACATCTCATGCTTATTTGGGAAGTTGAAAAGATGGATTCTGAGAAACTTAGCATCACTCAAAGACATCCAAGTTAAAGCTGTCCTAAGTCTTGGCCCACTTGGGGGCAGGAGGAGGAGGGTTTTGTTGTACTTCAGGTCAGATACCACACAGAGCCCCCAAACCTAGCTCCAGGCCTGGCCTAAGTCCCCTTGAGAGAAGCACATCAGTCAGAAGACATTGCTGGGCACTGGTGGGGTGGGCTGGCCTTACTGTGTCCCTGGTTTTCAGTTAGGGGAGCCCTCTAGGCTTCGAGGGGCCAGAGAGCTGATTTTAAAACCGCAGAGACAGCAGAGATCTGACTTCAGCATTTCTGCATGGTGCCACAAGATCCCGAGTATCTGATGCTCACATCTACCCTACTCAGAGGAAGGCGCGTACCCATTTCACAGATGCAGAAACTGTGCTAGAGAATCAAAGGAGTGCCAGGTGGGGTTACCTCTTCAGCCAAAGAGCCTCGTTCTGCTCTATGTCCCTGGACCACTGTGTTGGGACAAAAAGCAGGAAAGGAAGATGGCCAGCCTCTCTTCTCATATGAGCTGAAAGATGAGGATATGTGACGACCCTCATCTTTCTTCCAGCTGGGAATAAGGGCCAGGTCCTACGTGGTTCTCCCTGGTCCTCAGCAACTGGTGGAAAACACTCTTGCCCTAATCTTCTGTGTGGCCCTGTCCTGAGCGAGCTCTGAAGCCCTCTCACACATGCCAGAGTCAAGCAAAGTTCCCAGCTGGGACTCAGGTTTGGGTGTTGGCAGGCCAAGCAAAGGTTCCGAATGTCCCCCGAGTCCACTGTTGTATGCCCAAGATCAAGGCTCCGTCCCAGTACACTCAGACGCCACGGTGAGGCCTGAAGGACCCACAGACCCACTCTCTAGCCCGCACAGGGCCAGCTTCTTGGCCACAGAGAGGCACGTGGCAGCCTTTCCATCTTTCAGGCTCCTGGGCTCACTCAGCCTGCATTCTGCTCAGAAGGCAGCATGGCCAAGCTTCCCAGCCCCAGAGATGGACAGGCAGACCTGGGTGTGAGTCCTGCTCGCTCACTGTGGAATTGGACAGTCGGTCCATGAGCCTCAGCCTCCACCTCCTCCTCCTCCTTGGCACAAAGACACACCTGTACTGCATTGCTGCGGGGCTTGACCAAGAACAAATGTCTTCGGCTCGTGGCCAGGGCTGCACAGGTGGAAGCCTCCAGAACATCAAGTGGGCAGCCCCTTCTCTGTCCCCTCTTCCTATCTGCTTTCCTGAGGGCTGGACAGAGATGGGACCCCAAAGCTTGGGCACCCACCATTCTTGCCAGCCTCAGTGTCCTGCAGGAATCCATGGAGAGGGCCTCCAAAAGGACCCTGGAGGCCAGGCTGAGCCTTAGGCCTCCAGAACCAAGAAGACACAGCCTTCCTGTAACACAGCCAACATATATTGAGCGCCTACTATATGCCATGTGCCGGGGTGTAGTAGAAAGCCATCGGCAGGCAGCGCTCACAGCTGAGGGAGCACTTGTGGCATCCGGAAGGGCGGTACCCGCAGAAGGGAAGCAGGACTCTGGGCTCTCCCAGCAGACCCTGACCCTGCCTCCTGCCCCTGGCCAGGGCACTGCACAAACCAAACAGTTGGCTCCAGAGGCACCAGCACATTTGAGCTCCCCAGAAGGAAAAGACAGGACACCAAGTTTAGTTTCCTCCTAACCATCAACCCCACCCTGCCTGCAAGGGGGGAGATGTAGATGTATGTGTGAATATGCATATACATATGTATATGAAATCCAAGCAGTCAGGGCCGCACAGGACCACATCTTGTTTGTTTTGAGCCATTGGAGAAGCTGCCCCTGTCCCATCCCCTGTTGGCAGGTGGCTGGAGCACAGGGCATCTGGCCCCCGCTGTGCACGCGCCCCAGCCCACTTGGAGGCATCCCCCCCAACCCCCCACCCCCCCACCAACAGACTGCCAGTCCAGGAGAAGGGGTATCAAGTTGGGGCTGGTTGAAAATGAATTTTTTTCTTTGAAGTCCCCCTCCTTTTTTTGTCTTTTGAAACTCATTACTGCCCTCCCACGGGCTTCCCTACGGAGCCAGTCCTCTGACCCTCCCCCCGGCCTGCGGCAATGGTGACGCAGGGCCAGGCAGGCGGCGGCCAGGCCTCGTGTCCCTGTCTAACCTCTGGTATTGCATGTTCTGGGCAGGGAAGCGAGGGCATCGCAGCAGTGCGGGATCGCTAGAGAGCAATGTGGAAGTAAGTAGGAAGCGCCTACGTCCAGCTGGCTGTCGTGTGTTGCCTCCCTGATCCTTGGTTTATATCTGTTGTCTTTTTTTTTTTTTTCGTTCTTTTTTCCGTTTTGCTCTTCCTTCCCCCTACTGCACAGAGGCGCAGACACGCCCCGTCCCCCATGCCTGCCTCAGCCCCAGTGCATGCCAGCTTCCCCCCTCCTAGAATCGCCCGTGCCTCTCACCGCTTGTTTGGGCTGGACCCATGGGAGGTGGGGGTGGTTCTGGATTCCGTGTTTTAGTTCCCGCTTAACCCCGTCCCCTGTGGCCCCCCAAGCATGGTTAACATCCAGGCTTCCTGGCACTCCCCCACCCCCACCCCGGGGCCCCTGCCTGCCGACACTGCTCCTGGGCAGGAAGCACCGCCCGCCAGGCATCTGTGCACCCTCCACCCACACTGTCGGGGGCGGGAGGATGGGTTTCGTCCATCTCTTGACTTCCATGCTCCGCCATCCCCATCGCTTCCTTCCTGGAGTTCCGATTGCTGTGTGTCTGCAGTCAGGACATCATGGAATTGCTTAGCTAGCTCGTGGGAGGAAAGCCATGAGAGGAAGTAAAAATTCCGTGTGGATTTCATGAGATTTCATTCATCTGCCAACCATTTCTATATTACTGTTCACATGGTAACCTCAGCTTGCAGACCTTTTTGTTTCCTTCTTTTTCCTTGTTTGGTTTGCAGTAGGTAGCTGCAGTGAAATGCCTAGGTAGCCCCCCCACCCCTCCAACAAGGACAAGTTTCCCTGAGCCCCGCCTGGTCCCTACCACCAGCTTCCCAGAAAGCTCGGGGCCCACACAGGCAGAGCAGATGGCACAGTTTCAGCAGGAACGGGGTTCTTCTTCATGCACATCAGCCCAGCCTACTCCACGCAGCACATGGCGCTCACAGGCACCCCCGGACCGGTCATTCTGATCCGAAAGCTCAGGCCGCCTTCCGTATCAGGACAAGAGCAGAAGTCACACTTGTGCTGCTGCTGCTGCTGCTGCTTTGACCAGACAGGAGCGTCCCTCATCCCCTACCCCATCCCCACTCCTCTCAGTGGAAGGCCACCCTGGGTCCCTGTGGCCCCCAGAAGCATGAGCGGAGGTGGCACTGACCCAGCCTCACCCAGCCCCGCCCTCTGCAGCCAGAGAGTTAACTAAGGCTTAGCAGTCAGTGGGTGAACTTTTTACATCAAAAAAAAAAAAAAAATCATTCTGACATAAGTGCTGTAAGGTCTTTTAATTTTGATTTCTATGAATTTCCTTTTTAGGGGTCCATCATTAGCAGTCCTCACATGCACCGGAGAGCTACATCAACACGAGAGTGTCCATCTCGCCCACACCAGACTATGCCTAACTCATCCTCCCTCCTGGGCTCCTTATTGGGAGTAAGAGAGAGAAGCCCCCTTGCCAGGCCCACCTGCCCTCAGCCCCTCCCCAGCCACCCCCCCACCCACCGGGCCTGCCCCACGTGCAGCACTCTGGGGACAGCCACCACCAGGGGCCTGCTGAGGGCCCGCCCCAGGCCCAGGAGCACGGGCACCACACCCAGTACTGCCACGTGCAGCAGAACCCGCCCCCCTACCACCACCACCACCACTACCACCCCCCCCAGCACATCCAGCATGCACACCAGTACCACCACGGCCCCCACGGGGGGCACCCACCCTATGGGGCCCACGTGCACAGCCACCCACCGCTGCCCTCGGCCCACGCCGGCCACCCGGGCCACACGGGCCACGGCCACTCAGCGCACCACCATGGGCAGCCCCCCACCCCACCGCCCAGCGGCATCAGCACAATTGTGTAGACAGCCTGGGCGGGGTCCCAGACTTCTCCGGAACACCTGCACACCACACAGAGCCATGCCTGGGGGCGGCTGGCCTCAGACCAGACCCAGGGCACCTCTGTTTCCACCTCTCCCCTCTGCTCCCAACGGCCTGGATGCAGCCCTCTGAGCCCACGGGGCTTGTGTTGCAGGGAACAAAGTTCACGATCTCACTTAGCGTTGGTGTCCTGGGTTCCATCCACTTGGACCCAAGGGGTGGGCCTCGGCCACCATCAGCCTTGAAAACGGCGCCACCGGCCACGTAGATGTTGAGCTGTTCCCCACCCCAAAGCAGCCCTCACCTCTGCTCCCCAACTGTACACGCATATGAAAACCCAGCCTAGGAAAAGAAGAAACGAGACACAAAAACCAGAGACAGAACAAAACAAAACAAAAACAAAAACAAACCAAACTTGCTGCATTTATTGCTCTTTTATTGACAATGGGCAAAAAATTTAAGTAGACCTGATATGGTTGATGAAAATACGTAAGTAAACTCTCTCTCTCTCTCTCTCTCGCTCTCTCTCTCTCTCTCTCTATATATATATATATATATATATACCGTATAGGTAGTATTTGTGTGTGAAAGGAAATGTCTCGGTCCACAAAATTAGCAATATAGACTTTCCAAGGAGCTCCACTTACCCGCTAGGAAGACAGTATCTTACATGAATGTGAGAGAGAAAACCAAAAACGTAAACGCTAGGAACAAATTCAGATATTTCCATAGTTTCATAAAAAAAGAGGAGAAGTCCCTCCAGGGACTGGCTAAAATCTTTACACAATCATTACTAACTGTGCCAAGTAACATAGCATCTAACTGTTTAGAAAGTCCAATATTGCTTTGTATAAATCCTTATTTTATTAACAGAAAACTATCATAAGTAATCAGTATTATAAACTGCTCTGATATTTCAGGTAAGCAAATAGATACAAATGCAGGAAACTCTACAGTAGCAACTCAGGACAACTGGTTAGGAACTGGTTGTCTGAGGATATTGGTTCCACAGATTCTTAGACACTTTAATGGCTGCGATAACTGTGAATTTCCACAATCCATATTTCTTTTATATGCATATGATTTAATGCACACTCATTCAGAGTCCTCTCAGGGGGGCACCCATCCACGGCAGAAGTGTTCATCTCCAACATGAGGGCGGCCAGCTCCCATACTCACCTCTCCAACACCATAACTAACTCATCCTGTCTCTAACTGCCACAGGCACCACCCCCACCCCCACCCCCCACCCCACCCCAGTGAGTTTCCGCCGGGAACCGCTCCAAACCAGAAGGCTGATTCTAGCATGTAGCAACCCAGGGCGGTGTGTGTGTTTCCCATTTTGTTTTCTGACCGGTAGCCGCGATCATCGTGATTCCATGTGGCCATGTGCTAGCACAACCCCTGTGTCCTCCCCGTGGCCCCTCTGACCCCCACCTCCCTGCCGACGAGTGCCGGCCCTCGCCAGAGAAGCCCCCGCTGCCTTCTCATGGTCCAGTTAGCTGCCAGGGCATCACATGACTCTCAGCTGTGCTCTTGTCGCTCCTGTGTTGTGGTGACACCATCAGCTCCCCCGGGGCCGGGCGCCGCACGCATCCGGTTCTGTGACTGAGTCACCCACGGGCCATACTTTGTAGTTTCAGCCTTTCGAGCCACTGCAGCTGCCAGTGCTGTGCTCCTAAGCCGTGGGACCGGAGGACTGCCCCGCGGCCCCTGCCCTGGCGGAGAGCCCTTTCAGAAAGGGAGAAGCTAGTGCTGGACTCCATGGGCCACAGGCTCCGCACGCCATGGACGGCATGGTGCGCCGTGGCCAGAAGGCAGGACGACCGAGGGGAGCCCACCTGGCGGGCCGGCCCGGGGGGGGGCCCGCCTGTTTCCCTCCCCACCCGCCCCTTTGTCATATCACCGAGGCCGCCATACCAGCAAATCTGCAAACCGAGCACTTTGTTAATCTCCACAGAGAGCAAATACAGCAATCTAGAGTTTAGCCTTTTTTTTTTTTTTTTTGGAAGAAGTGTGACTTTAACCTGCCCACCTTTATCTTCCCATCGTGTTGTGTTTCTCTCCCGGGCACCTGCTCGGAAGGAGGAACGTGTACAAAGCACGGGTACATCTCATATGTTCCAGGCCAGGCTGGTGGGAGGCTCCCCGCTTCCACCGGCTCCTAGATTCCTTGGTTTTCCTGCAGAATCAGGCTCCCCGAGGCGTTCTCTGTCTTGTGGTTTAAAGGTTGTTGTTCTGACCAGGAGAAGTCGAATTGTACTGCATGCCATCTGGCGTCAGTCGTGTGAGGCCACACTCTATGTATTGTGTATTTGCAAACTATATCAGTGTTACTGTTGACAAATAGTTGAAGTAAAGTGATAACATATTAAATATGTCGGCCTTTCTTCACCCTCTGTACCGATAGTAGAGTCTACCTGTAAACTCGAGGTTGTTCCAGAGAAGATGCAGGCTGTTTGGTACAAGGTTGCCCTTTCTGAAGGGGTGACCACTGATGAAAAAGGGTGGACAGCAAAGCCGATGGGGTCGGGTTGGGGGTGCTGTCTCCATCGCCGTCCTTCATGCACCACAGGCCACTCAGAACCCTTACTTCCCAAACTGCCGTCCGTGTGTCCTGAAGCGTGGTCTGGTGGCCACACGGCCGGATCTAGAGAAAGGGGGCTTCTCGAACCAATTCCCTTTCTCCCCATGTGTCCAACCAACTTTGTATAGTGTATTGGGCTCAGGTCAGCGAGGCTTCATCATTCTTTGTTTGATTTACACACTTACCGTGGGAAGCGTCTCCAGGGAGTGTTTCCAAGGAGGCTGGAGCCACGCTGCCCGGAATCTCGTTTGGGAAGCAAAAACTGCTGACAGATTGCTTTCCCGCGCCCCACCCCCACCCCCTGGGTGGCGCTCTCGTGGGACTGTTCTTTCTAGACCCCAGCCTGCCACAGGGTCAGCGCTGTGGGGGCCTGCCGTCCACCCCCCACCCCGGGGATAGGCAGCAGGACTCGGAGCAGGACGTTTGTGTCCTCCTTCCCCACTGTCAGGACACACTTGGGACCTTTCTCTCAAGTCGTGCAAATTGTTCCAGTGAAACGGTCATTTCCGACACGAGCAGGAGTAGAGGAAGCGGCAGGTAGCACCACAAAAATCTGTTCTGGGACAACAATTAGATTATGTGTTTGTATTTTTTTTTTAAGTTTACGAATGAATTGTACAACAATGTAAAAATAAAGTTCATCCTAATATGATGTGCACATCTTGCTTAAAAATGTCTTCAGTCACCCAGCGTACAGCGATGTTTCCATTACGCGCTGCATGCAGAAGAAGCCTCTTGTTTGTCTTTAAAATGAGCTGAAAAGACAGCAGATATGTAAACACGACCCTAGGTGTTGACTCAGCACTCCCTGCAAAGCTGGGTCTCTACGGGTAAGCATGCATCTTACGGTTTCGTTGTAAAATACCATCACTCTTCCTGCCTGAAAACTGAGGAATTTTGTAAAGTATCTCCAATAACAACAATAATCCAGGAAACAGATTTCGAGACGGATCAGTGCCAAGTGGGGGGTGGTGGAAAGGGACAGGTGGGAGGAGGGGCGTGTGCCTCTTTCTTACCCACAAAGGGGCACACGTTAGCCTAACCGCGGTCGCATCGAGGTCCCACACAGGACCCGTCTCCTCTTGGGAACTGTCGTCCCATGTCGTACTCATGTCAGTGAGAAATACAGAAATGTTTCTGTGGTCATCTGGAATGTACACACAGCATTTTGTTTTGATGAGAGTATAAGTTACACCTTGTGCAGCAGTTAGCACATATGCCGTTCTATTTTGTAGAACTGTTTTCTGCATTCGAGTTATGTTCGTATTTAACACTATAATGGTATGTTGAGAGTCATTTAAGGCCTTAACTGTGTAACAAGTGATGTATGTACAGCCATCCTGTAGACTCTGTTTGGTTCAGTAAGCAACCAGCTAATTAATCAGAGGTACTCTTCTGGAACCGAGAAAAATGGCGGGGACTGGTTAGAGCAAATTACAAACTTAGTGTTTCCCAGTGCTGCCAGTGAGATGTTAGATGTCGGGCGGGAAGCATCCTCAGAGGAGAGTGGGAAGAGGCAGCAGGAATGAGGTTGGTCTTTCTGGTTTGTACCTCAAATGTCTGTGGTGGTCCTTTTGAATGGCCCATTGTAAGAAGGACTTGTTAGTAGAACTTGGGGAAAGAGAATGGAAAAGAAAGTGGCCATCATCATAAGAGGTGTGAACAAGTGTTCCACAGGTTCACAGGAAGAAGTAGGCACATTCGTGTGCTCATGGATTTCCTGCGAAAGGGGGTACAGGTTTCATTTAGATACGGGAGCCCGTGAAAAATGCCCCTGTAACTTGACTGCAGCCCTTTTATTTTGGAGTCAAATCCCCTGTTGTATTCGACTTTCCATCCTTTGAATAAACCAGGTCTTTTGGGTTTCTATGGGGTAGGTTTCTAGTAACTGTCAGATCAGGTTTAGGAGGGACATGTTTGCATGCTTAGAGATTTATGAATTAACCCAGCCTCAAGTGAAGGATTAATAAACCACTAGCCTCTTTGTCTATTGATAGCTAAATCCATCCCATCTTCCAGTCATTTAAATCATATACCCATGGGGTTATTTTTCCCGCAGAATAACAAGCAAGAAGATTGTCCATACCTGTGCTACTGTGACAAAGTTTACCTCGAGTTGTCTAGCTTAGGCAAACAACAAACTTTTAACAAGGGAAACAAGTCCTTAACCTATAAGGGAAGACAGGTCAGGTTTTCAGCAGACCTATCACCAGAAACTTGGCAGGTCAGAAAGGAGTGGCAGAATATATTCAATGTGCTGAATTGGAAAAATATGCAGCCCCAAATTCTTTATCCAGCAAGGCTGTCATTCAAAATAGAAGGAGAGATTAAAAGTTTCTTAGACAAACAAAAATTAAAGGAGTTTGTGACCGCTAAACCAGTCCTGCAAGGAAGTTTAAGGGGGACTCTCTGAGGGGAGAAAGGATGAAAGAGAGAGAGAGAGAGAGAGAGAGAGAGAGAGAGACCAAAAGCAACAAAGACTAGAAAGGACAAGAGAACACCACCAGAAACTCCAACTCTACAAGAAACATAATGGCAATAAATTTATATCTTTCAGTACTCACTCTAAATGTCAATGGACTAAATGCTCCAACCAAAAGACATAGGTTAACAGAATGGATAAGAAGACAAGATCCATGTATATGCTGTTTACAAGAGATCCACTTTAGAACTAAAGATATCTTCAGATTCACAGTAAGGGGATGGAGTACCATCTATCATGCTAATGGCTGACAAAAGAAAGCCAGAGTAGCCATACTTATATCAGACCATCTAGACTTTAAAATAAAGATGGTAACAAGAGGGGCGCCTGGGTGGCTCGGTCGGTTGAGTGTCCGACTTCGGCTCAGGTCATGATCTCATGGTCCGTGAGTTCGAGCCCCGCGTCGGGCTCTGTGCTGACAGCTCAGAGCCTGGAGCCTGTTTCTGATTCTGTGTCTCCCTCTCTCTCTGCCCCTCCCCTGTTCATGCTCTGTCTCTCTCTGTCTCAAAAATAAATAAGCGTTAAAAAAATTAAAAAAAAAAGATGGTAACAAGAGATGAAGAAGAGCATTATATCATAATGAAGGGTCTATCCACCAAGAAGACCTAACAATTGTAAAGATTTATGCTCCAAATGTAGGAGGACCCAAATATATAAGTCAATTAATCACAAACAGAAAGAAACTCATTGATAATAATACCATCATAGCAGGGGCCTTCAACACCCCGCTTACAACAATGGACAGATCATCTAAACAGAAAATCAAGAAGTAAACAATGGCTTTGAATGACACACTGGACCAGATGGACTTCACAGATATATTCAGAAAATTAAATCCTAAAGCAACATGGGGTGCCTGGGTGGCTCAGTCAGTTATGCGTCCGACTTCAGCTCAGGTCATGATCTCGTGGTCCGTGAGTTCGAGCCCCACGTCGGGCTCTGTGCTGACAGTTCAGACCCTGGAGCCTGCTTCAGATTCTGTGTCTCCCTCTCTCTCTAATCCTCCCCCATTCATGCTCTGTCTCTCTCTGTCTCAAAAATAAAGAAACGTTAAAAAAAATTTAAATCCTAAAGCAACGGAATATACATTCGTCTCCAGTGTGCTCAGAATTTGCTCCAGAATAGATCATGTACTGGGAAACAAATAAATACTCAACAAACACAAAAAGATCGAGATCATAACATGGATAGTTTCAGACCACAATGCTGGGAAACTCAAAATCAACCACAAGAAAAAAATGTGGAAAGATAACAAATACTTGGAGACTAAAGAACATCCTACTAAAGAATGATTGGGCTAACCAAGAAGTTGAAGAGGAAATTTAAAAGTACATGGAAGCCAATGAAAATAACACCACAGCCCAAAACCTCTGGGACACAGCAAAGGCGGTCATAAGAGGGAAGGATATAGCAATCCAGGCCTTCTAACAGAAGGAGGAAAGGTCTCAGATACACAACCTAGCCTTACACCTTGAAGAGCTGGAAAAAGGACAGCAAGGAAAACCCAACACCAGCAGAAGACAGGTAATAATAAAGATTAGAGCAGAAATCAATGCTATCGAAACCAAAAAACAAAACAAAACAAAACAAAACAAAACAAAAACCCTGTAGAACAGATCAATGAAACCAGAAGCTGGTTCTTTGAAAGCATTAACACAATTGATAAACCACTAGCCAGTTTGACCAAAAAGAAAAAGGAAAGGACCCAAATAAATAAAATCAGGAATGAAACAGGAGAGATCACAACCAACACAGCAGAAATAAAAACAATAAGAGATAATTATGAACAATTATACGCCAATAAAATGGGCACTCTCGAAGAAACGGACAAATTCCCAGAAACATATAAATACCAAATCTGAAACATGAAGAAATAGAAAATTTGAAGAGACCCATAACCAGTAAAGAAATCTAAATAGTAATCAAAAATCTCCCCCAAAACAAGAGTCCAGGGCCAGATGGCTTTCCAGAGGAATTCTACCAAACATTTAAGGAAGAGTTAACACTTATTCTCTTGAAGCTGTTCCAAAAAAATAGAGGAGTGGAAGGAAAACTTCCAAACCCTTTCTATGAGGCCAGCATTACCTGGATTCCAAAATCAGACAGAGACCCCACTAAAAAGGAGAACTATAGACCAATTTCCCTGCTGAACATGGATGCAAAGGTTCTCAACAAGGTATTAGCCAACAGGACCCAACAATACATTAAAAAAATTATTCGCCACGATCAAGTGGGATTTATACCTGGGATGCAGGGCTGGTTCAATATCTGCAAACAATAGATAGGATTCATCACCTCAATAAAAGAAAGGACAAGAACCACATGATCCTCTCAATAGATGCAGAGAAAGCATTTGACAGCATCCTTTCTTGATAAAAACTGTCAAGAGAGTAGGGATAGAAGGATCACACCTTGAGATCATAAAAGCCATATATGAAAGACCCAATGCTAATATCATCCTCAATGGGGAAAAACTGAGAGCTTTCCCCCTAAGGTCAGGAACACGGCAGGGATGTGCACTCTCACCATTGTTATTCAACATAGTATTGAGAGTCTTAGACTCAGCAATCAGACCACACAAAGAAATAAAAGGTATCCAAATCAGCCAGGAGGTCAAACTTTCACTCTTTGCAGGTGACATGATACTCTATATGGAAAACCCAAAAGATTCCATCAAAAAACTGCTAGAACTGACCCATGAGTTCAGCAAAGTCACAGGATATAAAATGAATGCACAGAAATCAGTTGCATTCCTATACACCAACAATGAAGCAACAGAAAGAGAAATCAAGGAATCGATCCCATTTACAACTGCATCAAAAACCATGAAACACCTAGGGATAAATCTAACCAAAGAGGTGAAAAATCTATACACTGAAAACTATAGAAAGCTTATGAAATAATTTGAAGAAGACACAAAGAAATGGAAAAATATTCCATGGTCCTGGATAGGAAGAACACATATTGCTAAAATGTCAATGCTATCCAAAGCAATCTACATACTCAATGCAATCCCTATCAAAATAACACCAGCATTCTTCCTAGAGCTAGAACAAAGAATCTTAAAATTTATATGGAACCACAAAAGACCCCGAAGAGCCAAAGCAATCTTGAAAAAGAAAACCAAAGCAGGAGGCATCACAATCCCAGACTTCAAACTTTATTACAAAGCTGTAATCATCAAGACATTATGGTACTGGCACAAAAACAGACCCTCAGATCAATGGAACACAATAGAGAACCCAGAAATGGAGCCACAAATGTATGGCCAACTAATCTTTGACAAAGCAGGAAAGAATACCCAATGGAATAAAGACGGTCCCTTCAGCAATTGGTGCTGTGAAAACTGGACAGTGACATGCAGAAAAATGAACCTGGCCCACATTCTTACACCATACACAAAACTAAACTCAAAATGGATGAAAGACCTAAACTTAAGACAGGAAGCCATCAAAATCCTCCAGGAGCAAGCAGGCAAAAATCTCTTTGATCTTGGCCACAGCAACTTCGTACTCAGCATGTCTCTGGAGGCAAGGAAACAAAAAGCAAAAATGAACTACTGGGGCCTCACCAAAAGGAAAATTCTGCACAGCGAAGGAAACAATCAGCAAGACTTAAAGGCAACCAACAGAATGGGAGAAGATATTTGCAAATGACATATCAGATAAAGGGTTAGGATCCAAAACCTATAAAGAACTTATCCAACTCAACACCCCAAAATCAAACAATCCAGTGAAGAAATGGGCAAAAGACATGAATAGACACTTCTCCAAAGAAGACATCCAGATGGCCAACCAACACATGAAAAAATGCTCAACGTCACTCATCATCAGGGGAATACAAATCAAAACCACAATGAGAGAACACCTCATACCTGTCAGAATGGCTAACCTTAACAACTCAGGCAACAACAGATGTTGGCGAGGATGCGGAGAAAGAGGATCTCTTTTGCATTGTTGGTGGCAATGCAAGTGGGTGCAGCCACTCTGGAAAACAGTATGGAGGTTCCTCAAAAAATTAAAAATAGAACTACCTTATGACCCAGCCATTGCACTACTAGATATTTATCCAAGGGATACAGGTATGCTGCTCTGAAGGGACACATGCACACCAATGTTTACAGCAGCACTGTCGACAATAATCAATGTACAGAAAGAGCCCAAATGTCCATCTCTGGATGAATGGATAAAGATGTGGTATATAGACACAATGGAGTATTACTCAGCAATCAAAAAGAATGAAACCTTGCCATTTGCAACTACGTGGATGGAACTAGAGGGTATTATGCTAAGTGAAGTTAGTCAGAGAAAGACAAATTCCTATAACTTCACTCCTATGAGGACTTTCAGATACAAAACAGAGGGAAGGGAAGCAAAAATAATATAAATACAGGGAGAGAGACAAAACATAAGAGACTCTTACACCTGGAGAACAAACAGAGGGTTACTGGAGGGTTGTGGGAGGGGGGATGGGCTAAATGTGTAAGGGGCATTAAGGAATCTATATTGTTGCTCTATATGCTAACTAACTTGCATATAAAGTCCAAAAAATAAGTAGAAACAAAAAAAGAAGATCCAGACGCTTGGGGGACGTTCCCTCCGGGCTGCTCTCTTCTGGGGCTGAGCTGGAGCCATCCTGTGGACAGAGCTTGTGTCCCCAGACCTCCACAGTCCCCACTGCTCCCTAAGCTCCCCCTGCCTCTCCAGGCTCGGCCCCTGGAGTCATCTGAGTTTGCTGTCCTCCCTACTGCCTCATGGAGCTTCACTTCCTCATCTGGGCATGAGCCACAGCCATGTCAGCCTGCCCCAGTCCCTGGCCAGAGGTCTCAATGGGCTGAGAAGATAGCCCTCAAGGCCGGCCCTGCAGAGGCAGCTGAGAAGGGGAGGAGGTGGACCAGGCGTTTGGAACAAGGGCTCTGGGAAGTGTCCCCAAGGTATGCCATGGCTTCTGACTTCCCAAGATCCACCCTAACAGTCCCTCATACGGCCCTCCATCAGGCATTTGCAGACCCCAGCCAGCGGGTGTCTGTGGTCCCAAGGTCAACACTGAGGGCACACAGCAGCAGACACCCGGCCCAACGCTCCAGTTCTGGCATGTATAGCTCATGTATGGCACATGTGCTCATGTATAGCACAGCATCCTGTGAGGTGGCTGTGGCCAGGCCCACTTGCAGGGTGACAAGGGGCTTGCCCGAGGTCATGCACACTAATAAGGGTTAGAACCTCAGTCTGCCAGTCTATAAAGCTGCCCCTCAAAAAGCAGACCATGTCCCCAGGAGACCGGTCATCAGGCAGTTACAATCAGGTGATTTGAGTATAGTTGGGGTGAGTGTGTCAGGGTGGGGGGTGGGCAGTGAGCAGGCAGGGTTGGAAGAGCAGAGTCCTGAAGGGGGAGGGGCTTTGCTAGGTGCTGAGGACCCAGCTTGTGCAAAGGCCCAGGGGTGGGATGCAATGGGGGTGACAGGGCTCGCATGCTAAGGCAGGAGCAGCAGGGTGGGACAGAAGGTGACGCTGGGTGCACTCGCCCCCACGTGTGGAAGCCCCCAGATTCCCCCCTCCTCCCGGCTCCACCCATGTCCTGGTAGCCCTGTCTCCACATCTCCATCTGTCTCCTGCCCCGAGGCCCGGCCCCCTAGCCGTCTCCTCAGCGTCTTGAGCTTCCACACTGTCTTGTCTTGGCTCAGACACAACAGATAGATTCCCGCCCTTGAAGTGATAATTAGTTTTTCATTACCGAGAGGTACCATCCTGACATGTCCTCAAAGTTTAAAATAAATTAAAATTGGAAAAAAAATCCAGACTGTTAATGGTGTAAATGAGCACGGGAGTAAGAGAAGGTCCCTCGGCTCCTATTAATGATGGAGCCCTTCTGGTCCTAGAGAGAGGGAGGAGGTGGGCTTGACCCACAGGTGGCCTGTGTCTATTCAGTATTCTATCTATCATCACATTTTTCTCAGCCCATTTCTGCATCTGGCCCAGAGCCCTTAGAGAGCTCATGGACTGGAGAGGAACCAGGGTGATCACAGCCCTGCGCCAGAGGGGGTCTTGGTGAGGCCAGAGGGGGCTGTGGAAGGCGGTGGGAATCAAGAAGGGCTTCGGGGAGGAGGGTCTCCCAGGATGAGCCATCATCTGGCCACAGGGAAGCAATGGGAATACATGATGAATGAGTAAGTGAATGAATGAATGAATGAATGAATGAACAAATGGGTGCCCATCCAACAGAGAGCAAGGAGGAGCAGCCAGCCTAGGCCCGGGTGGAAATGCGAGGCACCCTGAGTGGGAGGGCTGTAGTGTGATAACTGCCACACACCTGTCCTTATGGCCCTCTCACTGCCACACCTAGGCTGAGCCGGCTGCATGGGAGCCCTGCTCTGTCCTCTGCTCCGGGACACTGCTCATCATTCCTAGCAACATCCCCCAGGATGGCTGAGTTCAACAGATTGATAACGCAGACTCAAGTTAATTAGCTAGAAAGGTGAAACCAAGGAGTACCGAATGCACAAAATACAGACTAGAGGCAAAGCTAAGATTCCACACTAATAATTAAGACACGGGCATCCCGCTGCAGCCTCAGGGCCTTTGCACTTGTTCTTCTCGCAACCTGGAACTCTGCCCAGTGCATCACTTGCTCCCAAAACACCTTTAGGAACTGCGTCCAACATCCTTCCTGATTTTATTTTTCTCCACTCTATAAGCTGCCACCTGACTTCGCGTACACGTCACTTTTTTTTCTGTCTCTCCCACTAGACCGTTGGCTACATGAGAATGGAGACCCCTGCTGGCTTGAGCCACCGCTGTGCCCTGGTGTCTGGAACCAGCCCGGCATGCGAGGGCCTCAGTGAATGTGCCCCGGATGAGTGAATGTTGTAGACCACAAACCAGAATGTCCTGGGTAGTGCTGAGGGCTGTTTATTCACCCTTTATTGACCCCCTACGTGTGCCTGGCACCGACCTAGGAGTAGACACAGCAATGAATGAGGCAAAACAAACAAACAAACAACAACCCCCAGATACCTCTGTGCCCTGCTCCTGAGGCAAAGACACTGTGGAGGGTAGACAGTGAGCACACTGTGTTAGAAGGGGCATGCACAGCAGAGGAAAGGCAGGAGTCAGGAGGCTCAGAAGTGCCAGGGTGGGGCTGGAGGAGGCTGGGGGCCAGCCACGGCTGGGGCGTGGGGGAGCAATCATGGGAGAAGAGATTGTACAGGACCTGGTGCCCTTGTGCATGAAGACTCTTCCTCCGGATGGGGGAGCCATGCCTGGGTGCTTGAGCAGGGGTGGAGCCCTGAATGCCCCGAAGGGATGAAGTTGGTAATGGCAAGGGAGACTGGGGGGGGGGGGGGACGCTGTGACTGGGGGTTGGGTAGGCAGGGATGGTTCCTCCGAGAAGGTGACACGTAAGATGAGGCCGGTGTGCGTGCGTCTGTCTGCCTGACAGGTCGCGTGCTGAGTCACTTTGACTTGACCTCTCTGGCTTGTCATCACCCCCTCCCGCCCCCAGGAAGAATCCTCCTTCTAGGGGCCCACTCGCCAAATAGAAACGATCAACACAGAGTCCACACCCCCCCACCTCCTTTCAGGCTGTCAGACTCTCTGACTCCAGGCCACTGTCTACCTGGCGTAATCACCCCCGGGCCAGGTACCAGATCATTCGGGACAGCCCCCACCCAGGCCCCAGGGTCCTGAAATTATCCACACTAGCCAATCCTAAGCGTATCACCTGCCTTGCTTGTTTCCTCCTGCAGAAACCACAAGTAAGGCGCCTGTCACAATTGTCCCTCCTCCTGGGGTTTCATCACATGGCCCTGCACGGTGTGGCGTGCCCCTTCCTCCTGGGAACCATGAGTAACAAACTCTTCTCAAAGGCATCGTCTCCTGATCTGTAGGCCTTACTGAACCTCAGATTTTCTCTAGATACACTTTATTTTAAAGCAGCACTACCAGACCCTTTGCAGACAATTAAGAGTAACAAACAAATGGACTGTATACGTTGTCATGACATCTTCAGCAAAGTTAATGTTATTAGAAGTCCTTCCCCCCCCCCATAAAATGGCAGGTTCCATAAGAGCGGAGGGCATATAGGAAATGACCCTGAGCAGACCAGGCACCTGCGAAGTCCTCGGTATCTGTCTCTCCAGACTGAGAGCTCAGTCCCAGTCGTCCCCAAGTCCTGGGCTCCACCTTCCTACCGTGCTTGCTGTTTGGTCGGTTCGTCAAATTCAGCTTTTAAGCTTGTCAGCTTCGCAGGGAACTTGTCAGCTCCAAACTCATCTTTCGAGCAATAATCAAGTTACACCATGCGCGAGATGGCCTGTTCCCGGAGTTATTTAATTAGAATCCGCAGCTATTAGCGGGGCGAGAGTCAGCACAGCCTATTTCAAAGCCAGCTACCTCTCTGGCGGAGGGTGGGAATGCACCGTGTGGGAGGAAAGATGAAGTCCCTGAAGATATGAGGTGGACTCCTTATGTTGGGAGCGTGGAGCCTCTTGCATTTCCAGGGAAGCCCCTGGAGAGGGGAGGGCTAGAGCCGAGCTTGGCTGTTCACCCCACGGAAGGAAGGGCTGAGAATTTCGGAGGACTGTGGTTCTGGGAGCAGCCTGGCCCAAAGGAAGCACACGGAAAAGTCTGCCCCAAGACTGCTGTCCTGGTTACGACAAGGTTCAGCTGCTGTCACGGAGGTGCCCCGCATGAGTTTGCATCTCTCTACGGCTCGGTCTACAGGCAGAGGGTCCAAGGCTGGCCTGGCAGGGCAGCCCCAGGAAGCTCCTCTCCCCAAAGCCCTGTCATCCCAGAGGAGCCGCCCTGGGGCCAGGGTGGGAGTTTGCGTTCCCAGCAGCAGGACAGGGAGAGAAGCAGAAAGGGCCTGGTTCTCTGCTAGGAGACACCCCAGAAGGACAAATCGCTTCCCGTCCCATCCAGTGGGGAGAGTCTGGTCACTCAACCGGCCCTGCCGCAGAGGATGCCAGGAACCCTAGGGTCTTGGGCGGCCACACACGCAGTTCAAAGTCCGGTGTCTGGTTACTCCGAGTAGTGGATAATGCCACCGGGAGCCACATGGACACGTCTGCCACATCCCCTTTAATGTCCTTTCTCGGCACTGACCACTCTACCCTGAGTTCATGTTTTACGAGAGACTGTTCATCACACAAGCTGCATGAAGTAATTTCATAATTCAGGAAGCAGGTGAGAACCCACCAGGGGTGTCAAATCGCTGAGGGACGTGATGACTGTCTCTGAAGCTCCCCAGCCAGAGCCCACTGTGCACCTGCAGCCAAAGGTGTCTTGAGTCGCGGAAGTCGTCACGTTGGTCCCCACTCTTTAGAACATGAAGACTGTCCCCGAGAACCCGCTTGGACTAAGGAGACCAGAGGCAGCCAGGGGCCCTGAGCTCACAGGAGAAAGTCTCATTGGTGGAGCATCCCATGCTCCCAGCAGACTGCTTCCCAGGCCCTGAGCTAGGGGACATTCAAGTTTGGGGATGCAGAGCAAAATGCACTAGTGGGCGTGGTCCTGGAAATAAGGGGTGCTGCTCCAAACGCCCACCCCTGCCTGCCTCCCCCACCTCTGTCCTGTATGTGCACAGCTTCCTTTGGTGTGAAAACCCTCCTGGTTCCTGTGGTGGGGGGGGGAATCCCTCCCCATGCGGGACATAGAAAAGCTAGACTCCTGCGACTCCTGCATTACAGTGGAGACTCAGCTGCAACGTTCGGGACCCCTAAGCTACTTTGGGGGCCAACCCCCACGCCATTTCCACTCCCACACAGGCTGGTTCTCGGGACTTTGTTACCCTGTTGTGAACTCTTGGTCATAAGCAACACAGGCCACAGGACCTAAATGGTCCCCTTGGCCTTTCTGAAAATGTGGGGCAATGTTAGTGTAGGAAGGTAGGATACAATCTCTACATTGCTTTCTTTTTTTTAAAATTTTTTTAATGTTTATTTATTTTTGAGAGACAGAGAGAGAGACAGAGCATGGGCACGGGAGGGACAGAGAGAGGGGGAGAGTCAGAATCCGAAGCAGGCTCCAGGGTCCGAGCTGTCAGAACAGAGCCCAACGCGTGGCTCGAACCCACAAACTGCAAGGTCACGACCTGAGCTAAATTGGGACACTTAAACAACTGAGCCACCCAGGCTCCCCATAATCTCTACATTTCTGTAAAAAAAAATTTGTTATAACATTTCTTTATTTTTGAGAGAGACAGAGACAGAGTGAGAGCTGGGGAGGGGTAGAGAGAGAGGGAGACACAGGATCTGAAGCAGGCTCCGGGCTCCGAGCCGTCAGCGCAGGGCCCGATGAGGAACTCGGACCCAGGAACTGCAAGATCGTGACCTGAGCCGAAGTCGGCCACTCACCGACTGAGCCACCCAGGCGCCTCCACAGTCTGCATTGCTGCCCTGCAATACTCCCACAAGTCTCTTAGGTGATTTTTCCATTTAGTTGTTCTGGTGAATTCCCTAGGACTACATCACTCCACACTCCTCCGACTGGGACATGCGCGGCCCCAATTCTGTGCGGCGAGGAGGCAAACAGAGTATCTGTGATACACCTTTCTGCGGCATCGACTTCATTACAAGATTTGGAATAACGGCCTCCCTCCTCCAAAAAAACACAAGAGCAGGGGAGGAGAGAGATGCCTCAGGAAAAGCAGCCCAGTCTCTAAAGCTTCACCCAGCTGGGGACAGAAGGACAGACCCGCAGCTAGGGTGGCCTCTCCTCTTGTAGGCCACGGACACGAGATACCCTCTTGATGGGAATCCACTGCAGAGAACTCAGGGGTGTGCACATTCCCGTTGTCCACGGGACCGTATCTGCTTGCCCGGGCCACCGTGTCCACACGGTGCACCCACGTTGCATCACACACATCCTCGTGGGTTTGGGTCCAATTCCTGGCCAGTGTCCTGCACCTGTCCCGGGGCTTCCTGGAGCTCAGCATCTTTCGCTGCACTTAAAATGCAGGGACGGGGAACCTGGGTGGGCCTCAGTCCCTCGGCATCCCACACGTGGTTTTGCTCAGGTCGTGATCTCAAAGTTTTGTGAGTTGGAGCCCCACATCGGGCTCTGAGCTGATAGCACAGAGGCTGCTTGGGTTCTCTCTCTGCCCCTCCAGCACTCGCACTGTCCCTCTCTTTCAAAACAAGTATTTATTGAAGTTGCTTTAAACTTCGAAAATGAAACAAAACAAAACAAAATAAAATGGAGGCATGGAGCCGTGGCTCTCTCATTTGGGTTTTATTTTATTGTTTTGAAAAATCTTTTTTTTGAATCTGTATGCAGTTTCTACACAGCGGTTTTCTGGCTCTAGGGACGTGCTCCCTGGCTCCCAGCGTTCGCCGTGCGTGTCTGAGTCTGTGGTGAATGGGTCACACCTGGCCGGGCTAATGGTTCTCATGATGCTGGTTCCTACAGAAGTCAAAAGGCTCTGCTTTGAGAATATGCTGGAGCTGCAGAAGGCTGGAATGAGGCTCCAGGAGAGGGCTGGTCTCTGGGCTGGCAGGGAGACTGCCTGGACATTTTGCCTTCTGCTCTGTCATTACCTGAGGCAGCCGGGGGGTCCTCGGTGTCATGGCCTGGCTCCACATAAGGACTGAGTCCTTCCTCCTGCCCTATATTTTCCCATCGGTCCTTCATAATGGCTTTGAACTCTGCTCTCTTGCTTGGGTGGACGCTCATCAATTTCCTCCAAAGGTTTTCTCATTTGAGGGTCGCAAATACTAGAACATAGTTGCATTCCCCGCTCGGTATTTGTCCTGGCGCCTCCCAGAAACCCCCCCCCCCCACCCCAGATGGCTGGAACTTGGATTGGGGAAGGGCTGTGGCTCATGGAGTCAGCAAAAAGGAAGGGCCTCACCATGATGGTGTGGCCCTCCACCTTGTGCTTCCTACAACTCCACATCCAGCAGGTCACTATCCCACCGACACTCCTCCAGCCTGTGAAGCTGTTCTGGATCTGGTCCCACCCGTCGCCCTGGCCAATCTCCTGTGCCATGTCCCCGGGCTTCCTGGAGCTCAGCATCGTTCCCTGCACTTAAAACGCAGGGACGGGGCTCCTGGGTGGGCCTCAGTGGCTCAAGCGTCCCACTCTTGGTCTTGCTCAGGTCGCCATCTCAGTTTTGTGAGCTGGAGCCCCACGTCGGGCTCCGAGCTGATAGCACAGAGTAGACTTGGGATTCTCCCTCTGTCCCTCCCCCACTCGCACTGTCCCTCTCTAAGTAAATATTCATTTAAGTTTTTTGAAACGGTATCCCTTCCCACGTGCTATGTGTTCAGGGGTGTATATTTCTTCTCTTGACGTGGGCACTCGCCCAATGGGACAGGATCCCGTCCTTGGTGTTATCTCTGGGGCTCTTTTTTAGGAGTTGGGGGGAGAGGGGAGACCCAGGAAATGGGAATTGACCTAAGCAGAGGCTGGCATGGCTGGCTGCCCAGCCTTCTACCCAGATCCATTCCTGGCATTAGAACTTCTGTTCCCAGGGAAAGTGGTCTCCTCTGCCCCACCCCTGGGCCCCACTGTGTGACGCTGTGTCTGTATATTATATACAAAGGTACTTGTCTTTTCACTTTGTAAACTACAATGGGCATGGATTAAACCAATATAAACAGATAAAAAGAATAATCAAATACAATAAAACCCAGGTAAAGTGAAAGAACAAAATAAAGACATGGACTGTGGCTCAGCTGCTTCCTTCGGTGCAGCTTCCTGTCTTCCTTCAGTGTAGGTTTCAAATGGTGTTATTTGATGATATTTATTAAGGTCAAAGGGGTATGATTTTATTCCCTTTTTTAGGTGTCACGTAGCAAAACGCTAAGAATCTGAATAACCTTCGTACCGGTCCCTTTTGGCTTGTGTTGCCAAATTGGGATCCTGGGGTCATTGTCCATGGCTCCCAGTATTCACTACTGGCGGTGGACCTTGTTCCCCATGACAGAGGCTGGGTCCCGTCGGTTCCCTCTGGGGCTCAGCTTAGTGCTGGGGGTGTTGTTGCCGGATGATGTGCCCGAGCTCCGGGGGGGGGGGAGCGGGGCTGAACTGGAGCTGTAGGAGAAGGCTCCAGGGCTCTGCTGGGGGGCTGGGCTCCCTTTGGGGATCCTGGACTCTAGGCTGGCTGGGAGACTGTCTGGCATTTTTTCCTTGTGCTCTGTCTCCTGGTGCCCTTCGGGCCTCGGTTTCTCTTTGAAGAGTTCGGCAGGTATAGCAGGCTCGCCGGCAGTCTTTTGTCCTGCCACTGACCTGTTGTACCTCCTGGTTTGGGGAAGGACTGTGGCTGTGGGAATCGGCAAAACGGGAGGGCCTTACCATGATGGTGTGCCCTGTGATGAAGAAGCATAAGGTAGGCTGAGGGCAAAATACAGGCCGGTACCGCACCCCTCCCGCCCCCCTGGTTGGAATATGTTTGATAACCCCAGACAGTCCTGGCTACCCAAGAAGAAAGGAAAGGGGTTTAAGTGCTTGCCATGGTGATGTATGGAAAGTAAGGCCAGTGGAAAATAAATCCCCTTACTGCCTACAGCCCATTGACAAGTCCTTGAAACAGGCAGAGTGGCCTCCCTGTGGGAGCTCAGCTGCCCCGAGGATGACATTTTGGTGGGGGACAAAAGAGAACCTTAGCTTTACATGATCCCAACCTCGAGGATACTCGAGGATCCTTCCCTTGAGGAAGTCTGCTTCCTTTATCTCAAGTCCCCTAAGATAGAAGCTGGCAATCATCCTGCAAGCTTCTACTTTTCTCTTTTCCTCCTTACTCTCATTTCAGGGGCTTTTCAGGGAGTGTGGTCTTACTGGAACACTCTCCTGTCGATTGAGCAAGCTGCTACCCTCTAGCCCCGGCCACTCTGTGGGGAGGAGAGCGCCTGCCCTTTGGCTGCAAGTTGGTACCCTGGCCGGGATGGTAATGAGATCCAGAAACTTGATGTACTGTCTTCACTCCTGTCCTTAGACAACGTTGTCTGCATAGGGCACGGGACAGCCACCTAAGCCACGAAGCCTAAGGCTCCCAAGTGAGGTTTCCTCGTCAGGGGTCTAATGCGATCCCCTCCACAACTCTGGACTAGCCACCTCTGGCCGCAACAGCTCCACTGGGAGACGGCAAGAACCAGTACCTGAGTGAATTAAAACCCAACTGGGGACCGTTCCCTAGGGGAGTTGCTTGTGAAGACTCTATGGGTGGGACTGTCACTTGGACCATGATGGATTTCCCCATATGCTGCTTTCTGTCAATGTCCTCTACTAACTACTACTGAAATTACAAAACTGGACAATTGATTCCCCCTTGTGAAACTTTTCTAGTGTTTTCCGTGGGTTACAAACAGTAGGTTCTTCAAGAACCTGGAGCCTGGCCTCTGTAGCATGCTCTTCAAAGACCAGAGAATCAGGACATGACCATCAGGGTCCTTTTCAGGCAAGGCCTTCGGGGTAAGGTATTTCGGTCCATTCGCCAGGCACCCGTCTGCAGTCTAGAATGCAACGGGGAAGTGGGGGGACGCTAGCATCCCTTCTTCAGGAGCCCTTAGTCGGCCAGTTGGCGGTCATGGAGATTTTATTCAAGGGACGCCTCGGGGCACGTTGACACCAGGAAGCTCTGACATACCGTGTGCATGGGGTGCCACCCAGGAGTCGGGGTCATGGTCAGTGGCAACGGAGCCTCTCTCTCTTTTCTTTCGACTTTTCTCTCTGGGAGGAGCATGGGGGCTTCTCCTCAGTCTCCAAAGATTCTCCCTTGGGATGCCTTTGTAACCCAGTGGCAACAACTGGGCTTGCAAAATGCAGAAAGGACTGATCCTGTAACACTGTGTGGCCTTAGTAAACGGACAGAGGTACCCACCTCCAGGCCTTCATGGCTACCCGGACCCTGGAGCCCCTTGGGGAACGTGCTCAGGAACCAGGTCAGGAAACTCCCTCCTGATATATCGGATGATAATTGTCTCAACAGGCTTCCTTCCTCCTAAGAGAACCCAGGTTAAGGGAGGAAACACGGGCCATCCCTGACAAAGGGGACGCGGACTCTTTCTGTTCCTCCTCCTACTAGATGTGAGGGTTTCTCCCTCATTTATTTCCCGGCTTCACAGCTATGATTAGAGCCACGTGTGCTTAGTCTTCCTTGGGACAAGGACTTGAAGGAATATTCCCGAGCAGCTGCTAAAACTCCATTTGTTTTCCCCTCTTCTCTGGCCTGACCCAGATCGCCCATTTCCACTTTGGGGGAACAGAAAACATGGCATCTGTGCCTCTGACAGAGCTGAAGAGGTTGGAACCAGGAAATTGTCTTTGTCTGCCTTCTGCTGGCACCTCACCTCTTCTGCCTTCCCCTCCCCCTCCTCCTGTTTCTGCACCACCTAGGGTGTGGCCTGAGTACCTGGTTCCTATCCCATCCTCAGTGCCTCGGGCACCGCCGGCTCCTTCTCCTACCCTCCAGGTCAAGGAGCCCAGAGCACCCCTGGGACCACCCACCCCAGATCCCCTCCCCCCCCCCCCCACTGGCATCCCAGGGGAACAAACGGATTTTCTTTTTTTAAGTGGATGCAGGTGAAACAATTCAGTGTTGAAACTCACCTAAGTTTGGCGGACCTGTCTTTAGACTTATCAGCATTAAATAGAAAACGTTTTTTCTACCAAGGTTTACCAAAGGTCAGAAAAGCTCATTTTATCTCGGTTGCAATTTGTTAGCACAAAGATGACTTAAAATAATGGTTAGTTGTGCCTGGTTCAAAGTTGTCACAGGTTAAGATAGCTTTCAAAGTCTTTGGTAACATGAAACTTTAAGGTTTCGTTGTTGCTGTTTTTTTTTTTTTTTAACATTTATGCATTTTTGAAAGAGAGCAAATGGGGGAGGGCTAGAGAGAGAGGGAGACACAGAATCCGAAGCAGGCTCCGGGCTCCGAGCTGTCAGCACAGAGCCTGACGTGAGGCTCGAACTCACGGACCGGGAGGTCATGCCCTGAGCCGAAGTCCCACGCTCAACCCACTGAGTCACCCAGGCGCCTCAGTAATCTGAAACTTTAAAGTTTTCTTTCAAGTCTGCATGACAAAGGCGATGAAGTTCATTGGACATCTAGTTTTTTTTTTTTTTTCCCAAATAGGACTGAGTGCTCAAGCATTGATTCCTAAACATAAGGTTTGTCTGCTTTGGAAACAAGGTTCTTTTTCTCAGTTGTCTGCCAGGAGAACCAAAGCTTTCTAAAGCTTTCTAAAGCTTTCTGAAGATCAGGTCTTTGATGACCTCAAGTGAAAACGTGTCCTTGGTAAAGGAGCTAGGCTTTGCTAACAGCTCTATGATGCTACACGTTTGCCTGTAGGATCTCTCATTGCCACCTTCAACCTTGGTTGAATAAATAAAGTCGTAAGGTTTGTAATGACCTGCAATCCTATTTGGGACAGGCTTCATAACCTTCTAAGGTTTTAGCAGACTTTCCCAAGATTTCAATTGTAAATGAAGTCTTTCTGACCAGGTAGGCCTTTTCATTTGGTATGTTAAGTTACTCAGAAAAGCTCTATCAAATGATGGTAAACCTTGGGCTGTACTGCGCGGGTAAATGTTGCAACTACCCCCACTCTACACGCGATTCCTAAAGTGTTCAGTGTTTTGGCATAAGGTCCTCACTTGATAGTCTGATTATTGAAGTGTTATGTGTCGCAGAAATAACTGAGTTTCCTTGTCAGCTGCATCCTTAAGGACCTCTCGATTCGGAAAAAGGGTTCTGTGGACAAACACGGGTATTTGATGTCTTTAAGATAAACATGAAAACGGGTAAGAATGTTCAGAATTCAGAATTAAAAAGCTGCAATCAAACTGAACAAGAGTTGGGAACGTGGGACTGAACGAAATGAGGAAGATCAGAGTTTTGGGACTCTTGTCAGAGACACTGCTGGTTTTCCGATGTTTGCTCTTTCTGGTGAAGGAAAGTTCCTCTTAAGATAGCTATGATCTATGGAAATGTCATCAAGAATTCCTTTGTGAGCAGAAGCGTTTATCTTTTCTCTCTACCTAAACCCTCTGACATTCACACCCTCCCAGTGAGTATCCTTTCTCTCCTGACAATCGTACTCATTTGCATAAGTCCTCGGAATGGGACACCATTGGAAATACCGGTTATTTTTACCAAGGCTTTGACTGGGACGTCCTATTTGAGAGCCATGCACAGACTCAGAGGTGTGAGCGTGTAGCTCCAAGGGACCAAGGTTGACTTTGGGAAACATGGAGCCATACAGCCCCTTGGAAATGTTGACCCGATACCTTGCTTCCAGAGTTCCCAGTAGCCTCCCCAGGTGAGTCAAGAATGTCACTTCCTGGCAGGTGCAGGAACCTCAGGATATCTCGGGGACCTCGTGAAGAGGAATTCGCCCAATTCCACAGATATTGCAGGCCTGTCTGACAGAAGTAACTAGCTTGGCTTCTGGCCCGGAGAAGCTACAAAAAGTTCAACTGGAGATTCCTGATAAAAGGTTCCGGCAGAGCAGACTTGAAAAGATCCTTATGATCCATCGCTATTCTTGCTGAACTTATGGAAACAATTGGGCCAAGGTTGTTAAAGCTGGACTTGTCCTACGAGCGAATTAGTCTCGATTTGGCCATCTCTGGAAATGAGGGTTTTTACAGAGACAAACTATGTTTCAAGAACGCATCGTTAGGGATGGCAGGAGTTAAACCTCAGCTCCTTCATCATCAAAAGGACAACAGGAGGGATGAAGCAGGGGTGAGAAGCAGAGGTGGCAGGAGGTTTTCAGGCCCCCAGGAACAATGTGCCCAAATGGCTTTCACAGCAGCTCAGGGGAGCCCATGGGATGGAAACGGAAAGGCAGGCTGTCATGTCTGATCCCTCCACCGACAGCCCCAGGGTCCTGGGTCCCAACCCACCAGCCCTACTGTGCACAGCCAGACACCAAGAGGAAGGAACACAGAACCCGCCTTCAGAGAATCGGAGACAGACTCCACGTTGGGGTCACCCAACACGGTCGTTGTGTGGCCATTACAAACTCAACCCTCCTCTGTGCTCCTGTTTCCTCATCCTCACAAAAACATCCATGGATGGAGCGCCTGGGTGACTCTGTCGGTTAAGTGTCTGACTCTTGCTGTCAGTCCAGGTCACGATCTCACAGTCAGGGGACTGAGCCCCACATCGGGCTCTGCACTGACAGCATGGAGCCTGCTTAGGATTTTCTCTGTCCTTGCCCCTTCCCCACTGTCTCTCTCTCCTTCTCAAAAAATGATAAAGAAAGAAACATAGAAAAAAAAAATCCATACATGGCTACACAGGGCCTCCTGGGGCACCTGCACGTACCAGGGATCGCAATGGTACAAAGAGGGAGAGGGGAGAACGCACGGACAGCAGGCATGAATGACTGCAGGTGTGCTACAAATGATCAGAGATCTGAAGAGCTCAATACTTAGGAGTTTTAAAAAGGCTTCTTGATATGTGACTGGAGAAAGGCGGCCCAGTTAGTAAACGGTGCTGGGACATCGGAACCAATTCCAGACACATTAAAAATCTATATTTGAAAGAGAGAAGTTGAAGAGGGGGATATTCTGGGGGAATATCTTTCCAAACTTGGGGTTCGGAACAATTTCTTTAACAAGGTATTAAAAGCTCAGTAAGCATAAAAAAAAAATCGATAGGTTTGACTGCAGTAAAATGTAAATTTCCCTTCACCAAATGACGGTGAAAAGACAAATCACTAAAAGCAGAAGACCTCTGGCATATGTACAACTAGAAAAGGATCAGTATCCAGAATACATAAAGAAGTCCTACAAATCCACAGGAAGAAGAGAGGCAATGAGCAAAAAGACCACAGCAGGCATGTCGTAGAGGAGGAAACGGAGTGCACAGATGAACACGGGAAAAGCTGCCCGATGTCACAAGGATGCAGGGAAGTGCAAGGTAAGGTCCCCGTGAGAGATTTCACATCCATCAGCCTCACAGTGAGGAAGACATGTAACATCTGACAGCACCGAGGGTCTGAGAGGATCAGCTGGCACCCACAGTTGATGAATGTGAAACCTGATCTGGCCACACTGAAAACCACTTTGGCCTTTTCTTGTTAGGTTGACCAGTCCCATAGCTTAGAACCCTGCAAATCCACTCCCAGGAGTCACACAAGGCACACCCAAGAAGAGTTCGTCGCAGCACTGTTAGCAAGAGGAGGGGAAGAAAGGAAATGACCCAGATACTCATTGACAGAACAATGCAAAAAGAAATTGTAGCACAGTCACACAATTTCTTTCCACACTGGTGACAGCAAACTCCAGCTACACAGCAGCACAGCTCAAGCTTAGAGACACGGAAATGTTGAGTACAAAAATGCAAATTTTAGAGATCTACATACAGAGAGCAAGTTTTTACAGCTTGAGAACAAAGAAGCAATCTAATGTGTAGGCTTATTCAGTCGGCCTGTGAGCAAGAGAATGGCAAACAAACAAACACCAAATTGCAGAGAGGGGTGACCTCCAGGCAAGGAGAAGATGGAAGTGACTGGGAATGTTCTAGTTCTGGAGTTGAGCTGCGGGCCCATGGATGTTCATTGTCCCACCATCCTTCATAATGCACGAAACACACGAAGTATTAGAACAGAGGCAAAGGAGAAAAGCAAGAAGAGAAACATGGTGTGGGTCCAGACACATCCAGTATGATTTCCTTGTCACACACATAGTTGACTGTTTTCACGTGGTGTCACGGGGGGTACCAAGAGTTCCGTCGAGAGCCCAGAGCAGGAAGTGAAAGGACAGGCAATTGGACGAGGGCATTCTTCCCTCTGGGCCTCAGTTTCTCCATATGCAAAATAAGGGGGTGTACCAGCAGTGGCAAATGGCTGGCGTGCATAACCCAAGTCTCCCCTTCCTCACCCGCTGCGGACACTACTCATGGATTGTAGCACTGTTTCACATGGAGCACAGACACACAGCGTTGGGCTCCGCAGGTGGGCCCTGCAGGCTGCCAGGGATGCCAGTCTGAGAGGGCAAACTAAGTGATACCTGTGTGCTGATCTGTAGAGAGTCCCTCCAGCTGTGGCCTGGAAGGTTCTGAAGCCTCACCAGCAGGCACTAGCTAGCCTGAGAGGCAGGGGCCCTAGGGAGGAGCCGACTGGCTTTGGGACTGACCCTAGCTGGACCCTGGCAGTGTGCAGCCTCAGCATCTACACTGCTCATGCCTGTGGCCTCCGGTCCGCCGCGGGGGGGCCTTGCCCCCCCATCATCTGACCAGAGCCCGTGCTCCCATCCGTCGGGTGGGCAGGCTCATGTCTACGCTCTGCGGGTGAGCTCTGCTGGACCTGAAAACGGCAGGACGGGCAGAGGGCCGGGCAGGAGCTCAGCATCACCCTCTAGCCCAGAGAGCCATGGAAGCGGCCCCGTTGTGCCAGATTCAACCAGCTCTCTGAGGCAGGAGGATGGCATTCCTTCTTTTCTTTTTTTTTTTTTTCATCCCTTTATTTAATATATGAAATTTACTGTCAAATTGGTTTCCATACAACACCCAGTGCTCATCCCAAAAGGTGCCCTCCTCAATACCCATCACCCACCCTGCCCTCCCTCCCACCCTACCCTCCCTCCCACCCCCCATCAACCCTCAGTTTGTTCTCAGTTTTTAACAGTCTCTTATGCTTTGGCTCTCTCCCACTCTAAAGGAGGATGGCATTCCTTGCACCACCGCCTAGGCCTGCCTGGGCCTGAAGGCCTTTGCTCCTCTGCTCCCCTCCCTACCTGCCCCCCCTGCCGCCGCCTGTCCCCTCTTCCTCCCCTTATGGTCCCAGCTGACAAGACTCCTCCTTGGTCGTGCTATTCCATCTACCTCCCCCCCCCCCCCCCCCAGTGAGCGCTGACCTCCCTTCCTCTAGACAACCAGCACACAGAGGTCAGCTTTTCCGAGGAGAGCTTGTGTGCTGGGTCTGGTCCAGTTTCTGTGGGTGTCTGTTCCCTCCAGCATGGGGAGCCCGGCAGGGTCCACCTCACAACCGGCATGAAAATAATACCTTCAAACAGCCACAATTCCTTGGAATCAATGGGCTTCTCCAAGAACAGTCCACCTACTGCCTAAGCCGCACAGCCAGTGAGGTTGGCAGTCGGGGAATGGTACCTCCCTCCCTATTCCAACAGCGAGAAACTCAAGGGCCACAGAGGGGGGTGACTTCTCCAGCATCACTGCCCACCCTCCAACCTTCTGGGAGGCTGAGAAGCTTTTCTGTCATGTCCCATCAGGGCCCTCAAACCCCAGGAAACACCTCATTTCCCCAGAGCAGGGGCATGCTGAGTGACCACAGCCTCTAATCATGGAGCATGTGGTTTCATCCGTGTCCCTGTGGATTCTTTTAATAACAAGATCATGTGGAGAGACATCATACCCAGGGACGTGATGCTTTGGCGTTTCGTCTCTCTTTCATTTTGTTCACCTGATACACGTTTTAAATGACTACTGGGCTGTGGACACAGGAAGCCTTGATTCACTAGAAAGAACCGTGGTGGGTTTTCTTAGAATACAAAGTCAGGAATTTAAGGCATCCAGACGTGTCCAATGAGCAGAGTGGAGACAAAGATGTCTCTCCCGCTGCTGTGTCCGGGAACACAGCTGCCCACACACGCCCACCACACCCTCGGATCAGAGCCTGCCACTGATATCCACGGTGTGCAAGGGCTTGGAACCCACTGTCATCTTTATCACCATCCCTCGACCCCAAGAAGCAAACACCATGAGCTTGCAAAGGCACTCCAACAGGAATGCTCACTTGTGTTCCCAGGAATACACACAGACTCCAGATACTTACTTCTGGTTCCAACTTCTCCTGGGTTCATCCTGTTTCAAGTCTTGGAAACTCTGGGCACCACTTCTTGCCCTACAATCCCTCCGTCAGATCCCCCCATCGCCCACTCTCCCAGGAAGCTTCCCCCACCTGGACACCTCCAAATCCTCCTCAAAGTCATCTCTGACTCCCCCTCTTCCAGGCAGTCTCCTTGCCTTCTCGCTGGCCTCTTTACACTAATTTCCTGCTAGAATGATCATCCTTGCCCGGTAAGGGGAGGGAGAGCCCTGGGAGCAGTACCCCAGCACCCTCAAACCTGGAACAGAGTCGAATCCCTGCCGGGAAGGCTCCACCCTTGGTCTGAGTGATGCAGAGTCATGGCCTCTGATGATGTGGATGACAACTCACTTCTGCAGCATTTGTGATGTGCCAGGGCCCGGTCTGAGCATTCCGTGGGGTCCTCACCACCCTGTGAGGAGACACTGTTTTTACACTCATCTTATAGATGTGGAAGCTGAGGCTCAGAACCCTTATGAGGCTTGCCTGGGGTCACTCAGCAGGTCAGTGATGGAGTGAGCTGCGATTTGATCCCAGGCGGTGTGGCTCCAGACTCCACACTCTTTACCACGAGACTGCATGGTCCCTTTGGACCCCAACCAGGCCCTAGCTCTCCCTCCTGGTGACTGGTCCAGGACCCGGGGATGGGTCTGCTATGGGGCCCCTCACGGAGTGCAGAAGAGCTTTGTCCCTGAACCCTGGATCCATGGTGGGTCTGGGCCTGCCCTGGGCCTCCTTGGCCCTGGAGGGTGCCCTCCCCAGCTTCCGAGGCTGAGCCAGGCCAGCCGGTGTTGCTCCTGTTTGCGGCCGGGGAGTCCCAGCTCCAGTTAGAGACTTCTCTCTTTTGTAGGCTCCAGAAACTCTGAGAAGGGCCCTAAATGGTGGGCCCTCGATTAAGGGGTTTCAGAAGGCAGGAGCCCCAGGGACACCTTGCTTTGTGAAGCTTCTTGTGTTCCAGGGAACTGCTCTCTGTGGCCACCTCAAGACGAGGTGTTTTTGACAAACATGTGTCACCTGCATGACACTTGTAAGCAGTTATGCCATGGCCATAAATCTGGGCTTGTGCTGCCGAGTGCGATACCGGCTCCTACATGTGGCTGAAGCACTGCCAACAGTGTCTCTGCTGGTTTGTCTGGCAGTGGGGGGTGGCAGGCTGCTTCAGGACACATCGGCTCCCAGTCAGTGGCTGTGTGCTATGAAGGTCCCAACGCCGACGTCTTTCTCAGCATCCCACCCTCCCTTCCTAACCTTCGCTGGCTCCCACTGGATGTCTCACAATGTGGACACTTTTGCACCTAGTCATGCTAATTGCTCTGAAAAGAAATAAAGCAGGAGGAGTGTGCAGACAGTGACACAGGCCATTTGGTAAGAATGATCTGTGATCTCCGGTTTGTTTAACAAAGCCTACTGGGTCAGAGCCTGAAGGAAATGGGGGGGAGCCATGCGGGTATCCAGGAAGAGCATGCTAGTCAGGAGAGCTGCACATGCAAAGGCGCGGAGGTCAGGTTGGGTCTTATGGGTTGGAGGCAGGTGTGTCTGGAGTGCAGTGAGAGGCGCAAAGCTGGGAGCAGGGTGGGAATAGGGAACATGGTGTGGGATGGTGAGGCATTTGGGTTTCACCTGGAGTGTCATGGAAAGCGGCTGGAAGGCCCTGGGTAGGTCCAGGAAACCGTAGAGGAGGCCAGATGGCTTAGGCGCAGCCACTCCCGGGCCAACTATACGTTGGTCGTAACTGTGCTGACTGTAGATCCTAGCTGTAGAGCAGAACCCAGGTAACAGCAAACCTGAGGGCCAGGTGAGGGCCAGCCAGTCCATCTGCCTGCAGCCAGGCCTCTGCCTATAAATCCTGCAGCCTGTGCATCCTGCCCAGAATGCTGGGATGCCTGGATCAGTTAGTTTCTGCTGCGGAATAACCACCCCGAAATGTAGCAGCTTGCACCAACTGTTGACTTAGCTGAGCAGCTAGCTGGTCAGGCAGGTCTTCCGGGCTCCCTCAAGCATGTGTGGTCAATGGCAGGGGTCGGCTGATTGCTGCCTGGCTGTTGGCCGGGGCGACTAGGGGTGGTGGTGAGTAGGCTACATGTGCCCCATTCTTCCAGGAGGCCGTCTGGGCTTCTGCACATGGTGGTGCCAGGGTCTCGAGAGGGTGGGCACGTAAGGCCACGAGGCTCTTTGAGGCCTACGCCTGAAATTGGCACGGCATCATTTCCACCACATTCTGTCGGCCAGAGCAAGTCACGGAGCCAGCGCAGATTCAAAGCGGGGGGATCTAGACCGCACCCCTGATGGGAAGAGCTGCTCCATCATAGTACAAAGGTTACGGAGACAGGGGGGTGGAGGAACAGAGCTGTTTAGGGGTCAACCGCAGTGTCCCGTGTTCTGGAGAGAGGAGCAAGGCAGGAGCCAGGGCACCAGAACAGTCAGCCATGGCTGTGTCTCTGTCGCCCTGAAGAAACCAGACCCCCAACAATCCAGGACTAGGCAGAGGAAGCTCGGACCATTTGTTACTTTGTCACCAAATGCCACCTAGCCAGTAGCCATAGACTCAACAGTCCCCATGGAGGTGTCTTTCTCTGGGATGCTTACACCCAAGGACTGCAGAGATCATATGGAACATCGCACACCTTTGGCACCACCTCTTCCAGGAAGCCCTCCAGGCTTCTTCTGGGCTCTCCCAGGCTCACCCGGCCCCCGTCACAGAAGACAGTGTATTTGTGTCCCTCATTGGTGCATGTGTGTGTCAGCCTCCTGAGTCAGAAAGGCCAAGGCCTGAGGACGGGGCTGTGTCTCACTCACCCCGAATCCCTACCCCCAGCTGGGAGTGTGCACTGAGGATGAGGCTGGCAAGGTATGGGTATACTGGGGACCTGCATTCAGTGCTGACTCACAGTTGATGTCTGCAAGGGAAGGGGAGGGTCACTGTACCTGGTCGCAGGCCCCAGATGAGCTCGGCCTGGAGCCGGGACGGGGGGTGCTGGGAATGGATGCTGGATGCAGGCGGCAGCCAGAGCTCAGCGGAGCAAGGGCAGAGACCACAGTCCTCTTGCAGACACAAATGGGTCTCGAGCTCTGGGCGCCAGCACCAAGGCAGGAAGGCAGCCCACAGGAGAGCATGCAGAGAAGCCACTCCGGGTGTTCAAGGCCAGCACTGGGCAGATGGAAAGGCAGGCAGGGCCTGCCACCCCCGAGGAAAAAAGAAACATCAGCCACGTTTGACTAGAGTCAGCTTTCGTTTACTGGAGTTTCCCTCGCCTGAGATCCACTGTACCCAAAATCAATATTATTAGCATTAAAAAAGAGAAACAAGCCAACTAGGATGTAGCAACCCCGAATGCCCTGTGGTTTCGGTGCCATCACAGCACACGAGAAAAATCTTCATCACCTTCTCATGCATACCAGAGACAAGGGAGGGAAGAATGGCGGCGGTGCGGGGGCAGGGGGGGAACCGTCTTCACGAGGCCTCCAGGAGTGCCTCCCTGGGGCTCATAGTGAGTTAAGCCAGCCAGGCCTGCTAGTGTGCCAGCTCGTCCTGCCAACCTGGCGTCAGCACCATTGCCCCGGGCTGGGCCGGGCAGTCTCCCTTGGGGAGAGAGCTTGAAGCTTTTGCAGTTTGTAGAGGTCTGTTGTATTTAGAAACCCGAGCATCCCAGAGTCATAAATTACCTTGAACTAGTTTGCTAACCCTTGTGACTCGGTACAGCGCCTTTTCAGAAGCGGCCAGTTATGTAACGGACTGAGTGAGGCATGGCCCGGTCCCCTCAGTGAGGCAGGGTGTGCCAGGCCTGGCGTGGGTGGTAGCCACCCAGGACCACGGGGACAATGCAGGGAGGTGCCGCAGGTCTGTGCACGGCATTTCTGTGGAAATGCACTCCCAGAAGGGAGAAGGGTCTGTGAGTCCACGAAGTGGGATTCTCACTCCCAGCACGTGGTCATGAGATCTGTACCACATGGAAGAGGCAGAGCGCACCGTGTAGTTGAGCATCTCCTGTTACATCCCTGCTAGAGGATCAGCTCCTGCTTGCACCTTTCCGGGGATGGGGGCTCATCACTGCCTGAGACATTTCACACTGACAGGAAGTTAGCTTCCCGCAAATTCCAGCTCCATCATCTGGGTACATGTTCTGAATCCATGCTTGCAACAGCCTGGAGAGAGTGGGAGGCCGTTGCAAGGCTGCTGGCCAGCTAGGACGGCTCTCCCAGCCTTTCCTCCATTGCCACAGCCCTCTGTTCACAACAGGTGCTAAAGGGCCCATCTGGTTAGACATTCCGAGTGTTACCCCTGCACTGCAAGTTCATTGGCCACGGCAATGTTGACATCAAGAGAAACACGTGTCATTTTCTTATCTCTCAAAAGAGCTCCAACCCCCTCCCCGTTTTTGTATTCAGAGAGCAGAGGGGTGACCCACACTTTCTGGGGTCATGGGGAGGAGATTCAGGTGTGAAGGAAGCATCTGCTTGTAATGTGGGATCCAGTTCCAGGATCCCCTGGCGTTCCCTGAAATTTGCTGGAGAAACAAAACCCATTTGATGTTCAAACCCAGGCTTCCAACAGAATGGGACAGCTGAAACACCCCAAAAATGGACAAACCACATGAAACAGGTTTTGAAGGCCGCAGCCTTTCTGGCAGTCTGAGCCTCCCTGAGCAGCAGGGAACGGGTTTTGCCGGGAGATGCCCGTTTGCGATGGCGCACGCGCTACTTTTCCCCTGGGCGAGACAGGTGCAAAGTCAGATGTATTCATTTTCCACAAACGAAACGACTCGGTTTTGACCATGTTGCAGACCTAGGACTTGGCTCCCTTGTTCCCGGGGGGTGTGTGTCTGGTTTTCACTCCATTCCGAAGGAGCCTGTGGAGGCTCCCAACTTTGAACCTTCTAATGATAATGATTTACTGGTTTCAGGGGGTTCGGGGTGGGGGTGGCGGGGGGAGGTGGGACAAGAAGAGTGATGCAGAGTTTGGAGTCTGAAGGAATGATTAGCTGCGTGGAGGGCCCGGGGCCAGTGCTGATGCTGTAGTTAAGGCACAAGGACTTTCCGCAGCACCAAAGCATCACTTTTGCTTCTCATCAACCCCTTGAAACGAACTCAGTCATGTTCACTGATAGGAATCAGTACCACGTAATGAGTGTTCGCCATGAGTCGGGGCCTCACCGCACCTGTACAACCAACCCCACCCGTTCAAGAGGGTTATGGTGCGCCCCAGTGTTTGAGCTCTGGGAGACTGGGGTAGAGGAATGCTGAACAGCTTCCCTAGATAACACGGCTTTCAAATGCAGATCTGAGACTTCCCACCTAAAGCCTTTCCAGGTCCTGTCCTTGGTGCCTGTGGAAGGTACAGATTTCCAGGCCCTGTCCTTGACGTGTCTGACTCGGTAGGGTCGGGGGGCGGGGCCCGAGACTCTGAATTTTGCCCCCTTCCTGCGTGATTCCAGCAGGCAGCCTGGACACCCAGCCTCTGTCCAAGCAGGCCAGCGTCCAGTATTCGGCTGTGCCCAGCTCACCGGTGTGAGCTCAGAAACCGAACCAAGAAGTTCCCGTAGGTCCCCCCACCCTCCACCCCTGGCAGAAGAATCCTAAAACCCTGACTGGCATTTTCCAAAGGTCCCAGCAAGCTTCTCGGGACCCTGAGCAGCCAGCCAGTGAAACCTGAGGACTGCTTGTTTGGGGAGTGTGGGGGCTGCTTCTGGAGAAGGTGGGCTTGGTTACAAGGGTTGTCTTAATTGGCACGAGGACGTGGAAGGGAAAGCAATGAGTCCAAATTAATCCGTTTTCCTGTGAACATCTCCCACCACTCCGTGCCAAGGCGAGGCAGCCTTTGTAATTAACTGACTGGGCCTTTTCTCCCCCCAAACCCAAAATGGGAGCGTGCAATTTATTTTGTGTGCGAGGTGGTATGAAAATTGCCAAAGTTGGCAGATGAGGCTGGGATGTTGGTGGAGCTGGGTAAACAGGGTTGAGCTGTCTGTCACCTCCAGGTCGGAATGGGGAGCTGGCTCCAAAGCAGGGACAGGGGCTGGGGCCACGGAGGTGCTGTGCCGAGGGATGAGCAGGTGGCCTTGGGAGGAGAGCAGAAACTTCTTAGCCCTGTGGATGGGAGTAGAGGCACTACAGTTCTGAAATCAAAGCCTTCTCCTCGTCCTACCCTGTGTCACCACGGACCAGACACTTAACTCTCCAAGCGTCAGAGTCCACGTGGGTTCAGCGGTCTTTACTGAGTGCCTGCCGTGTGTAGTGAACCCAAGTTCATCTGCCTGATGTGCATAAAGACCATCACTGAGACATGGAGTATAAAGCAAAGCAAGAGTTTATTCCAGAGGCAGGAGGGCGAGCCTCACATCCACCTCCCTAGAGGAGAGTCAGGGGTACTTAGTGGCAAAGGAAAAAGGTCAGGGTACAAAGTTGTGGCTGCTAACCCTTTGGTTACCCTTTTCAGTCCCCAGGGTCTTTTGATCTGTCCTCATTCTTGTGGGTATTGGGACCACGACCCGGCCGCGGCTGTTACTTCCCGCTGAGGTGGGGTGAAGACTGGGGTTAGACAAGTGGAAACTTTGGGGTGGAAAGGAATGTTCTGCATTACCGGGATTTTTGTACTTTGGTCAATAGTTCCTGTACCATGTTGTGTCTAGGGTTTTAGGGGTACTAGAGAACAACAGGTAGTATGTTGTACTCATGGCTTGATTCCCTTGGACCAGTTACCCCGAGTCGGAGGTTCAGGTCCGGCAGAGGCTCACTGGTCTGAGCTGGGTCCCTTTCGACCTCCTCCCTGCTGACAGGGTGTAGGGAACCTGTGGATTCTTGTCATTCAAGTGTGAATCCACGGCTCAATTCCCTGTAGTTTTGGAGGAGTGGGGGGTCAACAGCACCTCGCAGGGTCTGACCTGTCCAGTGAGGCTGGAGCTGGTCCTCTGGGCTCCCGCTCTTCAGGTCTTTACTGACATCTTTAGTGACACCTTTGGATGTCACTAAGGGATTCAGGCAGCGTGAAGACACATCTGTGAGGTACATCAGCCTGCCGGAAGCAAACTCAGGCACTGGATGTACCTGATAGTATCCAAATCGCTGGTGGGAGCCCCGCCAGCAACTCCTAGGTCACGAAAAGGACATAGAAAGTCTTCCATATAACATTCCACAGGGGCTGAAACTAAGCCCTCTTCTAGGGACCACTCTTTCCCAAAGCAGGGCAGATGGCACGGGTTGTTCCCAAGTGAAGTGGGTTTCTTGGCAGAGCTTTGCCAAAGTTCATTTTTCTCCCTTTTTCCACTCTCTCGGTGTCTCCAGGAAGCGTGTGATTTCCACTGAATGCCCAAGGCCTTGGACGCTGTGGTTGTCACTCCATTGTCACTCTGGATTATTAGCGGCAGTCCAAACCTAGAAATGGTCTCGCTTAAAAGCATTTTGACAACTCCCGAGGCCTTCTCTGAACAGCAGGGAGGAACCTCAACCCCGTTGATAAAGGTGTCTGCAGATACAAGCAAACCCCGAGAATTTCCCGTTGTTCTTTGCATTCCGGGAAAGGCTGCCTGCCGGTCTTCCCCAGGTTTGGGGCCTCTCAGTTGTATACCCTTGAGAACTTGTGGGCACCCAGTCTTAGGATTGTTTTTAGCACAAGCGTTGCCTTTTGTAGCATTTCGCTGAAATCGGAGCCCGCAGTATACTTCTGGATCCACTGGAGAGTGGCATCTTTCCCATAACGGGTGCTTCGAGGAATGTGGCTAATTATTTCTTTCCTCAGATGCTCTAGGGTAAGGATTCATTCTATTTCCAGCCGGTGTCAATGCCAGCACGGTGTCCAAACCCCCACTCCTTACTTAACTCCTCTTTGGTCCTCCAAGGGACGTTGGGGTTGATATGTAGTTAAGTCTATCTTTGGCACTAAAGCTCTTCCAGAGGGTCTTGGAGTCTTCGACGGGCTGCCAGCATGGTTCCCTTGGGCAGTCGGTCCACTTTGTGGCATCTTCCGCAGCGGACGATAGCTGATGGGTCACCACTGCACCCAGCTCTTCCTTGTCTTTGACCCGTGAAAATGTCCCCATCCGTGAACACGTCCACTTCTGGATGATCCGATGGCAGCTTGTCCAGTCGGGAAGGCTGCGATCAGCTTGTTCAGCTATCCGTGTGTCTCTGGTGATCTTTCTGAGTGGCCCTTAGATCACCGGGCCACTTTTCTGTCACGTGTACCTCGGGTGGTCTGGCTTCGGTTTGCAGGGCTTCAGGGAAAAGCAGTTTTCGTTCTCAGTGCTTCCAGTCAACACAGTGGGAGAAAACTGGAAACCTTAGTTTGGAGAGTCAGGGTCAGACATTCAAGGAAACCAGAAGAATTCAGGACCCAGCCCAGGTGTATAGACAACCAACGAACTCTCAAAGACGGTTCATCGGAACTATGATCTTACATTTTCACAGGTGTGTTACTGGAACAATCTCTCTCTCTGAAACCACCCTCATCTCCACCAAAGATCGCCAAATTAGGACACTTTTGTTTGTAAAATTGTCCAGTTGAAGCTGGGCCTGTTTACACAAGCGCCATCACAACGGTGATTGGTCATATAGGTGTTTGGTTTTTTCAATCTGCTTCGCTGGAACTTTTCGTAAGGAATGTCAGATTGAACTTTTAACAGCCTTGTCAGGCTCAAGAAGCCAAGCCAAATACTGGCCACCAGCCTTTGCCTGCCATACCTATAGATGTGGGTGGCTCCCTCTCTTCTCGAGATCCCCCAAATACGCTGAGGTTCCTGCACCTGCCAGGAAGTGACAACCTTCCTTATTCACCTGGTAGGGCTGCTGGAAACTTTGTAAGCAAGGTACGAGGCAAGTTTTCCAAGGGGCTTCATTGGCTCGGCAAAGTCAACCTTAATTAGTTCCTTAAAGCTCTCTGATTGTAGCTGAGTCTAGGCATATCTCCCTCAACTATGACATTCCAGTCAAAGCCTTGGCAACATGACCAATGTTTCCAGTGGCGTCCTGTTGCAAGGAGAACGGATTCGTATTGAACTTCTGCAAATAAATACACTGCCGTGAAAATACGAGAATACTCCCTGAGAGTTTTGAATTCTGGTGGTACCAGGTAGGGAGAAAGGGATAAATGTTTCCTATCTGTTTATGAAGAACTTATTTACCAAACGTCTACCAAATGTCATAGGCAGACTTAAATTTAGAAGAGCAAACATTAGAGGACCAGCAATGTTTTTGAAAGCAGTTTCCCCATTAGTTCTGGGAATTCTTACTAAGCTTAGCTTTATGATCCTGAAGGGATCAGAGAGCTGTATTTGTCAATGCAGTGCAGATGGCAAGGAGATTCTGTGACACACGATACTTCAGTAGTTTGTATTACAAGCGATGACGCTATACCAGGACATAGCAAAACCTTAGGAATCTTATAAAATCTCTAGGACACTTAGAGCAATCACCCATACAACAAAGCCTAAGAAGGTTCCTCATCACTTATTTGATGATGTCTCCCATGTCATTTGACACACCAGGGAATAAGCCTAATTCGTCAAAAAGACTTCCATTCACAAGCTGGGTTTTTGGAAGTTGGTGAAATACCAGAAGGTTTCAAAACACGTGTCTAAATAGGATTACAGATCGTTACAAAACGGGATACTTATTTAGCCAGGATGGCAAGAAGAGATTCTCAAGGTAAATGCAGACAGCAAGGTAAATGGAGCTGTGAGCAAACCTTAGCTCTCTTAACACTGAGCAGATTCAACTTTCTTAAGTAAGCAAAGACCTAACAAAGACAAGACATAGAAACTTTGTTTTTCTAGGCAGATTAAAGGTAAAGAAAAACCTCTGTTGATAATTTAGACCCATCATCTAAGAAGCCTCTGTCACATTAACAGCGAGAAAACCCAAATTCCAGTCTTATACCGCTGTACTTTGGATATTAAAACTCATTCGTTGCAACAAGATGAATTTTTAAAAAGACATGCAGTCCCTTCTTTCTTCCTCCGTGTCACCTCCCACGTTGATACATACTTACTTGGACAAGGACATCCAGGGCACTGCATGAGTCTGAGTTCTTGTGACGGGTGTTGGGATGTGCTGACCAGAATCTCTGGCAGGAACCAAGGTCTCCCAGCCATAGCAATGCTGCCTACAGCCTTTGACGCTCAGACATCATCAGGGATTGCCATGACTCTAGACAGCGGCCTTGCCAAGGGCATTGCCCGCTGCCCAGGTGGTCACATCCAAAGACGCTTACGAAGAGCCAGCCCCTTTACCTAAGTTTGGATGCTTCCGAAGGGCAGTCCAACTTTCGGGACTGCTCAGAGAGTTGGCTAAGGCTTCCGTTGAAGTGTCACTGCTCAACTTCTGCCTGACATCGTTCTCTGCCTCCCCCTTCTCTTCCCCGGGGGTCGATCGCTGCCCTCATAAACTTGTTTCTTACATGCGAAACTCCAGAATCTCGGTCCCGACCATGCATAGCATTTCTTTTGAAAGATTCCCTTCTCGCAAACCTTCTGCAATTTTCCCTTTCGCATTCCTTCAGATTTTGTCCTACGTTTTCCCCTCTTTATTTTTTTTTAAATTTTGTTTGAGAGAGAGAGAGCACAAGCGGGGGAGGGGGGGAGAGAGAGACACAGAGAGACACAGAGAGAGAATCTCAAGCAGGCTCCACTTGGAGCCTGACACGGGGCTCAATCCCACAACTCTGGGATTATGACTTGTGCAGAGGTCAGGAGTGGGATGCTCAACAGACTGAGCCACCCAGGTACCCCAAGTTTTCCCTCTTTGAATAACCAGTCTCACTTTCATTAAATACAGAATTTTTTCCCTTATTTTTTTCAAGTAGCCTTAATTACATTTATTAAAATTATTTACATCTGTCTGTCTGTCCTTCGCTTGCCCATAAAGCTTCAGAAGCCATTGGACAGGGCTCTAACGTCTTTTTCTTTTCCATCACATTTTGTGACAGTCACAACGCCAACAGCTGGTTTGACTTACAGTAAACACAAGCAGAGTGAAACTATCATATTTAATGTTGCAATTCTAAAGACTTATGTCCATTTGAACTAAACGAACAACGTTACATTAGCTTTCATACCAAATATTATCCTAGATCACTTGAACTTGAAAGACACCTGGGGTTAGTTTCTATCTTTCTGAGTTTTAGAACGCCCAGTTCTTTTTTTTCTTTTAATTGTTTTAATGTTTATTTACTTTTGAGAGAGAGAGAGAGACAGAGAGAGACAGAGCGTGAATGGAGGAGGATTAGAGAGACAGGGAGACACAGAATCTCAAGCAGGCTCCAGGCTCTGAGCCCTCAACACAGAGCCCTACGTGGGGCACGAACCCACAGACCACAAGATCATGACCTGAGCTGAAGTCAGACGCTTAACCGACCGAGCCACCCAGGCGCCCCTAGAACACCCAGTTCTTACAAGCACTTGCCTTCAAACCAGCTAAGTAGAGCACTTTTACAAATTAATTTTCACAACCACCACCCGGAGGTAGAGAAATTATCTCACATTTACAACATACATAGACACACGTACCATTCCACAAACAGGGTGCAAGCAAAACCTTAAAGGCCCAGTTGCCTAATATCTCCCTTTTCCAAAACACAGCTAAGTGCAAGATGGTCTTACCATTTATGGATCCCTTCATCGGTCGTCTTTCTCAGGAGTCTGATGAATATTGTGGTGGAGCAGAGTTGCCAAAAACAAACGATGGCCTCGTTTGGGAGACTCCAGCCCATAGGGCTGGATGTGCAGATAGATTGTCCTTTCCCAGCGTCCAACGAGGACATGGCTTATTGTATTCAAAGATGCCCAAAGCAGTCAAAGCAGCTGACAGACCAGTTGAAGCCCAGGTTACCTCCGTGAATTTTCCCCTCCCCACCCCACCCCCTGCCCCGCTTCAGCTGTGTCCAGTCTGCGGTGTGGCCCATCCGTTGTGGACGGAGGCTCTCAGAAGAGGTCCACAGATGTTCAGCCTGATTCTGGAGACACTACTGGTCCTCTCTTTCCACAGACAAGAGAAAGGTCTCTTTTGTCGCTGAGAAAATAACTCATGTGGCTGGATATTTTCAAAAACTCCTCTGGTGACTGTCTGGAAGGTGGCCCAGAGATATTTAGGGTGCATCAAAGCAATGCCGGCCTGATAGAATTAGTTAGGAAGTGTTCTTTCTCCTGAATTTTTTGGAAGAGTTTGAGAAGATTGGTGTCAATTCTTCCAATGTTTGGTAGAATTCACCAGTGAGGCTGTCAGATCCGGGGCTTTTTTTTTGTCAAGTGGTCTTCGATTACAGCCTCAATCTCCTCCCTAGTTATGTACGAATCTCTTCCGATTTTCTCTTTCTTTGTGATTTAGTCTTGGTAGGTTTTCTAGGTCTAGAGATTTGTCCATTGTATCTGGATTCTCCAATGAGCTGGAATACACTTGTTGATAGCACTCTAACCCTTTCTACGTCTGTAAGGAGTAGAAAGACCCTGTGTTTCATTTATCTCTGCTCTAATCTTTATTATTTCCTTCCCTTTGCTACCTTTGGCTTTTTCTAGTTTCTTAAGTTGCACGTCTATGGTGTTGATTTAAGATCTGTCTTGATGTTTACTGTGAGCGTTTACAGCTATAAATTTCCCCCTCACCACTGCTTTGTTGTTTTCCAGGAGTTTTGACGCGTCGTGTTTCATTTCCCTTCACCTCTACGTATTTTCACATTCCACTGTGATTTCTTCTTCGACACATTGGTTCTTTGAAAGTGTGTTTTCAGTTTTCACAGCTTTTTAAATTTTCCACTCTTCCTTCTGTTACCGATTTCTGACTTCATCTTCTTGTGGTTGGAAAAGATACTTTGTATGATATCTATCTTGTAAAATCTACTGAGACTTAACTCGTGACCTAATGCAAAGACTGTCTCTGAGAAGGTCCCTCGTGCCGTTATTGTTGGGTGGGGTCCCGTGCCCGTCTGTTAGATCTGGCTGGGCTATCGTGTTCTTCAAATCCTCTTTGTCCTTACTTACCTTCTGTCTGGTTGTTCTGTCCATTATTGACAGTGGGATATTGAAGGCTCCAACGATTATTATAGAACTATTTTTCCTTTCAGTTCTGTCGATAATGGCCTCTCATTATGTGTGTAAATGTTTATCATTTTTTCTTCTTGCTGTACTGAACCTCTTAATTCATATAAAATGTCCTTCTTTGTCTCTTGTAACATTTTCTGATTTAACGTCTGTTTTGTCTGGTATTATTACAGCCACTCCACCCTTTCTTTTGGTTACTATTTGCATGGATTATCTTTTTCCTTCCTTTCATGTTCAACTTTTTTGTGTCTTTGGATCTGAGTCCCTTGTAGGTAACAGATAGTTGGATCCTATGTTTTTATCCATTTCACTAATCTGTTTAATCTGCTTACATTTAAAGTCATTACTGATAAGGAAGGAATTCCTTCTGTGGTTTGCTCTTTGTTTTCTATATGCCTTAATTGCTTTCGGTCTCAAATTTTCTGCATGACTATCTTCTTTTGCATTTAGTTGATTTTTTTTGTAGTGAAACATTTTAATTCCCTTCTCATTTCCTTTTGTGTATGTTCTGTGGCGTGTGTGTGTGTGTGTGTGTGTGTGGTTGTGTGTGGTTACCATGGGATTGCTTTTAACATCCTAAAGTTACAACATTGTAATGTCAATTTATACCAGCTTAACCTCAATAACACATGAAAACTCAGCTACTTTACAGACCTGACCCCACCTTCTTTCAGTTGTTAATGTCACAAAATTACATCTTTATGCATCTTGTGTCCAAAAGCATAGATGCATAATTAGGTTTTTAAATATATCAGTCTCTTAACATAGAGAACCAAAAGTAGAGCTACAGACCAAAGTCATAACAGTACTAGCGTTCATAATTGTCTGTCTGCTTACTTTTACCGGAGATTATTTCTTCAGAAGGCTTCGAGTTACTTGTTCAGTGCCCTTTCATTTCAACCTGAAGGACCCCCTTCACTGCAGGGCCGGTCTAGTCATCAGGGCAAGGCTTTCAGCTTTGGTTGATCTGGGAATGTCTTCATTTCTTCCTCATTTTTGAAGGACAGTTTTCCCAAATGTAGGATTCTTGGTTGACAGCTTTTTTCCTTCAATGCTTTCAACACATCAACCCATGCCTTCTAGCCTCCAAGGTTTCTGATGAGAAATCTCCTCACAACCTTATCAGTGAAAATATGATGAAAAGCAATCTTCCTCTGAGCTTTATAGATGTTAATAATGAGCCTTATCGTGTTTTACACAACACAACATTTCCTTATACGTTGTAGCACCATTTTGAGACCAGGAACTGAGTATTTTAAGTGTAGACATTACGAGGTCTATACAAGCCAAAATTACAGTTTTCTAAACTTGAAGTGAAAAGGCCACTGAACCATCTTATAGATTTTGATTTCTAACAAAGTAAATATCAATCTTGAAAAGCCCACACAAACAAACAAAAAGCCCATTGGGGATCTTTTTTTTTTATTGAGTAAAGGGGTTTTGGGAATAAAAAGTGAGGAAACCACTGTGGTCTCAGACATCCCCAGCCATGATTGCATAATTGGCCCATTTCTTGCTGTGCCCTCACAAAGCCCCATGGTGAAGTCATGGCAAGACCTGTCTATATAAGACCCTGGCTCGGCTGGGTGTTTGGTCTTTACAGCCCAGGAAGCTTTGGTGACCTGTCGGCCTTTGACCCTAGCTAGTTTGATTTCGACTTCTCTTTTTTTCATTTTGTTTATTTTTTTATTTTCATTTTTCTTTTTTCTCTACTCCTTTTCTCTCCCAATTTTTTTTTTTGCCTTTTTCTGTTTTTACTTTTTACTTTTTTCTTTTTTTCTCCTTTTTTAGTTTTTCTTTTTCTCAATTTTTCTTCGTTTCCTCCCTTCATTTTCTTTGTGTGTGTGTGTGTGTGTGTGTGTGTGTGTGTGTGAGTGTGTGTGTGCGCATGTGTGTTTTTCATTTGTTTTTTTTTTGTGTGTGTGTTAGCGTTTTAGTACAGTTAGTATAGTTCATATTGTTAGTATAGTTCATATTGTTAGTATAGTTCATAAGCATAGTATTGTTAGTATTGGCAAATTTTGTAGGTTGGTATTGTTGGTTAGCATAGTCCGTGTAATTAGCATTATTTAGCGTTAGTATAGTTAGTAGGTCACCATGCTTCAGGGGCGTAAGGCCATTACCGCTGGTGAGGAGGACTTCTGTATTTACGAGATCCCCGAGATCACCAGTGAGGGCAGCGTCCCCCCCCAGGAAGCAGTCTGATGTGACGTTCATCAAGAAAACCCAGAAGGACCCCGCTGGCCTCCAGGGACTTTGTCGTGAAGCCCAGAATATGAAGACCTCAAGTCACCCAAGTGTTGTCAAGTCACTTGAGGTGATCAACACCAAGGAAACGTTGGTTCTCCTTGCAGAATATGTAAGCAGAGACAACCTGCGTGACGATTCTACGCACCATGGCCAAGTGACGGAGGAGGTTCCAGACACATTCTGCCGGCTGTTATCAGTGGTGGAGTACTGCCACCAACAAGGTATGATAGGCGGGTATCTGAAACTAGAGACATTGCTTTTTGGCAAGAAGCTGAAGGTAAAACGCACGGGGGTTGGACTGAGCATCCAGTTTGCTGGCTACAAACTCCACACTTTCTGGGACAGCCCCTCTTATTCTGCCCCGCGACTCTTCCTGCAGCAAAGGGAGGACACCCCTTCCGTAAACTCTGGGAGCCTGGGGGTGGTTTGGTACTGCTTGGCCACCGGGTTGGAGCCGTTTGAGGGGGAAGTCTTCCGGGACGCGGAACGAAATATTGAAAACCGGGAACACAGTGCTTTGATTTTCATGTCCCTGGAGAGTGAAAACCTGTGGTACACGTTGACAACTATCAAGCCCACGATCAGGACACCAAGAAGAATCTGCTGCTGGGGCCCCATCCCAACCTGTTCCAGCACAGGCCTGTCCTCAGAGCAGAGTAGTCTGACCTCTGAAGGGACTACCATAGTGACCACGATTAGCGGGCCCAGATGCAACTCGCCAGCCACAAACTCCGACACCAGCAGTGAATACAGGCAGCCAAGGAGGATGTCCCTAGAGCCAAAAAATCAGGTTCTCACGACACGGGGCTCCAGCTCACAAAACTGAGATGGCGACCTGAGCAAGACCAAGAGTGGGACGCTTGAGCCACTGAGGCCCACCCAGGAGCCCCGTCCCTGCGTTTTAAGTGCAGGGAACGATGCTGAGCTCCAGGAAGCCCGGGGACATGGCACAGGAGATTGGCCAGGGCGACGGGTGGGACCAGATCCAGAACAGCTTCACAGGCTGGAGGAGTGTCGGTGGGATAGTGACCTGCTGGATGTGGAGTTGTAGGAAGCACAAGGTGGAGGTGGTGAAGTTTTGGAGTGATGGGGGGTTCGTGGGTCTGGAGCCGATGGCCAAGGAAGAATTCGTGAAGAAGTCTTTGGTGCAAAAAGGTGATTTTATTAAAGCACGGGGACAGGTCCATGGGCAGGGAGAGCTGCACTGGCGTCGTGACGGGTAGCTCATTATATACCCTCAGGTTGGGAGGGGGTTAGGGAGAGAGCCAGAATTCCTTGGAGACTTACTCTAGGACTCAAGGTTCCAGGACCTTGAGGGGCTAGCTGTTGCCAGGAAAACGCCATTTCTTGCCGTTTAATGAAACCTCAGCCATGAGACTCTTTAGATGGATCTGGGCAGGCCATAAGCGTGGAGGATGATTGCCAGCATATATGTTGCGGGGGTTAGGATGAAGTAGATTTGTCATTATTTGTCATAATGGCGTGTGGGCAGCAGGGGCCCCGGTGGTGGGTCACAATGGGGTATGGGCAGCGGGAGTCCGGGGGGTGGGTCACAATGGGGTATGGGCAGCGGGAGCCCCGGGGGTGGGTCACAATGGGGTTTGGGCAGCGGGAGCCCCGGGGGTGGGTCACAATGGGGTGTGGGCAGCGGGAGCCCCGGAGGTGGGTCACAATGGGGTGTGGGCAGCGGGAGCCCGGGGGGTGGGTCACAATGGGGTGTGGGCAGCGGGAGCCCCGGAGGTGGGTCACAATGGGGTGTGGGCAGCGGGAGCCCGGGGGGTGGGTCACAATGGCGTGTGGGCAGCGGGAGCCCGGGGGGTGGGTCACAATGGCGTGTGGGCAATGGGAGCCCCAGGTCCCCTTCCAGGGACTGCCCACCTGGTGGGGAAGGAATGAGCTGGGTGCAAACACTCTGGATATCACCCTCTCTTTCCTGTGCACCCACTGGGGACCAGACCTCAGCCGGTGGATGTCCCAGCTCTCCCTACCCCACCCTCCCCCCTGCTGTCCCCCTCCTCCCTTCTGCCCTGGCTCCGGACTCACCTGCTCTCACTGGCCACAGGTGCAGGGTCCATCATGGCCCCCTTCCCTTCATGTCTCACTTTGGCCACCTCCAGAAGCTGACTTGGATGACCACGCATAGCAGGCTCTTTTTGCCCAGATGTTGGGTCAACAGTAATCCACTTATCTCACTGGAAAGTCTTAAGACACCACATAAAACCAAATCATGGCTCTGTGCCCTCTGTATACATGACAGAGAACCCCAGTATAACAGACTGGTGAGGAAGGAGGTGGGGTGAGATCAGAGGGTCCCTAGTAATGGCCCCCGAGTTGTAACTACTGAGAGGCTTGTCACCTCTGGGTGCCCCAGGAGATTCACTCCTCTCTCCCCTTCATCCCCGACCAGAAACACTCCAGATTTGTGCCAGCAGACTGGTTGACTGTACTGTGTTTTAAAGGACAAGGAGTGCGTAATTCACTCATTTATTCACTCAACAAACACGTTTACATGATGGTATATATGGTGGAGGTTCCATGGGGCACAGGACCCAGTTCCTGCCCTTCAGAGCTGAGGCCACCGGGAATAGGTAAGGGAGCGTGGAGTGCAGTTCCAGAGTCAGGTTCAGATCGCAGCTCTACCACTGACTCGCCGTGTGACCTTGGGGAAGTCACTTAGCCTCTCGGGGCCTCAGTCTTCCCACCTATAAAATGCATACGCTAGTGATGCCCGCCTCGAGGACAGCTGTGAAATTGAAATAAGGTCATTTAGAGAAGCTCTGGGAACACTGCCCAGGGCAAAGTGCGGCAAGTATTTACTGCTCATTTAGCGGCCATTACTGAGCACCTACTATGTGCCAGGCACCAGGGATGCAGCAGTAGGCCCCGGAGGGGTAGACAGGTGAGCAGTGCGGAATACCCAGGAGACCCCAGGTGTGGGAAAGCAGAGGCTCCTGGGGATCACACTCCCTCCACCTTTCCCTGCCCTGAACCTACAGCTGCTGGCCCCTCCTGCTCACCTGCCAGCCAGACCCCATTGTCCTGCGGCATCTGGGGAGCGCTTTGCCAATTGCCTACCTCAAAGGTGCACTTGTCCTAGCTCTTGCCAGCTGGGGGACCTCAGGACACTGCCTTGGCCTCTCATCACCTGCTTTCTTTCTGTGAGGGAGGACCCAGTCCCTTCCACGGGGGTTCAGCGAGGAGCAGGGGACAGAGTGGATGGCATCCAGCCAGCAGGCTCAGCTCCTGCGGTGACAGGGAAGCAGCTGGTCAGCTTTAAATACACCTGCAGCTCCCCTGTGGCTCGCGGAGCCTCGTGATCTGTGGTCTGCAGAGGTGGCCCAGGGCGGGTGATCTATCTGTGCCCCAGGTGTGGTGGAGGGGGTTAATTAAAAAGGTGGCTGGGAGATGAATTTCTGGAAACACAAATTGGAAACCAGTGGAAGCTATTGATCTGCCTAATGGGAAGCCGATGGTTTCTGAGCGTGCAGACAGCTCCGGCACAGGCAGGTGGCAGGAATGATGGGGCCCCTTCCCCGAGCTGATCGGTCCCAGGTGCACTGGGAACATGGGTCGGGGAGGGGCCGAGGAGGTGCCCACAGCCTCCCGGTGGGGCCCTGGGGTACTGATTCTGGCTCAGAGCTGGGGAGCCCGCTGCGTTTCTGCTTGGGGTCCTCATCAGAGGAGCTCCTATCCTGCCTCAGTTTCCTCATCTGGAAACTCCTGACCCCTGGTATTATTGTCAGGTTAAGTGGGTTGTGACAAATCCCGTCCTCAGTGCTGGGTACACGGGAGTAAACACCCTGGCCCACGTCTCAGCCCTCCTGGAGCTCACACTCTAGTGGGTGCGACACACAATGAGCAGATACAGTTTCAGGGAGAACTGCCTGTGCAAAGGCCTTGAGGGGGGAGGACCCGGTGGCCTGCAGTTGGCAACAGTAGCCTGGGATGTGAATAGACATCACCGTGGCAATCCACAAATACCCCCCAAATTTCAGATCCCCACACCCCCAGGGGACTGCGGCACCATTGCGGAGAACCGGTGATGTGGATCTGCTCGTTTCCTTTTCACGGAGTCCCTGCGGCATACACGTAATTTTATGCCCGTTACACAGATAAACAAAGTAAAGCTCAGAGACGCTTGGCCAGGGCTGAAGGCCACACAGCTAGGAAACCGAGCCTCCAGTGCAGTGCTTTGCCACAGCTCATGGAGCGGGCGTGGCTGTATTCCTTTGGTGTCCCCGCACTATCACAGCAGGGCTGGGCCCAGGGCCTGGCTCAGCAGCCCCGGCCCATCTTGGGCTGCGCTGCTCTAGAATGTAGGCAGGTGACTGTTCACACTGCCCCTGGTGAGTGGATGCCATTGAGGCGTGGGCAGACTTTATCAAGCGCCGGCTGGTGCCTGGGCTCCTGTCTCACCGCACCCCCTCCTTCCCTCCCTAGACCAGAGTCATTTGGAAAGCACTTACTCGTGAAATGCTCTCTCAGGATTTGGGTGGGGAAGATGGCCAGTGTTAGTCTGCTTATTGATCGCTGGACTTTATAAGGGTTTATCTCTGAAACAATGAAACTGAAAGATGGCCTCTAAATTTATATCTCCAGCCTATATCTCCACCGCCTCCCCCCCAATTCCAGGCTTTTTAGCACCAGTGGCCCTTCAGGCATCACACTGCCCATCCACCCAAGGGCCTCCTGGGTCTCCGTTTCCTTTCTACTGTCTCAGCAGGGGGAGCTTTTATAAGCACAAACCCCATCATGTTGCTGGTTTGGAACACCCGGTGCTTTGCACTTTGCCCAAAATCTAGATTCCCCATCACACCTGCCCCGCCTCCCCCTCTACCTCCCCTGAAGGGGCACTCCCCTTCAGACACTCCGTTCCCCTTGCAGCTCTTCAAGTACACAGGGTGTTCTCTGGCCTCAGGGACTTTGCACTGGCCACTCCCTGTCTGAACCACTAGCATCCCAGGTCTTTGCATGACTGGTGCCTTGTCACTATCCAGGTCTCAGCTCACAGGTCACCTCCTTGGGAAACACTCCCGGACCATCCCCAGACACCTTCATGGCGCGTAGTGCCCTCTCCAAGTATTGAGTGTGCACCTGTGCACAAGCTTCCCGTCTATCCCTACCCCCATGGTAGCAGGAAGTGTCTTTCCTACTTACCGCCCAATCCCCAGGGCCTAGGCCAGGGTTCGGTAAACATTTGTACAATTAATCAATGAACAGAGTGTGAGGCTTTGCAAAAATTCAGCCAGAGACACAACCTGACTTGGCCCGGAATCCTGGGCTTTGCTGGATTTACCCTCACTTGGTGGCATTGTGCTGGGTCTGCCCGCCACCCCCTCCACCAGTCCCAAACCACTGACCTGAGGATAGGTAACCCTGTGGTGTCCTCAGCCCCTGGCTCTGTCCCAGCTCGGAGGGCGGGCCTCAAGGGGATGTCCTGGAGGCCGGTCTGCACTGAAAGTCCAAGCCCTCTGTGTGTGTTGAGAGGAAATGCCTCACCCTGGGCTGCCAACCCCAGCAGAGGAAACCACCCCAACACCCAAGGGGTTAGGACTTGATGATGAAGTTTCACCAGGCAGATGAGGAGAGAGGGAAGAGTGTCCTGGGCAGAGGGAACAGTGTGTGCAAAGGCCTAGATGTAGGAAGAGCCTGGTATAAAGACAGAAGAGGAAAGAGCCAGCCAAACCTCATTTTGGAAGGAGGACTATGGTCTTCATCTGCCTCATTGGATCTCCCCCACCACTCTATGCTAAGGAGGAGTGGGTGGAGCTTCACTCAAGGTCATGGGGAAGTCTTCTCCCATGGCCCCTTGTACCAGCCTCCTCCCTGCCCTCCCTGTTCCTGCCCTTGCCACCCTGCTATCTGTTCTCAGCACAAAGCCAGAGGGGCCCTCCCAAGGCTCCCACCTTAGAGTAAAGGCCAAGGCCATCCAAAGCCTGCACCAGCCAGTCCTCTGACCACCCCTCCTCAACTGTCCCCATCACTCCCTCTGCACCAGCACAGCGGCCTCCTCGCTGATCCTGGAACACACCAGGCACACTCCTACCTCACTCAGGGCCTTTGCACATGCTGAGCCCTCTGCCCAGAACCACCTCCTTCATCGCTGGTTCTGCTTTTATAGGGAGACAAGGTGAATTGGGCACGAACAGGGAGCACTTTGAGGTTGAGGGGGCTTTCCTGGTATCTAAAGCTGCCCCAAGGGAGACCTTTTGGGGAACACTGATGGCTATTTTCCTAAAACGTAGGGCCAAGAAGCCCTCCCAGAGCTGGAGCCCCAGGGTGATCTGGGAGAAGTTCCATTTACCTTGGCCTGCTTCATTCCGGTAAATACTGACTGTGGCTTCCCAAAAGATCGAGCTCTGCCGGTGATGTGACTTAAGCGGGGCCTCTAAGGGCTACGGATGCCTGGGCCAGCACTCAGGCACAGAATGGCCACTACCCGTAAGCCCCGCCTGGTGCCGCCTCCGCTCTTTCTGAACAGAGGACGGTAGTGACCTCCGTGACCACCCGAGGGACCCGAGCCTGAAAAACCTTTGTCCCACTGGCTCTGAGAGGATGCAAGTCTTAGTGGTTTTAAAACGTCAGATTCTCATGAAATGCCATCCAGCACACCTGAAGCGCCTTCCCCTCCCACCCCACCGAGTACTTGTCAGCACCCCCAGGCCGGAGTCTGACACGCCCACGTGCCCAACTCCGGCATCAACTTCCCCAGGTGGCAGACACAGGCAGCCTAGTCCAGCTGCACCCATTCTAGGACCTGAAACTCCACTCAGGTCTCTGCTCAAGTGTCGCCTCCTAACCCCCCTCCCCATCTTATCCCAGTTCCTTCTCCTTCAGGGCACTGTTGGCTACCTGACATGTGACATAGTCATTGTGCAACAGCTTCGTCGGTAGGTAATTTACATACTAGAAAGCTCACCCGCTTAAAGCATGCAAGGCAACGGTTTTAGTATATTCAGAGTTGTGCAACCATCACCACTGTCTAATTTTGTGATGTTTGCATCACCCATAAACCTATACCCATTAATAGTCATTCCCTGTTATTACCCCCGTCTTCCAAGCCCCTGGCAACCACTTACCCATTTCCTGTCTCTGTGGACTCGCCTGTCCTGAATATTCCTATAAACGGGACCATGCGCTCTGTGGTCTTTTGTGACCGACTTCATTCATGGAGCAAAGTGTTATTTCTAATCATCCATTTCCCCCTACCTCAGGGCCTTTGCACTGCTGCTCCCTTTGCCGTGAATGTTCTTCCTCATATACCTCTGTGGCTCCTTCCTTCACTCCCCTCCTCAGCAAGGGCTTCCCCAACCCCTATTTAAATGGGTAATTCTCGCCCTCTTCCTGGCCCTTCCAACCTTACCAGCTTTGCTTTCCTTCAGAGATCTTAGCTTCCCCCCACTCCCCGACATCGCTGCACTTCCCTATGCTTCTGTTATCAGCCTCCCCAAAAGTCAGGGACCTTGTCTCGCTCACTGCTCAGTGCCCCCCAAAATGGCTGCATGTAATAGCTGCTCTGTGTTGGTTGAATGAAGAAATTCCAGGGTCTTCTGGGATCCTTTTAACCTTATTCAGAGCCAGCCTAGGGTCTGGTGAGGCCATGAGCCACCTGGGGGCAGGCACGCATCAGGAGCGCTATCACCCTGGGATGCTCAGTTTCGGCCTCTAGATGCCGCCACAGTGCTCAGGGTTCCAGGGGCCGAGCTCAGCAAGGGCCTTAAGTGTCCGGGGCCTTCGGTGCCCACGAAGGGCAGCTGGGCATCTCCCACAGTGCCATGGAGCTGGCCATTAGGACAAGGTCTGCAAGCAGGGCTCAGGCCTCAGCCTTCCCCCGGTGACAAATGGCTGATAATTAATGTTGGACCCGCACGTTATTAATCAATTTAAAGTCGAGTGTGCAGCCAGAAGCGATTCCGAGGAAAAAAATGTTCAGCCCCACATCCTCCTCAGTCTTACTCATCAATCACCAATTTTGCAGGCAGCTTATTAAAATGTAGAGAAAAGCGTGGCTGGAGAAATAAAAAGCCCTTAAAGGCCCAGAGATGGTTTATCAGGGTTTTGCAGATGCGGAGGCAAAGGGTGGGGAGAGGGGTGTCAGGAATGGCAGAGCTGAGGGGCCAGGCTCCATTTCACAGAGGGAGGGGCTGAGGCCAGATCCTCAAAGGTGAAGGGCGATGGTGTGAAATCCAGAAGGGTTCATGCCAGCCCAGGAGCATGGCCAGAGGTTCGAGCCCCCGGGCCAGGAGTGGGGGGGGGGGGCTTGGAGCTTGCATATCATGCCAGCAGACAGAACGAAGATCCCATGTGGAGGACTTAGTGACCGAGGACAGCGGATCTAGGTCCAAATGCAGGGCAGGGGAAGACCATTGCTTTGGAGTTAGGCAGATCTGGATTCAAACCCCAGCTCTTCTCCCGACCAGTGGTATTAGCGGGTAAGTCGCTTTCTGTCTTGGAGCCTCAACTTCCTCCTGAGCCAGGAGAAAACCAGACCACTCTCAAAGGTTTGCAAGCATGGAAGGAGGCCACGTATACGAAGGCCTGGGAGACTTTAGGCAGAGAATAGATGCTCAGTAAATGAGAACTATCTCTGAAGGCCCAGAACTGGTCACAGACCACAGCTGGTGTTTCTTCCGTGTCTCCGGAGGGCATGAGGATGTATTTTGAGTCTAGAGCCAAGCAGGTTTGCCCTCTGCTAGGACAGTCTTTCCAAGTACCAGAAGCCTGCTATGCTTTTGCTTGTCCTGTTTCTTGTCTGGGAGTGTGCTTTCTTGTCTCCTTCCCCTAGGGAACTCTTACGCATCCTTCAAAACCTAGCTCATACTGCACCTCCTCTGTGCTGCCTTCCCAGTACTGTCAGTTGCTTGACTTCTGTGTTCCAAACATACTGGATTCTTGCTAGATTGTGAATCCCTTGTGGGAAGGGCCTTGCTTTGTGCCGCCTCAGGCGGTGACATAATACCTTTAATTGGATGAATAACTAAAGGGATGAGCAAATAAATGAATGGCCATTTACCCCTTCCCTGATGTCACTTAGAGGCCTGTCCCTCGCCATCCTTTGCCTCCATGACTGTGAACTTCTCAAGAGCCAGAGCCCGGTCTAGGGGTCTTGCCTTTGTCTGTCTCCCACTGGCCAGGTCCGTTCTTGATACATACTAGCTACTCAAAAGATGTCAGAATGACCGAGAGGGAAAAGAGGAGACGGGAAAGCTGAGCCCATGCTTAGTAAGCACCTACTAAGAGTCAAGGGTGGTGCTGAGCATTTTTACCTGTATGATCCTTTTTTTAGCGTCATACCAAGCTCATGGCGCAGATGTGGGTACTGGGGCAGAAGGACCCAGATATGTGCAGGAGCCAGAATTTAAACCACAGAGTCTGAATGGCCCTTGAGAGCTGTTGCCATTTCATGATGATGCCTTCCAAAGGCGTTCATGCATGCATGAGTGACTTAATGAGTACACAGATAAATGAATGAATTACAGAGTTCTCAGGAGAAGCCTGCTGCCTCCTTCCTCTCTCACGCCAGTCCCTCTGCCTCCTGCCCAGGCCTTTCTCTGGTACAGCTGGGTCAGCGCTTTTATTTGGGGCTGTAGAATGAGACCTGGCCCGCCCCATGCCTTTGCAGGACTCCTACCTCCCTGCAGATTTTCCTGTGCGCCGCCCCCCTCCTACACCCTACCTTTCCTTGCTCTGCAGCTGCTGGCCCTTCCTGCTCCCCTGCCAATCAGACCCCCATTGTCCTGCCACATCTGGACTGCTCTGCAACTTGCCAGCCCCGAAAGGCTCACTCAGCATTCTCTGCAAGAAGACGTCCAGGCTTCATTCACAAACACGCGTTCCTAAAAGGCTGGTGATTGTGTCCTCAGCATCCCCATTGGGGCCTACCTGGAGCCTTGGAGTGGCAGAAAAAGCCCCAGATGGCTGGGGAGGGAGGGGTGACAGAGCAGGAAGGGAGCTTGGCCTCTGGGAAGTGCAGGGCATGCATTACAATATCCTTTGCTCCATCAGCCGCCAAAGCCTGTGTTCCTGCCTCTCGAGAGGTAGTGTCTCCCTAATGGGGCTGCAAGGATGTCGGCGGGAAGGCTGTTAACACCCCGAGGGCTGGACCTGCCCCGGGGTTCTGGTTCAAGAAGCCTGGGGTGGACATTTGATGCTTTGGTTAGAGGAACCATGAGGAGGCTTCAGGAAGGGCGAGACCCTGCCCAGCTGGGCTCGCCTCTGGGGAAGGCAGTGACCATCTGGACCAGGTCACACGCAGCCCAGGGGACCCCAGGGACAGGGATGGTGGCAGTCTCTGGCTCATTCGCCTGTGCAGTAAGCCTAGAGCAAGGTGAGGAAGAGGGAGGGTGCTCAGAGAGCAAGATCTGACTGGTGCCAGCTCACTGATGACCATGGTCACTACCATGGTGAAACAGCAGCAGTGGCCCCTCTGAACTCCTACCGTGCGCCAAGTACAGAACACCTACCTCGCTTAGGGTCTGATTTGACATCAGTGAAGCCTTTGTTCGTGAATAATCTGAATGTGCTCCTCTGCTTTCCGGGGAGGTAATGATCGAACTGAACTCCCACCCTCCCTGAATTTCCAGTAGAAGCCCAGAGAGGGCATGCACTCTACCCCAGGTCACACAGCTTAGCAGGTGTAGGACTGACTGAGAGAAGGCCCTCGCGAACATGTGGTTGCTGGAATCAGTTGGCCTGGGTTTGGCTCCTGGGCCCCTCTGCTCAGCCGTGTGGGGAGAGACAGACCCCGAGCTTCACTGTCCTCAGTTTCTACTTCTGTTCTATGGGCCTGAGGAGAAGAAAGAGGCTGCTGTGACCACTCACGCTCAACCCCCCATCAGTGGACGTGGCTGCTTCTCTGCCACCACCTCCTTATGGCAAACGTGAGAGACGAGGAGCCTGAGGGTCAGGGTGAGGCAGTCCCCAGGGTCACACAGTGCAGTCCCCTCCCTGAGACATCGCTCCTCCTCTGGAAGCTGCTTTTAGAGGCTCGTGGCCTCCTGGGAGACCGTGTGCGGGCTGTGCTCACCCTGAACCTGGTGTCAGAGCCGGAGTGACGATCTTCCTGAGCACAGGCAGGGCAGGGCCAGGCCTATAAACTCCTCACAGGGCTGTGGGAGGCAGGACTCAAAATGCCTTGGATTAAAATACATAAGAAAAACGGACAGTGGAAATTGATAAATGCGAAATTAGTGTCCTCAAGGTAGGATATGGCAGCTGACCAGGCACAGCCCGGCCCACCTCCCCGGGCTCTCAGAGCAGACTGCCGAGGGACACCTTGTGACTTAGGACCTGGGTGGGTCACTGAGAAGTGACAGTATCTGAGTGGGACCTTCAAGTCTGACTTAGTGCATGGGTGAGGCCACTGAGGGGTGACTTTGGACCTGGGTGGGGCTAAAACAATCCCACGCACGGAGATGTTGCCAAAAGGATCCAATCTAGAAACAAGATGTAGGGACTGGCGTGGGTGTGGAGGTGGCGAGCGGTCTCATGGGCAGGCCTGGGAGGGAGCCAGGTCTGCTGGGCCTCTCTGGACCTCCTTGAGTCCCAGAGGTTTGGGGTTTTGCCAGCAACTCTTTCCAGGACTGTGTGGCAGCCACATGCTGCCCTCTGCTGGGACATCGTAGTATTACACCCCATGACATTGGGCTTGGGGCAACACCAGGACTTCCCTGAGAACTTCATGGGGACATCCCTGGGATCCAGAGTCCTCAGAGCTGGCAGAGGCTCCCAAGGCCTTCTTCTGCCCCTGACAGACCCTTGCTTTCTTAGTCACGGAGACGGGGAGTTCACTCCTTTTTGCAGTCAGCTTCAACCCTGCACAGCGTGGATCAGCTTGGCCCCAGAAGGCGTTGCAGTTGGCTCCCTCCTGGTGTCATCTCTGCTCTCTGGGTTTCAGGACTGCCTGTAGAGCCTGGGGGTGCTGAGCTGCCCTCCACCAAGCTGCCCTGCTCCAGACCAGGCTGTCCGGTTCCTCCAGGCCCTGCCCACCCTAGCCCTACACAAGCTGCCTTATGCCTGTTCATCTTCCATGGGAGAGCTCCAGACCAAAGAGACCTGGCAGGAGCTCCAAACAGCTGAGCACCACCCCCCCTCCCCTGGAGGGTAAGGCTTTCTCAGGAAAATCCCTGCAGATCTCTCAGACGTGCCTGTGTCTTTGTTTCTATGCCAGAGACGCTCAGTGTCCAGGAGTTGAGGAATGGCTGGATATGGACAAAGGGGTGAGTGGCCGGCTCAGAGAGGCCAGCCACAAGTGTCCCCTGGTGGCGAGGGGGACGGTGCCCTAACAGCCGCTGGGTGAGAAGCTCTGCTCAGCATGTTTGCCAACAGCAGACAGAAAACTGCCCTCCTGAGCCCGTTGACCTTGTTCTTGGGCTTTGCCAGAGCACGGGGCTGGGGTCAGGCCCCTGAAGCCTGGCGGGCTTGCTCAGCGCCGGCTCTCGTCTGCGGCCGATGTCTCCTGGATGTCACCCCTCACCCGTGGGCATATAGTCTTTTCTGAGCCTCAGCTTCCCCATCTTCCAGCAGGAGAGGGTTGTAAGGATGCCGAGGGACCACCGCTTTGTAAATGATGTTGAGCAAACCTGGGACCTAAAGGAGCGGAGGTGTGAGCGTGCTGTGCTTTGTGGGTCCAGACCCTTCCATTCTGCTACCCGAGACCCTTTGTTCCTTCAACTAATGATGACAGGGTGCCAGCGGCGGGCGAGGCATGAGGCTGGCCCGTGAGATGGGCTGTGAAAGGACGGGTGTGGGCCCTGCCCGGGAGATGCCCAGGAGATGCTCGTGCTGCAGCCACGGCAGACAGGCAGAAAACGAGTGACTAAACGGGATCGTTTCAGAGGATGGCGTGTCCAGGGGAGAGAATGAGACAGGGTGTAGGGCGAAGGAGGCTCGGATGGTCAGAGAAGGCTCTGAGGAGGTGTTGGAGGTGATATCTGTTGGATGATGAGTCTCTGCCCCGGGGGAGGGGGCACCCCCAGCAGAAAGCCCTGCACAGAAGACCTGAAGGGGGTGGTGGGTCAGGGGGTGCAAAGGGGGCCAGGTGTCCGGGAGTCGGGAGCCTCAGAGAGGTCAGATGGTATGGTCTGTCAGTCCATCAGCAGGAGCCGGTCACCAGTCGGGAGTTTGGCCTTTATTCTGAGAGCAGCGTGGGGCCACATGAGGGTGTGTCCAAATGACACGAAGGTCCCTGTGGCTGGTGTATAGGGAATGGTCCCTAGGGCGGTCAGAGCAGAATCAGGACCCACGGGCAGGGATGGAGAGAGAGGCCCAGCTGGTGGTTCTGCTCCATTGCCTGTGACTGCCAGGTCCTGAGGCCACCGAGCCACCCACTCTGCCTGTCCCCCCCATCACCCCACCCCGTTGCTGCCCAACAGCCCCTGGCTGGCCTCGGCCCCTCAGCCCAGCCCAGCAGCTCTTCTCCCTCCCTCCCTCACTAGCTACAGGAGTTCCCCTCCCGGCAGCCAATGAGCAGCTGTCACCGAGGTTCCATTTTAGGTTTTATCAATGTGTCCCTGTCGCCCGGGCAACCGCTCCTGGTAGCCCTGTCAGTCTTTCTCCACCTGTCTTTCAGAGCCAAGCTGCTCCCGCCCATACCATGTGGCTATGTGGTGAGTCCTCGCTCACTCGGGCCGGACCAGGATTCCACCAAACGTAACTGATCTGGGTGTCAAGGTCAGCGTTTGTCTGTCATTTCGCCCCCTCCTTGCCTCACGCCCAGGTCTTTGGGGCCTGAGCCACTCTGGGCCAGGCAGGCGGGTGGCCGACTGCCCGGCCAGGTGCAGGCACGGCCGCCAAGTGTCCGGGGCCTGGCTGGAAGAAGGGGCTTGGGGAACAGCCATCAGGAGCCCCCAGCATCCAGGCCCCCCAGGATGACAGTCCAGGGGCCCCTGCAGCTGGGCACAGCCAGGGCTGCCTCGGCGTACCCTGGGGACCCACAGAGGAGCCCCAAGAAGAACCAGCCGCCAGAGACAGCAGCAGTCTAAGACTGGCCGGGTGAGCCGCACCAACGAGTTGCTAGGCTTTTGTGCACGCTGCTCTTTGTATGGGAGGCCTGTGCTCTAGGAGCTGGCTGGGCAGGGCCGGGCCATGTGAGTGGGGGCCGCGGTGGGGCCAGGGTCGGCCTGCGTGGCCAGTCCCCCAACCACCCCCAAATCCTCTCCAACCCCGGTGGAGGAGCCACAGTGGTCCAGCTGGAGACCGAAAGGTGAAAATGCTCAAGTTCAAGGCCTTTTGCTGGGATTACTGGCAGTTCCTGTGCCTGCAGCCGCTGCATGGAGTCTATCAAAGGTATGTGGACGGTCTGGGGAGGACCTCTGCCGTAGGGCAGGGGGCTGTGAGGGAAAGTCCCCCCCACACCCTGGCCTGCCCACTGGAGGGCCTTCCCAGGTCGGCCCAGGGTCCTTGCCACTGGCCAGGAACGGCGGCGGCCTGTGCTGTGGGTCACTTTGCAACTTGGCGTGATTGTCCCCTCCTCTCGCTCCGGCCCTGAAATCGGTAGGCTTTCTGCAGGGAAGTGGTCACCCCAGAGTGTTCTGTGGGCAAATGCTGCTTTCGTTGTTTCTTGCTGTTGGGGTCCTCCCTGGAGTGGACTTGATCCTGGGCAGGGGTGACCCCACAGGAGGGCAGCCTGGCCCTGCCAGGGTACATTCCCTCCAGCCTGATGGGTGGCTCATCTGATTAACAGGCACGACTACCTGGATACCAAGCAGGAATTTGAGAACTGTTTGGGGAGGCTGAATGGGGGATCCCTGTTCTGGAGGTCGGGAGACCAGAGTTCAAGTCCCTTCCCTTGCTGTGTGACTTGGGGCAGGCTGCTTTCCCTTGCTGAGCCCCGGTTTCCCCATCTTTAGGTATTTGGAACTGATAGCAGCGGCATTTGGGGACTGCTCCCTGAAATGATGCAGGCTGCCAACACCATGCGTTCAAATGTTAACAAACCTGACAATATGGTCTGCACGTGTGTTCTGTGCGCTCGCACCCCTTGGCCGAGAAACGCCGGTGCCTAGGCCAGCAGGAGGGGCACTGTGGAGCCTCCCCGTGGTCGCCTTGAAAGATCTGGGAGGAGGGAATCAGAATACCAGCTATTCTGAGGGAATTCGTTTTTCCTGATTTCACACTCTGTGAATTCCATGGGCATTAGCATGCGAGCAGTTCTGGGAAAGTGTGGGAGCTTTTCTTTTCTCTTCCAGGGGCTTTCTGCAGAAGGGGCGGGCACTGAGGGTCTCACGGCTGCCTCAGAAAGGAAGTCCCTACTCTTGGGCGGGTGCCAGCGACAGAGGCCTGTCCTGCATCTGATTAGCACGGCCACATCTGAGTGGAAGGCCACACCAGGTGGGATGTGCACGTTGTGCAGGTGGATGAGTCTTCACCCCGCACTTTGGGGAGTTTGTTGTTAGAGCCTTGGGGCACCTGGCGTGTTCTGGCTGTCGGTTATTGACTGCTGAGGGCGGGGCACTTTACCTGATGGTGAAACCCTCACCCCTTCTGCAAAAGAGGCATTAAGCCCCCGCTTTGAGCAGGTGAGCCGAGGGAGAATGAAGGGCAGGTAGCCAAGTCAGCGGGGCCACAGTATTTGGAACTAAGGTCTCTCTTGTCCCAAGATGATCTCTCCGGAGTGCTCACGGCTTGAGGCCTTGCAGCACACCGGGGTCTTGGAGTGAGAGGATCAGAGGAAGCTGGGGGAGTGGGCTGGGCCCCCGAGCAGGACCGCTGTGCCCCCTGGAGAGCCGCCCAGCTGTGAAGAAGGCTGCCTGCATCCGTGGAGCCCACAGCCGTGTGTCTCTCCTCAGGAAGTAAAGTCTGGGGCACGAGTCTGACGGGTCCGGCGCGGGCCATTTCCTGCCCCTCGCTGTGCTGAGGCCAGGGGGAGTATCTGTAGGAAGGAGCCTCCAGGGACCCCTCGGCCCCCACCCCCACCAGCACTACACTCTGCGTGGGAGAGGCCGGGCCCTGGGCTATACGGGAGAGCTGTTAGGATGGAGTCGTGGGCTGCGAAATGGCCCGTGTTCCCCGTGAGCGTGGCCTCCCCGTTCAGGCACTGCTGGACCAGAGTGAGGCATGGTGACGTATACACCAGAGGCTCAGTGTCACCAAATTGTCAGGGGCCTGGAGAAGCTGGGCTTCAGCGGGATAGTCAGGGAAGGCTTGAGGATCTGGGAGCCAGAGCTGAACCTAGCTCAAGTTCAGAGAGACTGCGATGAGGCCGCCTGCCTCCATCCACCTGTCCTCGCCAGGTGCATCTAGAGGGCGCTGGAAGCAGGCTTCAGGGCTCCAGTCTTTCACGCTTGAGGTCTCCTGGCAGCCTTGTGTCTTAGCAAGATCCCTCTGGCGGCCGGAGGGCGGGGGAGAAAATACTGGCTCTCCCCAACAACCACTTTTGTCTCGGCAATTGCTGGACTTTGCACGTGAGATTATCCAGACTGAGTGATTGTCTGCACCTCAGCCCTGTCTTGGCAGCCATTGGATGGATGGGTCAGCCTGCCTGGGGAAGGGCATGCCAACATGAGGGGCCCCAGATGCCCAGGCAACTCACAGGAGGAAAGAGCTGGGCCCCGAAGCTTATAAGCCGGGTCCCTTCTCCAGTCAGGGCCTGTTATGGGGTCAGTTGTGCCCCCCACCCCGAGTTTATATGTTGACGTCCTAACCCCAGTAACTCAGAATGGGACCGCATTGGAGATACAGTCTTTAAAAGGGCCATTAAGTTAAAATGAAATCATTAAGATGGCCCTCATCCAATATTACTTGTGTCCTTTTAAGAAGATATTAGGGCTGGGGTGCCTGGCTGGCTCATTTGGAGGAGGGTGCAACTCTTAATCTCAGGGTAGTGAGTTTGAGCCCCATGTGTAGAGATTACTTAAATAAACAAAACTTAAAAAAAAAAAGAAGGGGTGCCTGGGTGGCTCGGTTGGTTGAGCATCCGACTTCAGCTCCAGTCATGAGTTCACAGTTCATGGGTTCGAGCCCCCATCGGGTTCTGTGCTGACAGCTCAGAGCCTGGAGCCTGCTTTGGATTCTGTGTCTCCCTCTCTCTCTGCCCCTCCCCTGCTCATACTCACTCTCTCACTCTCTTTCTCTCTCTTTCTCAAAAATAAACGTTAAAAAGAAATAGATTAGGGCACAGACATACACAAAGGGAAGACCATGTCTGATGATTAACTTTGTGTGTCACCTTGACAGGGTGAGGGGTGTCCACATCTTTGGCTAAACATCCTTCTGAATGTATCTGTGACAGTGTTTCTGGATGAGATGAACATTTGAATCAATAGACTGAGCAAAGCAGATTGCCCTCCCCAGCGTGGGTGAGCCTCGTCCAATCAGTTGAAGGCCTGAGTAGAACACAAACTCCCCCTGCCTGCCTGCCCTTGAGCCCTGGCTCTAGACTCCCGCCAACACCTCGGCTCTTCCTGGGTCCCGAGCCTCCCAGCATTTGGACTGAAACTTGCCATCAGCGTTCTGGGTCTCCAGCTTGCCAGCTGCCGACCTCGGGACTTGCCGGCCTTCCTAATCGTTTATGATAAATAAATGTGTGCGTGTATGTGTGCGTGTACACAGACACATACATCCCGTTGGTTCTCTTCCTCTGGACGACCCTGAATGATTCACGGCGTGAGGACACAGGGAGAAGAGGCCATCTATCCACCAAGGAGAGAGCCCTCGGAGGAAACCAACCCAACCCTGTGGACACCTAGATCTCAGACCTCTAGCCTCCAGAACAGAAAAAAAAAAAAAAAAAAAAATCATTTCTGTTGTTTAAGCTCTCTAGTCCGTGATACTTTGTTATAGCGAACCTCTCTGTTTTCATCTGTGAAGTGGGCCCAAGGGCCCCTCCCCAGGCTTACCATTGTAAGGGTTAAATTGTAATGTAGGGCTAATGCTTAGCTTGAAAAATAACAGCTTTGTGTTGACACTGAAGGTTAAGAGATAACAGCCTTGCTTTACTCTTATAAATTACGCCTCATACTCTTGTAAATTAGGCTTCACCAATTAAGGAAGCAAAAGTTCAAAGAAAAGAGCATCAGAGGCAGGGTCAAGGAGATCCACTGGTTGCAACTTAGAGGCAGAAAGTCTAAAGTAAACACCTCATTAGGCAACTGTTTCTAACTCATCTGGAAATTGTTTCTTTGTTCTGTTCCCAGGTGATGATAAAACGATGTGATCGGTTATAAAAACTCTGTACCCCGGCTGTTCGGGGCCGCACTCTTATCAAGAGTGTTGGTCCCGATCGGTCGGCCTTGCCTCTCATTGTAATAAACTTTGTTGTGACTGTCACTGGTGCCTGTAGCATTCTGTTTCAGGAGTCGTGTGGATGCAACACCATGAGACTGCCACGCACAATGGGGTGAGGCCAGTGAGGCCCTCCCCGCAGGCAGAGGGTGGAAGCAGGCACCAGACAACCCTCAGCCATCAAGCAAAGCAAATGTCAAAATCGTACCCAAAGACAGGCTGCTGTTTGATTTACGGTGCTGCATCACTGAGCCACGGGGACGGTCATTTCTACAGGGGCTGCAGCCCGGTGTCCCCCGCAGGCTAGGTTCGTGAGGGTTGGCAGTGATGTGCAAATAGACAGAGAACCCTGAGGCTGTGTATATGTTCTTTTATTATTATTATTATTATTATTTTAAAGCCTTATCAACCTTTTCACTTTGTTCAAGATACAGCATGTTCTTTGGGTAAGTGTATGTAGGGGTGCACATTTTTCCCTTCACAGGGGGCTCTGATGTGACTCTGCCCTGTGCTGTAGCTGGCCCTGAGCCAGCTGTCCGCATGATGCGTTGTCCACTTTAAAGGGTCAGGCAGGGTGTTCTCCTCGGAAGGCCATCCCGAGACTGCGTTTCCCTCTGGATATGTGTAAAGGAGGCTTAAGAATGAGGGATTGGAGGGGCGCCTGGGTGGCTCAGTCAGTTGAGTGTCTGACTTTAGCTCAAGTCATGATCTCACAGTTCATGGGTTCCAACCCCACATCGGGCTCACTGCTGCCAGCGTGGAGCCTGCTCCGGATCCTTTGTCCCCCTCTCTCTCTGCCCTGCCCTGCTCATGTTCTCCCTTTCAAAAATAAATAAACATTAGAAAAAAAGAATTAGGGATTGATTCTCCATAGAGGACATCGTTAGGTCAGTTGGCAAGTCTGAATAAGATTCGAGGATTAGATAATAGTATTGAATCAATGTTGATGTCCTGACTTTGAAAACCGTACTGTGATTGTGTCAGAGAACATCCTTGTTTTAGGGCAGACACTCTGGAGTAACGGGGGCTTGAGGTGGGCAACTTACTCTCAAAGAATTCTGGAGAAAAAAAAGTACGTGTGTGTGAGTGGGTGTGGGTGTGCTTGTACGTGTCGAAGTGTGGGGTGGGGCGGGGGGAGAAAGAAAGACAGTATGATAAAGCAAATTGGGTACAGTGTGAACGTGTGGGGAATCGGGGTGAAGGATACAAAGGGTTCTTTGTACTCTTCCCCCAACTTTCCTGTAAGGCTGAAATTAACTCAAGATACTTTTAAAAATAGTGTCGGGGTGACTGGGAGCTAGTTCACTGCTCACGCTCTCCGTCTGCAGCCTCCTGATCCCAGATTTCTCCTCTGCCTCCTTCCTAGACCTTCAGGTCTCAGCTGGAATGCCACCTCCTCGGAGAGGGCCTCCCTGATCACCTTGTCTGGCACAGCACCACCCTGTCCTACTTGTCATCTTTCACGCCCGCCAGTTTTGTTTGATCGCCCTCACCAGCATCAGAAATTATCGTACCATTTGCCTAACAGTTGTCTCTTCTGCCCCCTCCCTCCAAATGTCAGCTCTATGGAACTCTGTCTTGTCCCTGCCCCGCGCCCCCCTCCATCCTCTGTGCCTGGCACACAGTAGAGCTGCAGGTCAAAAAACCCCGAGTCTTGTCCTTCCTGGTTTCCCCCTCAGACTTGCCAAGTGACCTTGGGCAGTGTCCCACCCGACTCTGGCCTTCCATTTCTTCATCTTGACCCCAGCTCTAAAGCTTTTGGACTGTGTGATGCAGAAAGCCGCAGGCTGCTGCACTGTCTCAGTGTCCCCCAGCTGAGATCCTCTCTGCTGCCGGGATTGCCGGGCCCCTCACTGCTCTGTCCCCGAAGGAGGAAAGAGCAGAAGACAATGTGTTTTGTGCACCTGACCTGTCAGGACACTGTCCCCAGACAGTGGGCCCACAAGGAGAGTGGGTTCACTTCTCTCCCCTGGCTTCTCCAGAACAACGACGGGGCAGATTTTAAGCCCAGCGCCTCCGGCAGGAAACAGTATCTGCCTGAAATTGAATAACATTGTCTTGTTTTCATGGTAACCTCTACTTCAGCAAGTGATATGACTTTTCCATTTGGGGGAGTGATACAAAGTTTCCTTTTAAAATAAAGGTATTCAGTAGTGAAAGCCAGTTAGTTTGGTTTTTTCATGCATTGTTTTTAAACTTTTTTTTTTTAACATTTATTTATTTTTGAGAGAGGCAGACAGAATGTGAGTGGGTTGGGGCAGAGAGAGAGGGAGACACAGACTCCAAAGCAGGCTTCAGGCTCTGAGCTGTCAGCACAGAGCCCGATGCCGGGCTCGAACCCACAGACCACAAGATCATGACCTGAGCATAATTCATTCATGCATTAAATGAACTATCAGCACGTCCACAGAGAGAGTCTGCAGCATAAGGGTGGAGTGACAGTGGAGCTGGGAACCGCCTGTGAACAGAGGAAGGAAATGGAGGGGACTCAGCCAGGGGGCTGACCCAGACAGGGTAGGGCTGCGGTATTGGGAACAGCCCTGAGGCAGGGAGGCTACTGAGGAGGTGGGGTCCTGGCCCAGGGTGGTGCAGTCCTAATCAGTTCTCTTTGAAGGAGCTTCGTGTGTGGGCACAGTCAGTCAAGGGGAGATTTCCTATTTGGAGTCTCTTGACCTGCATGCCAAGATCCAGGAAGCTAGGAGCCAGGGGCCACAGATGTTAGGCCTTTCAGCACATGATGGGCATCCAAGGGAACAGCTTTTCTCCTTTGCCCGAGAAGGAGCTAGGGGCTGGGCTCAGCCAGCAGCAAGTGGGATTTAGGTTAGGCATAGAGGAGGACTTCCATCCCGGAGGAGGAAAGTTTTGTTGCCTGGTGTCTATAATGTGTGTTTTGGAGCAAAAGTGCTTGGGCCCAAATCCTTGCTCTGCCATTTCCTATTTGTGTAACCCCGGGCATGCTGGTCAGCCTCTCGGTGCCTTAGTTTCTCCACTCTATAGACGAGGTAATAACGGTACCTACCTCAAGGACGGGCTTAAGGATTCAGTGAGGTAATCACATGTAGGGCACTGGCTACAGTGTTATTGTTATTAGATGACAGTGCGATGTCTCTCCCTGGAGGTTTTGGTGGTTGCCACACCCAGCGACTTGAGAGACTAGAAGCTCCAGAGAGCATTGCTTTCTGTTCATGATCCTTCGTGAACTTCTCAAAGCACGATCACACAGCATCGGCTCCTTGGATGCACTTGCTATTCACAAAACACCCCCGAGGCAGGTTTTGTTCTGTCCCCGTTTTGCAGATGAAGACACTGAGGCATTGGGGGCCGGGCGGGTATCAGGAATGGTTTATAAAGACCCCCCCGGCCAGTGCAACTCAGTGGTGTGGAGAGGATCCAGGTCTTAGTCAGGACCCCTGTTCAGAGTCCCAGATCTGCTCCCTGGCCGTGTGATCTTAAGTAAGTCGCTTAACCCCTCCGTGACTCCGTTTCTCCATCTCCAACGTTAGGGAATGGGAGTTGGACCTCCATCGTTTCAACTGTCTGATTTCCCTATGTGGCAGATCAGGGCACCGACCCTGAAGGCCCCGGTACTATCTGCCTTCGCCAGGGCCCAGAGAGAACGGAGTCAGAAGTCCCAGAAGAGAGAAGCCAGGAGGACTGGCTGTCGCTGCGAATGATGGCTGATGTCAGACCCCGCCCCTTGGGGCTCCACCTGTCCCACAGCCAGGCTGCCTGCAGCGGTCTCCAGTCCTAGCCCTGAGGTCTGGCTCTGCCCAGATCCCAGCGGGCATCCACCGTACCAGGCACGTCCCTGGAACAGTCTCCCCCCACCCACCCCAACACTTAGGAGCTTCCCAGGGCCCTGGCTTTCCCTCCGCTGGCAAAACTCGATAAGCTCGTGGTGCCGTCTTTGTACTTCCTGCCTCCACCCAGTCTCAGGGGCAGGTGACACACAGAGGCTGGATGGTGAGCAGGTCCTGGCCCCAGACCTCACCCAAGGCAGGCCGTATCCTTTCTCTGGGCCCCGGTTTCCTCACTTACATTGTTACAAAATCAAAAGGCAGACAGATCAAGGGAAAGAGCTATTCCTTCATTCAGCATACACTCTTATTAACTAACTCCTTCTCGGGGCCAAATTGTCTGCCAGGGCCTGAGACACTAAGGAGCAAATCCCATGTCCACCCTCGGGTCACTCCCAGTCTGGCTTTTTCCCTGGCGTCAGGGCTGTGAGGAGCCACAGGCATCTCTGGAGCTGGACCAGTCATGGCAGCTTCCGGTAGGACATGGCAGCTCAGAGAGCCTGGGCGGGCGAGAAGGAACTCTTGAGAGTTCAAGAGGCGGTGACCCACGAGCCAGACACCCACAAATGGACTTTATTTGGCCTGCATGGAATTAGCCCTAACAGGGCATTTTAAGTTTGAATTTATTGCAGACGTGTAAAAACTGAGAGCTTTCAGGGAAAAATCTGGATTTCTGACTTCTGAGAAAACAGAGCTCTCATTCCTAGAGAGCAACAGTTGTCTGTTTAGACTGCGTGGTTCCCACCCCTCCGTCCCACCTGACCATCCTCCCCACCTCTTCCCACAAGCCGTCCCCATGTCCCCATCGCCTTCCGTGGAACCTCCAATAGCCCAGTGGCTCAGGCCAGAAACCCAGGCATCATCTCTGGCTGGACATTCGGTCTCACCCCTTATTGTATCCATCAGCAATCCCTACTGGCTCTCTGCTTTGAGAACGTTTCAGTGACTTGTCCCCACCATCTGGGCCACCCCCCGGGTCCAGGCACCAGCTGCTCCCTGATCCTTGCTTCTGTCATTGCCCCCCAGAGTCTCCCGTCTGCACCACAAGCCAAGTGAGACCCTGCGCACCCAGTCGGGGACCTTGGACACAAGGTGCCTCATGCTCCCCAAGATGGGTGGGGCAAAGCTCTTTCTCTGGCTTCTTCCTCAACACCTGACCTGAGTCGGTGGCCTGCTCTGCCTACACCCTCAGCCATTAGTGGCCTCCTGGGCCTGAGACAAGGTGGCAGGAGTCAGATTGGCCAGATGCCCAGGGGCTTGGGAGCCCAGCGATGATCACCCGTGAGCCAAGGCTCTTAACCACCTCGGGCCTCCATTTTCCCATCTGAAAAATAGGGGCATCCCTGTGCATCCTCTTCGTAAGACAAACACCGCTTAAGAGGCAGGAAGGTTAAGGGTTTCAACATTCAGCCAACTTGGCATGCGTCGAGTGCCTGCCTCACGCCTGGCCCTGCTCTGGGCACCACGGGAAGTCTCTCACTATACATGATGGGTGATTCATTTTGCTTTCAGCTTGAGGCAGGAGAAAGAGCTCTGGCTTCGGAGTTGGATGGGCGGAGCTGGGCTTAGAGGTTACTCTGGACAAGGCATCTGAACCTCGGTGTGTTAATTTGTAAAAGAGGCAGATGATAATGAGTGCCATTACTCAGGGTGTGGGGAGGTGTGCAAAGAGCTAAGCTCTGTGGGTATTTGCCCCGCCTCCCACGGGCTCCCAGAGCAGGGAGGGAAAGGGATGCAGACACAGGCGATGTCCATGCAAGGTAAAGACTGGCTGTAGCCCAGGCTCAGGGACTGGAGAGGATGTGGGGCGGAAGAGGCGGGAGCCCCGGAAGGCTTATCGGGTTCATTTATGTGCTTCGTGCTGGTTGTTCCTCCCACACCAGACGTCAGCCCTGCTTGGCTTCACGGTCTTCCTTGCCGGGTCCTCGAGTGGCATCCCGCACAATGAGGCAGTCAAGACGTGTTGACTGGATGAAGGAACACCTAGAGGTGATGGCCTTGGAAGGGCCACCTTCCAACGTGTATGGAGGGTTCACCAGAAGTGTGTGTGTGCAATGCCGGCCACAGTGGGGCCGCGTGCAATGGTGGGGAAGCCTTACAACCCAGGCCCTGAGGGTGGGGAGAGAGAGTAGTTACGTGCAGCAGGGGAAAGAGAGAGAGAGAGAGAGCTGTGTGGAAAGGGCCACCTGCCAGGCACTGTGGCTGCAGAGGGGCAGTGAGTGCCCTGACCACACCCCCGTTCCTCTGCCTCCTGCCCTCCTGCCAGGGTTTCCCACTGGCCACAGCCAACAGGTAACAGAGGGCATGGGAGCCTGGTGATTCAATCCATGGGCCCAGAGCAAAGTAGACAGTCCTATCTGCAGGGCATTTGGAGAAGAGTGGGCCCAGGTATGCAGAGCTCCTGTCCAGAGTGGGTATGCTTGGAGCCAGGAGGGCTGGGGTGTGGCTGGACCACTTGTGGGGATCAGCAAGCTCCATGTGGGTGGCAGATGGCAAGGGGTCTTGCCTGCCCAGCTGTGGTTTGGCCAGGAGGAGGCCACAGCCAGCGGCAGGGAGGATGTCGGGTGTTAGAAGGAACCTGATGATGGACAGTGGGAGGCGGGCCGAAGGCAGGCAGAGCACTGGGGAGGCTGCACGGAGATCCAGAGAGCGGGGAGGGGGCCGACGTCTGGCCTCATAAACCCTACCATCATGTCAAGCCCGGTGCTCGGGAGTGGGGCAGAGTGTGACCGTTTTGTGGAGGAGACAGGCAGACGGGGAGCGATAACCTGCCTTTTAAGTCAGAGGCAGAATCTGGGGGGCTTTAGAGCCCTGAGCCCACAGGCCCTGCTCACAGATAAGTAGAAGGGGCAAACCCAGCGGGGGCTGGAGGCTAGACCCTCCCTTGGCCTGCAGAGGAGGGGTGTACCCCACCCCCCAGTCTCCATCTCCCTGAACAGTGTCTCCACCCACTGCCCTCCCCACTGGTGCGGTTGAGTCCCTCCAGTGAGCATGGGCCCTGAGCCGTGTCCTGCCCTCACAGGCCAAGTTCACCATGGCATCGGCATCTCCCAGGGAACAAATGTATCTTTTTCTTTGCCTGGGCAGCAGTGACTTCATCCCCAGTGGGCCGTGTGAGTCACTGCACCGAGGGTGGAGGGCTGGCCAGCTCTCCGCAGAGCCGGGCTTTGGCCATGTGGCTGGGGAGAGGGAGTAGCTAAAGGTGTGAACGTTTCCATGCAGACCTACCTCACTTCTCTCTCTTCCTGCTGTGGCCCCCTGGGTCCCACCGGGGAGGGAAGGGCAACGTCACCAGTCACCGAACACAAGCCCCGCAGTGCCAGGGGCTTTTGAAATGACCATTGATAGGAAGATGCCCCTGAGAGGCTGTCTCACACCCAGGGCCACACAGTCCTTTTTTTCCTCCCCGCAGCCGGGAGGGTAGGGATGCTTATTCCCACTTGGCAGAGGAACACTGAGACTCAGGGTGATGAGATGACTGGTGTTAGGGACGAGGGATTCAGAGGTGAATAAGGAGCCCGCCCCCGTTCTCAGGGACAGGCCACCCTCAGTGATGAGGACAGACGGAGTGTGTGGTAAGAGCAAGTTCAGGAAACCTCAAAGCACTTGGAGCCTCACGTTCCTCACCTGTAAAATGGGGATAATGACAGCCACCCCTCAGGGCTGTTGAGAGGACATGTTAAGAGCGACCATGACCATCACGAAGGGAGGCAGCACACCCCCAGGCCACCCCCGCTGCCACCCCACTGTTTGACAACGACTGCACCATCAGCACCCTGCGAAGTCAGGGACCAGGTTGACCGCCAAGGTGTGGAGACTGCCCGAGCCTTCTGAAAGCAGATCCTCGAGGACCATCTGCAAGGGAGTGTGGGAGATGGCTCAGGGCTTGGCCCCTGCTGAGTGGCCGCGCCCTCAGCGCTTCCCTGAAGCTGTCCTAACCCTCCATCAGCTCCTCCCTCCCTCCCCATCAAGCCAAGGCAGCAGTCTTCTGAGAAGCAGGCGATGCCCTGGCAGCTGGGGAAAGCTGCACCCATCCTTTCTCGGTGCCTTAGTTTCCCCATCTGTAAAGTGGGGGCGAGAAGCCCGAGGGCGATGCTGTCAGGGAGGTGGACACAGGTGGATGCAGCCAAGGGGAAGAACACAGAAGTGAGGCCTGGGCCCTCCAGGTGCTTTGGTGGCAGCGGTGTGTTCCAGGACACGGGGACTTGGAAGGGGTCCCCCACAAGGGCCTCGGCCTCCTGTCTGAAAATGATACCTCTCTCTGAGATCACCTCCAGGGCCCAAAGTGCCACTTTGCCCCTCTCCGGGTGGAGAGGTACCTGCCATGACCGGTGTCCCGCACAGAGCAGGCATGGGAGGTGCACGTGACAAATACTCCTCCCCTCTGGGTGATGAGTGGCTCTGGTGCTAAGCCCAGGCCTGGCAGGGGGGTGGTGGGGGGGGGTTGGTCTGCCCCAGACAGAGCCTGAGGCCATAGGGCCCAAGAGACATGGGAACCCAGAGCCTGGGGGTCATGGGGCAGAAAGTGAGAAGGGTCAGGTTTGCCAGGCATGTGACAGGCCATGGGTAGAATCCTGGGGGACCAGGTGAGAGGCAACGGGCTGGTAGGGAGGCTGAGACGAGGGTTCTGGAAGATGCCTCCGGAAGAGAAGGGGGTCTCTGCCATCGCCTATCATACCTCTTCACCCTGTGGGGATAAGGGGCCAGCCGGGGCCATAAGGGGAGTGAGTGAGGGGACAGACGGAAGGGAGAAGAGAGGACAGACGGGCGGATGATTGGAAAGCAAGAGGTTGAGGGCTGGGGGACGCGCATGGATGTCTGAGTGGGTGAGTGAGTCTGTGGATGGTGTGAATATAGTGGTGGCCGGTGGAGATATGTAAACAGGCTGCCTCCACCCACAATACATGTTGACAAAACTTTCACCAGCAGCACAGACCAGACAAACTCTTGAATGGAGGTCTTAGGCTGTGTGGCTCACGGAAGTGAGGCTCTGCCCCAGGGAGAATTTCCTTAGGTCAGCAGAGGCTCATGATGCAACGGCAGCCTCGAGAGGGAATGAGCTTCCCATCACTCGGGGTGTTCAAACCGAGGCTGGGCAGCCAGTTCCCCAGGGTGCCGTGGAGGAGCTCCTAAGGCAGGCACTGAGCTGCTGCGGTAGCTTCTGGCGACGAGGAAAGAGAATTGGGGTTCCTGAGCTCTCCCAGGGAGGCCACAACTTTGTAGAAGCCAGTCTTGCTTTTGGACAGAAAGTTCTTTCCGGGCTTGGGGGACAGACAAGCATGGAGCTGCTGGTCTTCGCTGTGGGAATCAGGCTGGAATCCGAGACATCCCGCCCAGGCCAGGGCAGGGGGCCCGGGGACAGAGCAAGGCTTCGACCTGGAGACCCAGGCTCAGGCCCACCTCTGAGCCTCAGTTTCCTTCTAGGTGGAATGGGGGCCCTGGTGGCCACTGGACGTGATGACACTGGCTGCTACGCCTGATGCCCAGGGCCTTGCAGGGTGCTGAGATCTGGACCCGCCTGACCCTGGGGGACTTCCTGGGGGCTGTGGGTGGATAGAAGTAGGTTCTGTGAATGCAGACCTTGAGCTGTGAGTCATTGTCCCTGGGGGCTCTGCCTGGGAAACCCCAGCTGCCTGCCCTGGGCTGGGCCTAGGAACAGCTGGTAGGGGGTGGAGAGCAGGGGCGGGGGCTCCAGCTGGGACCCCGGTCTGGAAATGCCCCAGACCCAGCTCGGGCCCAGGCCCCACGGCCGCTCAGAGGGGCCGAAGCCCTCCAGCCCACCCCCACCCCCCCCCCCACTCCCACCCAGAAGAGCTGGCGTGCGCTCGCTGCTCCCAGAGACAGACCGCCAGGGCACAGATCCCACATTCACCGCTTCTTAGGGCTGTGACCTGGGGTTAGTGACTTCCCCCATCTGTGCCTCAGTTGCCTCACATGGGAAATGGAGCTGATGATAAAATCATAATGCCGTTGGGAGAACTGGACGTGTTGGTTCTGGACCCGTGGAGAGCTGACATCGCTGCCCAGGGCTCCCTGAGCCCGAGGTGGTCAGGGAGCAATGAAGGTCACAGGGGCCAGCCACACACAGCATCATCCATCACAGGGCGAGGAAGTGGTCTGGCCAAACCTGGGAACTTTGTCTCTCCCAGCAGAGGGAGATCCTCATGGGCCAGCTACTCTCCCAGGAAGCAGCTCTGACTTCGTCCTTCCTTTGTCTCCCGTGCACCCCGAGCTCCCCGCCAGGAGCCAAGCAGACAGAACAGCCCCTTTCCCCTTCCTGGCTGGCTCCTGGCCCCTGCTTGGGGTGGGCCAGGCTGCGGGCGGATGTTGGATTTAAGCCTCTGGGGAGATGGTGGAGGATGTGGGCCTGCCCTCGCCTCCCCGCCCACCTCCCTCCCTCTGGGGCTCAGCCTCTGCTGTCCCAGGCCAGCCTTTGGACACAGGACCAGCACTCTCCCTCACCGGGAGACGCCCCTCACCCGTCCCGCCCCGAATGACTCACTGCTCCCCTGGCCCACAGCCACCGCTGTCTCCTGGCAGGAGGCAGGCGCAAGGTTGTGCAGAAGCCACAGGGTCTGGTGCGAGAGGGTTGCTCAGCCAGGAGGGTCTGGAGCAGCCGGACAGGCCAGCTCGCAGAGGCTGGCCTGGGGACAGCAAGGCTGGTGGCTGAGACTTACAGTGGCCAGTGGGAGCCGGCGCCTCCCCCCTCTCCTGGCTTTTAGGCCTTGTCTTTCTTCTTCCCACCATGAAGAAGGAAGTGACCTGAGAGCCAGCAAAGACAGCCAGCCCCTGGCCGAGAGGAGACCAGGGTTGGAGGGCTGTGGCTGTGGGTCCGTCAGCCGCCGGCTCTCCCAACTAGCCAGGCATGAAGGGCGGTGGCAATGCCGTGTGGAGCCTTATGTGGAAATACTGCATCTCCGTGAGGACCCTCAGGTACCAGGGGACGTGTGTCTGGATGCAGCTGTGCCTGGCCATCGCCTGGTGGGAGGGGAGGCCTGGGCGCCAGGCCGGCCGGTTTGCGTTGACTCTGCGAGGTCCAGGACAGCTCCAGCCTGGGGGGGAGCAGGGATGGAGGGCACGAAAGGTCATGCCTGGTGCCCTCCGGAGAAACTCAGAGTCTCTAGCGGGGAGGGAGGGAGGACAGTGGAACACTAGTTAGGGAGTGTGCGGGCATCTGGCCGGGACCCGGAGTGCCCACTGGAGGATGCCAGGGGCAGGTAGTGTGTCTGGCAGGTAGTGTGTCTGTCCCAAGTGAGCACGGAAACGGGCGTGTGTTACGTAACACGCCGGCACTGAGCACAGCCGGTGACCTTGGCCCCGTCCCCTAGCCTCTCAGAGCCTGCTCCCCATCAGTGAAATGGGGGCTCACGCTCGTCCCTTCAGACGACGATTTCGTGTGACTGTCAATGGCATTCGCCGAGTGGCGGAGAATTCGGCCCCGACTCCGGCACCGCGCTGCCCAAGTTCATACCTGGCTTTGGCGTTAGCGCCGGCGTGAAGGGGCCTCATCTCTGTGGCCACGGCTTCCCGCCTGCAGGTCCTTACAGGATTAGCATGAGGATGAAATGAGATGGTGTGCAAAGAACAGGGCCAGGTGCACCACCAGCGTGGGGTAAACATTAGGTGTGATTACCGCTGCTGTCATTCGGTACCTCCCCCCCTCAGCCAGATGGATGGGGAGGAGTGCCTGGAACAGAGCCCCTGTGCTTGTCAGCGGAGATGGGGTGGGGGAGGGGGCGCAAGGCTCTTTGCCCCCAGGGGAGGGTGCACGTCTCTGGGTTGACTCCCGCCTCTGCACCTGCCAGAGGGGTCCAGACCAGGAAGCTGGAAGCTGGATCCCGTGTGATCTCAGGCAAGGCTGGGGCTCATCTGTAAAGGGGGATTAGGTGGGGCCAGGATTGTTATGGGCGGGGCTTAGAGGCAGCTGCTTGGAAGGGCTGGAAGGAAGACATCTATTTAGATACTAGCTAAGGACATATTTGTTACTTCAAGGGGAGGTTTTACAAAGGGGAAGGGATCGGAAGATGCTCCCTCTTTCTTCCCGCCCTCATCACCTGGTATATAAATTATATTAACTCGCCTTTCCTTCCTTCCTTCTTTCCTCTCCAAAATATTTGTGATCACTTATAGGAAATACCTACAATAAATAAAATAAAATATCCGGAACAGGGTAAGCACAATATAGAATAGAATGCCGTGACCTATGGGAAAAAAATAGAATGGAACAGAGATAAACAGGGTCCTGAGGTCATTCTGTTGAGCTAAACATTACTGAGCTTCCTGGCAGCCAAAGAGAAAGGGGAAACCTAGCCCCTCAGCCCACACTCACTGTGATAGGACATCATCATTACAATGGCCATAGTTGCCTTTGCTGCTGAGTGAGAGTGTCTGGGACCTTGGGCCTTTGGCCTGAACAGGTGTGTGGGGGAAGGTGAGAGACATTGCAGAGATAGGCCTGGGGCCTGGTTTTAGGAGAACGGGGCAGACAGAGAGGGCGGAGGCATTCTCTTGGATGGGGATGTGGCTGACTATGGGAGAGAGGAGAGCTCACCCCAGGGGTGAGTCAGCGGCCACCTGTCCCTCCTTAGACCCTGGGATAGGCCTCCTTGGGTGGGGACCTTGGAGGTCAGGCCAGGCAGGGGGTGAGTCCCCGGGCTCTGGCAAGAGCACTGTGTGCCTTCCCCTACAACCTCAGCTGGATTTCCCTGTGTCTCATTCTCTCCTGTGGTTTCCGGGGACTGGCACTATGGAAACCTCGAGGGCTGTTTACAGGATGCAGGGGGCCCAGCACTGGGAGGCCCAGCCGTGCTCTGCCAGGGGCTCTCCCGTGCTCAGGAGGAGTTGCACAGCCTCACAGAGCCCGGCAGACCAGCCTCTCCGTGCCTCACTTGCCACATGTACAGCACAGGGGTAAAGGCACAGGGGCTAACTACCAGTCAGGGCTGTGGGGTAGAGCCTCGCGTGGCTCGTGGTAAGTCCTCCAAGAGTGTTTTTTGGCCTGGTGGCCCGACAGCATCGCAGGGCTGGAAAGCAGCTCTGGGTGGGTGCAGACATCGTAATTGGCACCGGGTTGGCCCCCAAACCCGCACTTAGCACCTGTAAGGACAGGGCACCTCCATGGTTAGCTGGGGAGGACGGCCCTTAGGGGGCTCCGGGAGACTTGCTCTGCTCTCCGGACCCCCCCACCCCATCTTGTTAGGAGGCCCCCGAGAGGGTGGAGGCTGCTCCCCGAGGCAGACAAACAGAGGGGCAGAGCAGGCCCTCGGCGGGATCCCAGCCCCCTCAGCTGCCAGGGAAGACCTGAGTCAGCAGGTCTGCGGCCTGAGGCGGGGCTGGCGGCAGCCACAGTGACAAATTGGAGGGTTGCGATCGCACAGCACAGAGTTTTTCACTTGCGTCTTCAGATTCCCCTCCGCCTGGGTCTGTCGCCCCCGGCCCGGACCCGCTCACATCTGGAAAAGCAAGAGGTGTGTGCGGGGAGCGGGCTGCTGGCCGGCCAGCCCTGGCCCCTTGCCCAGGGGTTCAGTGACTGCAGCCCACAAGCCGGGGACGGGGTCTCTGGGACTTCAGCCCCAGGCCTCCGAGAGAGGACACCACAGCTAGGAGCCGGGCACGCCGAGGCCCAGAGCGCAACGGTAGGTTGTATGAGGTACATTTTGGGGCGAGTTGCTAGACCCCCTCTGGGCCCGTTTCCTTGGGCAGCGGGTAATGAGAGGAGAACGGTGCCAGCTAGGTGCTCCTTGGGAAACTCACAGATGGGTTCTGTTGGCCCAGCGCCCGGCGGAGCGTCTCCCTGTGATGCCCGCTCCCTTCTTCCCTCTCAGCCTCAGTGTTGAAGAGGCGGAGTGATGGAGTAGGGAGGACACGGGCTTGTCAGTCAGGCCTGCCTGGGTTCGAAACCCGGCACAGTCGCTTTCTAATGTGTAAGTGACTTTTAGGGCTGTTCTGGGATGAAAGGAGTCGGGCCTGTAGGCCTGCCGGGGAAGGGTCGGTGCCGCGCGGTGGCCGTGTCTCTGAGCACCCACCTCCAGGGCCCTGTCTGTCGGAAGCCTTAGTCTGTGGTATTGGTAATCCTCAGCCTCCGGGGCCAGGCTGGAAAATCACTTTTGCATCTGGTGTTATTTTGGGAACGAGAGATCGTTTTGTGCCTTGAGGGCCCATGGGACATTTGAGCTGCCTGGTGGGCAGAGGCAGCCCGCTTGGGGTGCAAGCCCCGCCCCCACCCCTCCCCCACTGTGGTGTGTCTGAGGAGGAGCCCCTGGGAGCAGCTGGCAGCGGGTCTCTGGAAGCTTCCAGGGCGCTTCCCTGACAATTAGCCATCTGATGCCCCTCCGCGGGAGGCCCTGTGTGCACACACCTCCTGGGACACAGAGTTCACCGCCTCCCAGCCTGGACCATGCCTGGGCAGCTCTGATACAAGGAAATACTTTCCCACTTGGAGCTGACACCCGTCTTCCGATGATGCACCCCCCCCACACCCGCACACACACACCCACACACACCGGGAGGGCGCGGCCCTACTCTCAGGGCCCCCAACCCATCCGCTTTGCTGTCCCGGGAGAGCCTGCAGTGGCCAGGATTCCCTGAGGCTGCGGATGGGGTCTCCGGTCCCCTCCCCACCTCCTTCCCCTTCTGGACAGGCCCAGATGATCCCTGTCCCTCCCTGAGCAGAGTCTGGGGCTGAGTATGGGATGGGGCAGGAGCTCCTGGGCAGGACTGCCACCTCCCTAAGCACACATGGATCCTTCTGGCAGCTGCTTTACCCTTTCATACATGGGACTTACTGCCTCAGCCCTGTCCTCCCCCCGCCCCCGCCCCTCCCCATCCCCCCCTTCCAGTCTTTGTGTGGGGTTGAACACCTACTCTGTCCCTGGCACTGTGTTGGTTGCTCATGTACAGCCTCCCATCCAGCCAGCTAAGGTCTACCCGTGAAGGCCACTATTCCACTGGACAGAGGAGGAACCTGGGGCTCCAGAGCCTCGAGTTACTGATCCCCATGCTGGGTCACTTGGTGAGGGCCGCACATGTCCTCTGAGCCGGGCAGGGAGATTGGGCATCTCGCTGGAAAAAGGCTTCGTTCGGCCAGCGAGTAAATATTTGCTGGGCCCCTGCTCTGCATCAGGCCCGTGCCAGAGCCCTGGGAATATGGCAAGGAGTAAGGCGGCGGCCCAGGCCTCATGGAGCCGAACATTCGGGGCGGGGGTTGAGGGGGGTGGACAGAAACAGTAAACAGAGCAAAAGGATGAAGGTGCCTTCGGCCAGGGATTCAAGGAAAAGGATAAAACCGGGAAGGCTTATCGAGTGAGGGGAGCAGAGAGGGCACGTGACCTGGTTGGTGAGGAAAGGCCTGTCCCAGCTGCGCACTGGCTGATGAGCAGACAAATGAAATGGGGTCTGTCCACACGACGGAGTGCCATGCAGCCACGAAGAGAAATTAAGTGGTGCCCTGTGTCACAGCACAGAGCAGCCCTTGGAAACCTTATGCTAAGAGAGAAGCCAGAGCCACAGAACACAGGCCTCGGGGTGGCACAAAACCAACTCTGCCTCTTCCCAGCTGTGTGGCTTCGGTGATGTTGTCTCCCCTGTCTGAGCCTTCATTTTCCCATCCATGAAATGGGGCTCCCCGGAGGGGATATGAAGCTTGGCCAGGTGACTTATACCTATTAGATGCCCCAACAAGTGACAGCTGTCAACATCAGCATCATCACTGCCGCTTCTCTTTGGAGAGCTACTGAGTTAAAGTGGCTCCTCGCGGTTTTCTTTTTCAGTGGCTTCTGGAACTGCATGGCTTTTTGTGCAACCCCCGTCCTTGAGGGTGAGGCATGGTCCTCGCTGCTCTGACTTTAATGTCCTTTTATGCTTTATTTGAACGTAGCCATGGCTTCCCTGCTTCTTGATGGAGAGGGTCATTCTTTCCGTTTTCTTTCCTTGGTTTGCCGCTTTCCTAACATGGTGACAGTCTAATCTGAACTGAAGGCCCAGATGCAGAAGCATAGCAAGAGTCCCTCCTTGCTTGTCTGGACGGGGAAACTATGACCACATTTCTTTTTTCCTCTTTGCTCAAAGGTCAGTGTAGTAATAATAATAATAGCATTCCGTCCCCATTTGGGGAACAGTTGGGGAAAGGTTATGTGACTTGCCCAGGGTCACTGGCCGGCAGGTCTTAGAGCTGGGATTTTGCACTCAGTCCGCCTGGCTTTGGGGTCTGTGTTCTTCATTAGCCAGCCCTTGCCTCCTCTGGGATTAAATAACCTTTAACAAAATATGTCACATCACAATGGAGTCTTTTGCATCTTTCCCAAGCCATGGAACAGGTGTGTCTGGTATCCCCTGGTGTCATCATTTCCAAAATGTTCCCAAATGTCCCAGCCTCAGGCTGGTTTGATGACAAGCCTCTGGGCCCCCCTGGTGTCTCGCCAGACCCCTCAGACCCCAAGAGCTCCTCCCCCAGATGCTCCAACCGGAATCTGAGACCAAGCCCTTTGGTCCCGAGCACTTGTGCAGTCTGAAGGGAGCACACTTGCCCCAGGCCAGCCTCAGCACAGACCGGGCTCTTGGGGACAAAAGCCAGCTGTCCCCTGACTCTCTGCAGGACCAGAGCAAACACAACCAGCTTCTGCGTGGTGAGGAAACCCAAGGCCAGGGCCTTTGACGTCATTAGGAGACACACATGCATGTGGGCTGCTGAACTTGCTCCCACGAGAGAGGAGAAGGACTGTTAATAAACTGGAAAGTTTGGAAGAATCCCCAGCTAGGAGACAGCCTCCTCATTCAGGTTCCCCAAAATCACCTGTTGCCCAAGCCCAGTCCAGGTCTGTCCACCACCATGAATACTTTGTCCCTGGTGGCTGTTTTAAAAGATGGAAGCAACTGGTGTTTGCTTTTCCTTTTTCTGGCAGGGAGGCTAGGTGGCACAAGAATTAAATGAGTCAGTACACGTGAAACACTTAAAACCATGCCTCATTGTATTATATACAGTAAGTGCTCAATAAATATTAATTATAATCATTGTGGTTGTACTATCCATCCTGATTCTTGCTAAGCTTGGAAGGTTCTCTCCCTCCAGAGGCCTGGGCAGAGCTGGCTCTAACTGGCTGTTGGCATTCAGCCTCCCTAGAAGCTCTGGCGCCCGTCACCTCTTCCCACCCCTTTCTGGGCCTTGGTTTCCCCTCTGTGAAGAGGGGTGGGCTTCGTGACTCTTGTGGTCATTCGCTGAGGAAGGACGTTTGATCCGGTGTTAGGGGAGCAGATTCTATGGCTAGCCCACCCATAGCCCTAACCCCAGCTCTGCTCCGCAAACTCTCTGTGATCTCAGGCGTGGTCCTCAGGCTTCCTGTGCCTTGGTTTCCCCATTTGTAAAACATAAGTGACAGTAGGAACCAAGGGAGTTTCTGTGAGGATTAAACAAATTAATCCACGTGAAGTGCTTAAATGCCACACGGTTAACACCCGAGAGGTGCTAGCTTTTAGCTGTGACATCAGGGCTTCCAGGGCCAACTGTGCTGAAATTGGACCGTGGTACTCATTCAGGGGAGATGTGTTGTTAGACAGGAATGCATCTTCTCTCCTTTTGGCCACAGACAAAGCCAGGGGTAAGAGTGAGAAGGAAGAAGAGGGGTGCGAGTTGAGGGGAGCCACGCGAGGGTCGTGGTGCTGCTCACGAGCGAGGCAGTCGCAGCCTTGGTGACAGGCGACGAAAGCCCATAGGCTTGTGCATGTGCTTGTAGCCTGCTAAGGGAGGACGGTCCAAAGCATTTTGGGAGTCGCTTTGCCTATGGGTTGGAAAAATTGCAAAATAAGGTGGCTTGGCTCTCAGCTAGAGTGAAGGTTTCTTAGACAGGACAGGGAAATGGTCTGCACCATGGGTGATGGAGAGGCCCCCTGGGGACACTTCAGGAGTGGGGACATTGAGGCTGATGCCTCAGCCCCGTGCCCCTGAGGTGGGGCATGGTGGCCTCCGGAGTTCTCGGCCGGATGCCTGTGCTGAGATCTGGTACTTAGGGCAAGTGTGGCATCTGGTCTACCTGGGGTTGCTCCTGGTGCCGAATGCGGCTAAGAGCTCCAGAGCCTGGCCTTGGGTCCTTCACTGTGCTGTCCTGCCCTCCCCAGCCTGGTCCAGCCGCCAGGCAGTGAGACAGCTGGCTGCAGCGGGAAGAAGGTGACATTTGGGCTGGAGAAAGTTGACATGAGTCCCAATTCTGCTCCTCTGTGAATGAATGGCCAGGGCAAGGTGGCCACCTCTGTGACTGGGGATCGTGCGAGGTGGTTGTGGGTGGCATATATAACAGTGCCTAGAACCTGCTGGTATGAAAGGGAAAGGGTTCAGCTGGCTTTGAGCAAAGCCACAACTGTTTTTGGTGGGTCTGGACTTGGCAGAGGTTTGAGACCGGAGCCAGAACAGGCCACAGAATAAAAATGATAGTATCTGACATTTGGGTGGCCTTTGAATTTTACACACTTACCTTATTTGAACCTCCCCGGACCCTAAGGATGTAGCTGGTGGCATTCCCACTTTACGGATAAGCAAACCAGGACAAAAATGAAAATAATGCCCAAGCTTTGCAGAAGGTCATTTGGTATTCTGGTTAATGTATCTTTCCTGCTCCCTGACATCACTAGGTGGGGGGAGTCTGGGCCTTAGAATGGTGGGCAGAGGAGAGGGAGGGCACCGGCAGGACCCCACTGGGCCCTGGCACTCAGATGGGCACAGAGGTGCACTGTCATTTTGCAGAGTTGACAGAGGACCCTTGGAAGCCCTGGCAAGTGGCCTTGAACCCCGGCAGCAGTGTTTGCCGGCCCCAGGAGGTCATCTGGGTGTAAGAACTGTCTTTCACATTCCCTGGGATGACTCTCCACGGAGATGACAAGAAAGGGGGGGCTAGAACGGTGCCAGACTTGTAGTAGGTGTTCACTAAATGCCAGTCGTTCCTACGGTTCTTATTAATTGGTATCGACCACAGTTGTTATTCCTGCCGTGATTTCCCCGTACAGGCCCTGGACTGGACCCCGAAGTGCAATTAGTCCCGTGCAGGGGTGGGGTGGGGCGGTTGGAAAGGAAGTGTTTGGGGAAGCAGCTCTTTCCTCTGCTGTCACCAGAGGAGGAAGGAGCGGGGGCGGTGCAGCCATGCAAACTCCTCTCTGTTTCTTTGGGGCCACTGACTTTTCTAAGAGCCATAACTTAAATGGGCAGGAACTGGGATTTTGTTTTTGTTTTCCTACTTAGTAAAAATTGGCGAAATGGCCCGGGGAAGGCCTTGATGTGGATAGCAGATTCTTAGCACTATTTTGAACTTTTCCTTATGGAATATTTTAAACATACACAGAACTAGAGAGAATGGTACGATGAGCCCTACGGACAATTGTATTTCATTGCCCCCAGATTATTTCAAAGCACATCCCAGACATTTTGATGGTTTTAGTCAAGGACCTGTTGTGTGGAGGTGGAGATGTCCAGTTTGTTGGGGTGGGTTCCCAGGACAAAGCGTAGAGTTCCCTAAACGGCCCTTGGCCGCGTAGACCCAACTGGGGAAGCTGGAGGTCCCAGCCTTGAAGACCAAGCGATGCCTGCCCCATTCAGAGAAGTCTGTGTCAAAGGCGCTGTGTCTACAGGTGGCTAGGGGAGGCCAGGCTCTTGCGTCCCCATCAGGAGAGGACTTTCCTGGGCTCACATCAGGTCAGGAGTGCCCAAGGCTCTTGCCGTCATGCCTCGGGTCCCCAGGCAGGACTGGGACTCTGCTGAGCGGCTCCACAGGCCCTGCCTGCTGCCCTCCTTGCCCCTTGCCTGCTGGCAGAGTTGGGCAATGGCACCTGCCTTTGCCCCGAGACAGGTTGGCCCCTCACCTTGCTTGGCCTCTGGACACTCTGAGCGCTCTTCCCTGGCCTAAGCGACCAGGCTTTCCCGGCTTCCTCCCACCACACTGTGTCAGTCCCGGGCTTCCCTAGGCCTCTGCCAGGTCCCCTTCCCTTCTCACCACGTGGTCTCTTCCACCCTGCTGCTTCTAATGGTGCTGCTTTTGGAGCCTGGCACATAACAGGTGCTTGGCAAATTTTAGTTGCAATTCCTGTATTAGTTTCAATAATATTCTGATATATTTTTAGGAACATATACTACCCCTTGCACCTTACAGTGTTTGGCACCCAGTGGGCCCTCAACCCAGTTTAGTTAAAAAAACAAACCGTGGGCCTGAGTCCCACCCCCGTTCTGCTCTGAGCAGTGGCCATGCCCTGTCAGCTCACCCCTCGCTCTCCTCAGGTGCACGTGCTGGGGTTGGGTCACATGGTCCAGCGCCTACTTGTGAACAAAGGGCGTGCTTAAGGCTTCTTCCCGTTGTTGCACACTCACAGCCTTAGAGTCCCTCCCTTAGTCCCCATGGCCCCCGTGCACCGTGGCGAGTAATAATCCTGTATCGTGATAATAACAGCAGCTACCCTGAGCACTCTGGGTCACAGGCCCCAGGCTGAGGATTTGTGTCTGCATTATCATTTGCCTGTGAGATAGACAGTACCCACATTTTACGGCCGACAGATGGAGGCACAGAGAAGCCAAGTCACTTACCCAAGGTCACACAGCCCCTTTCTGCCAGGTGCCAGACAGGCAGTCTACAGGGGAGGGCCGGGTGCCAAAGCTGCAGATGCAGGAGGTTGAGGGGTTGGTGCTCCCTACCCTGAGCCTCCATCTTTCCCCCAGACGTGGGCAGACGGGGGGCGGCGGGTGACGGGGAGGCTTTCCCAGGAGAGGGAAGACCATGCGGAAGGTGGGGGGCGTGAAGTGCTTGGCCAGGTGCCTCAGTCACCTGCGTGGGGGTTGTGTGGGCTGTGCTAAGTCACATCGCCCCACTGCACGTCAGTTTCTCCATCCATGAAGTGGGGAGATGACGCTGCGTCCGTCTCCAGTAGTGGTTGTCCGCACCACCAAGAGTGAAGCCTCCTGTAAACTGTGGACTTGGGGTGAAAACCTCATGTCAGTGTAGGTCCATGGATTAGCAAATGCAGCACAGAGAGGGCTGGGGAGGTGAGAGCCGGGGAGGTTATGCGTGGGGCGGGGGGATGACGGAGAATATGGGATATCTCTACTGTCTGCTCAGCGTTTCTGGGAAACTAAAACTGCTTTAAAGAATGAAAATCTGTTTTAAAACATTGTGACAGGACGCTACGAGTTATTTCTGTGCGAGCATCTGTTGTCAACGTAGCATTTTTCGCGCCGTCGTCCGTTCATTTATTTACTCATTTACGCATTTTATATGTGGGTTTTCATCACCGCGGACCCAGACACATGAAATGCGCCGCCTCCTGGGGTCAGCTCACAGCTGAGCAGAGCAGTCCCGTGGGCTCTCGTGGGCTCTGCTCCCTCCGTGGTGGCACATCCAGGGCCAGGCCGGGAGTCACAGCACCGCAGAGCTGCAGCCTGGGAGTGAGGTGGGGTCAGCGGGAGGGGCAGCAGGCTGGGAGGTGGGTTGGGAGCCTGTGGGAGGGCAGAGGAAGTGCCCCATTGAGACGCCTGGACCATGACAAAGATTTTATGCCCGAAAAGACTTGAGCGATTTGCATTTTAGAAAGTGCCTTTCTGGCTGTTGAGGGTAGGCAAGCTTAGTATGGGTGCCAGTCTGGGTGGGACTGGAGAGCTGGGGCCAAGGCTGTCCCAGGCTCCCAGACGGCCGCAAGCCTGGCCCTGGCCAGCAGGGTGGGCCGGAGGCAGCGAGGCCTGCACAGTGGGCATCTTCCTCCTCTCTGCACACACTCTGTCCCAGCGCCAGCCTCCCCAGCCTGTGCCTCCCGCCCGGCACTCCCGGGGCATCCCTGGGGCCTGGCCCAGCCCTGTCTGCTGGAGCCTGCCACAGAGAACTGCTTTATTTGAGTCCATTTTGCACGTATGGAAATAACTAGAGGCCTCTGTATTTAATTTGGCTCAGCCAGGAAGATTTTTGGCTCTGTGTGTGTGTGTGTGTGTGTGTGTGTATTCTGAAAAATCTTTCCGAGTGAGCCCCAGGGGTTGGAAGCTCTGGTCGTCTTTATGCAGTAAAAAGTCAAAACCAACAAGGACTACCCTGGCTTAGCTGGGGGTGAGGGCCTGGCAGAGTATATAGAAAATAGCTATATAGAGAGAAAAGGAAGAGGGCAATGCCATACACAGATGAGATCATAGTCAGGGAAGCTGTTTTGTAAACTTTATTGCTTGAGACCAGGTAAGCAGTGGGAAGGATGCAGGGAAAGGGGCTTCTGAAAGTATAAAGCTCTGTACAGATCCACAGGAGACATTTCTGGTTTCCCAAGCAGGAAGTGCTTAGTTTGGTGCTTGGCTGGAGGACACTTATCCTGAATCCCTCTTTTTGGCCTTGACAATCCCAGCAAAAGACTCTCTACTGAGCCCTTCTTCTCTGATCAGCAGTGGGAGCACAGCAGAGACAGCCCCACATGCCTACACAGGGGTTTGTAGCTGGCAAAGTGTGTCCCCTCTTGATTCCCCCATTTCTGTTGGGCAAGAAGGGCAGGAATGATCCCCACTGCAAAGATGAGACAACAAGAAGCCCAGAGAGGTGAGGTCACTCAGCCCGGAAGTGGGAACCTCGTCTCAACATGGTCTGATCTCACCGATCTTCCCCATACTCTCTGTGGGTGCTTCTGGAGCCAGGAGGGCACTGTTCCAAATACAGAGACAGGCAGAGGAGGCGGCCGAGGGTAGGCAGAGCTGAGCTTCCAACCCCAGGAGACCACCTGAGAATCCAGTTTGAGAATAGACACCAGGTTACCACAGGGCTTTTCTTTTCTTTTCTTTCTTTTCTGTTTTTTCTTTTTAATGTTTATTTATTTTTGAGACAGTGAGAGACAGAGCATGAACGGGGGAGGGACAGAGAGAGAGAGGGAGACACAGAATCTGAAGCAGGCTCCAGGCTCCGAGGTGTCAGCACAGAGTCAGACACGGGGCTCAAATCCACGGACCGTGGGATCATGACCTGAGCTGAAGTCGGACGCTTAACCAACTGAGCCCCCCAGGTGCCCCATCAGAGGGCTTTTCAAATGATATCTTGACCATATGGAACTGAGAAATGAGGGCATCTGGGAAATTGAGGCTTGGTGGCTATGATGGCCACGTGGTTTTGGATCAGAACCAGTGTGGTGGCATTACATCGGTAAGGTCTTGTAAAAGTTAAATACAGGATGCAGCCGAGCGGAAGGCCCTGACGTTCCCACTAGCCGTGCAGAGCTGTGGGAAGTCTTGGATCCTGCCCCTCGGGACCTGGTGTTCTAAATCAGGTTCCCTGGGAATGGCTGAGCCCGGGTCCGCAGATCAGACTGCTGCTCTTTGAGATGGGTCCTCTGTGAGCATGGCAGCAGGCAAGAAGGTGACCGATGGGGGAGCAGCAGGCCGAGTATGGCGAGCAATAGGGAGCGGTGAGGACTAGGGCGGAGGAAGAGCATGCCCCATCTGGGTGTGGCTACCCCTGCTCTGTCTGTCATCAGGCAGGACCCTGGGCCCAGTATGGCCAGATCCTCAACCGTTTCTCTCCCCAAGAAAAGTCAGAAGCCTGGATTTGCATTTAAAGGAGAAAAAATACCTTCTAGATGTCAAGTGTGGTGATTTATTATAGCTTTGGAGGGTTTTTTGTTTGTTTCTTTTTTAAATACTCTTTAGGCCCAGGGCTGCTGACCTGGAGCTCTGTGTTGAGACCCCGTGAGCCATGAGCAGAGAGACCCTCTGGCTTTCAGGGAGCTCTGTGAGGTCTACAGTGTCTGTATGGGGGAGGGGGGCATCAGGCCTCCCACCCAGCTTTGCCCCGGGGGCAAGGCTCAGGGTCCCGGATGGGCCTCACCCTGCCTTGGCCTGGCCCAGATAGCACTGGGGAGAATAAAGGGCTTTTTCACAGCCTCTCTGTGGAAAGGCTGCCCATCCTGGGCTTGACTGCAGGACAGGTGTTGAAGCCTGATTATTCTCCTGGTTTAGGCCTATCTCCAGCTTAATGCTCCGGACTCCAGGATGTAGGGTGAGATCCCAGGCAGGTTGAAAACCAACTGCTCTGGGACTAATGGTGATGCCACCAGGACTGGCCCCTCACCAAGCAGAGGCCCTGGCTGGACTTGACTGCAGTGTTTGCGTCGGCCCCGGGCGCCTGCCCTCGTGCAGAGTTTCATGGCTGCCCTCTGCCAACTGGCTTTCAGCCTAAGTAAAAGGGCACGTTCACCAACTTGTGGAGTGAGACTCTGTTTCTGCTTCCTGTCTGAGGCCCCGCCAGAGCCGGCCTGGCCTCACAGTCTTCCCAGGATTGTGGGAGATGGGCACAGGGCAGAGGTAGGCCCAGGGGAACTGAGCCAGGGGACCCCAAGGAGTGGGACCGCATGAGGCCCCTGCCCCCTGTGACTCAGGCCTGGAGAGCAGTGTTCTGGGTGCAGACCACATATCTGTATCCGGAGAAACATTCTGCAGCCGTTTAATATTTCTGAGGCCCAGCTGCAGGGTGAGGGAGTCAGCCCCGTCTCGGCTGTGCAGTGTGTCAGTGACCCAGCTGAGCCTCGCTCCCCTCCAGGCCTCAGTGCCCCTGCTTGCAAACCAGAGAGGAGTGAGCCCTGCCCTGGGTTCACAGGGAGTGAACAAGGGGGCCCAGCTGAAATGCCAGGGGACAGTGTGATAAGGGGATGCCGCCCAAGGGTCTTAGAAGGAAATGAGAGGGGTTTGGTCCCGCGGCTCTTGGTCCAGGGGAGAAGGTCAGACGAGGTGCGGTTGTGGGAGGGTGCACCTGGCATAGAGCTCTCTGTGTTTGTTGAATGGACAGATGAGTGATGCTGCCTTCCTGGTTCGTGTGGGCTCCTTAGTCACCAGTAGCATCCATCACTCATCCATCCATCCATCCACAAATACTAACTGAGCACCTGCTTGTGCTAAGCCCTGTTCACAGCACTGGGGATGCCTGATCCAGAAACAGAAGCAGCACAGGCAGCCACACCTCCACCCTTCTGGAGTCAGCTTTCTCACAGCAAGAGACAGACTTACAGAACAAATGAATGGAAAAAAGATAGTGAGGTGTGCTATGAAGAGACCCAAGAGCTCGACATGACCGAGACAGTGGAGGTGGCACTTGTAGATCTAGAACCCCTTTTCCTTCCCTCCTGCCTGGGTGACCCCTTTCCCCCCCACATTTGCCATGCTCTGAGCTCCATGGGACCCCCTGGGCAAGCACCCATGCACCATGCAGGGCCTCCCCTGGCCTTGCATTGGGCTCAGTGTTTATGAACAACCAAGACCCTCATCCCGATGGGAGCCCCCAGGATCATAAACATTCAAGGGATATCTGATCGCAGGTTCCGAGGGCTGCCCTCCCGCCCGTCCCTGTCTCCAGGACCCTGAATTCCCATCTCCAAAGCCCATTCTGGTCCTCCGGGTTATTTTAACGGGACTGACTCACAAGCAGAGGACTGGGACAGTCCAGCCCATCTCCAGCAGGCTGGAGACAGATGTTCTTGATGTTTAGAAGTGAGGCCTGGGCTGGGGAGACTGGAGCCACCACTTCCCCAGGGCCAGAAAGATGACCTTGGAAAACATGTTGACAGGACAGGGTGAGGGCCTGGCTGCATGTGCTGGCTTCACAGGACAGCAGACTTATTTCTTCCCTCTGGCTGTGCGCTGACGAGAACAACCCCCAACTGAGGAAGGGTGCTGCCGAGGCCCCTCCTGGATAATTCCCTCTAATTAGGCAGGGTATTGGCTGTCTGCAGGGCTCCTTGCCAGGGCGCCATTCACCTGACTCCATCACATTGCCTCGAAGTGGTGGCCGTCCCCCCACCCCAGGCAAGTGGGAAATCGAGGCTCAGGAAAGCTGGGGTTGGAGATTCTCCCTGTCACTCATGTTGTCACCACATTAGGATGGAGGCAGACCTTGCAGAGCTGTGCAGGGCGCTCAGGACCAGAGGGCAAGGAGCAAGAGCTGGCTGCCACTGCCACGCCCCCGCCAGTTTGGGCGTCCTGCCAAACGGCCCCTTTCCTGCTATGCTCGAGAGGTCTGAGAAGACCCGACCATTCCTAAGCGCTGCCTACATATCCCTGTGGTGCCTGCCCATCCCGCCGGGAGCTGCTGACAAGCAGGGAAATGCTGGATGCTGGTTCAGTAAGCATAGTTCTAAAAATAGCCTCTGCTTTGAGAAGCTTATTGTCCAGAGCTGTATATTTTTATATGTATACAGAAAGTTACTCCTGGAGGTCTCGGTGCCGGGTAATTAGAGATAATGCTATACCTGGGAGGTAGATCTGGGCCAGACCTTGTCTCGGCCTCCACAGGGCAGGCCTAAGGGTAGGGAGTCAGCAGGCCGGGGCTTGGTTGTGGCTCTCTTCCCTGAGATAAGGGGGCAGTCAGCAGAGAGGCAGCTGGGCACCCATGTAGGGTTTCTTTAGAAGCAGCTGTTGTGGGCTCAGGGTCCACCTGAGAGGTCTGTGGGCCCACATCCTGCAATGTGACACAGGCTTGGAGTGAACCCCCCATTTTCTCTTGGTTGACACCTGAAGTTGGCCATACCTTAGCCTCAGCCTGCTGGTGGGAGGGGTCAGGCCCCCTCAGCAGCCCTCTGACACCCCTCCCTGCCCCGCAGGGAACAGGGATACCCTCAGAGGATGGGCCCTACCTGGCTGCATCCCCCCTACCAGCTCAAATCTCAGGGACCCCAGACCCATGCCTAACCCTAACCCTAACCCCTAACCCCTAACCCCTAACCCTAACCCCTAACCCTATCCCTAACCCTACCCTGATACCACAACCCTCCACCGAAACCTAAGCCAGCGTCGAACTCTATCCCTCCACTAGAGCCGCCCCATCGCATGGGCCGTCACTTCAGACTTCGAGGGAGATCACGAGTCCGGAGTCGCTTCGGCCCTGGCGAACTCCATGGACCAAACCCTAATCCTAGCTACGGCTCTCTCCCCATGGGGACCCAACAGAAAAGTCTGACAACACCACGCGCCCAGGGTCCAGAAGCAGTGCAGGATCACTCGGCAGGGAACCTGGAAGCTCACCATGTCGTTTCCCAGGCCCGGCTGCAGCTGCCTGAGAGGATTCCTGAGGCCTCCCCGACCAGGGTCCCATCGACTTGTGTGGCCTTGGCGGCCAAAGACTCATCCTGACCGGCACCCTCCCTTGTGCCCTCAACTGAGCCCTCGGGGAGACCACTGTCCTGCTGTGGGTTCAGCGCCTGGATCCTCCTGTATGTATATATCTATATATCAATATATCTATATATCTATATCTATACCTATATACATATGGATTATGTTTATTCATTGGAGAGAGGACAGAGTGCAAGTGGGGAAGAGTGAAAGAGAGAGGGGCACACAGAATCTGAAGCAGTCTCCAAGCTCTCAGCTGGCAACACAATGCCTGACCTTGGGCTCGAACTCATGTACTGCAAGATCGTGACCTGAGCTGAAGCCAGATGCTTAACCAACTGAGCCTCCCAGATGCCCCAAGAATGGACCTCTTTCTTTGGCCACATACAGAAATATGAACTCATAAGATATTAAATAGCAAAAGCAGTCAAAATGGCAGAGTAGTAGGGAGACCCTGGACTTGTCTTCTCCCTTGTACACAGTACACAGCTACATCAACTACAAATCATTTTGAACATCTAGGAAATAGATCTGAGAATTAAGAAAACAATGTACATAATTTGAGTGAGAGACGTGGCAGGCATTCTGTGTGGAGACATAAATTGGGGGTGAGAAAAGCCTCAGTGTCAAAGAGGGGATAGAACTCTTTTTGCAGAGAGGAGAAAGACAGAGGGGGAGAGAGAGTACTGCATTGGGTTCACTTAATCAAAGCACTCCTCCCAAATAATTTAACTTGGGAATTGGGAGGAATTTAATATTGCACATTTTTGCAAACACTGGAGCTCAAATTATGAGATTTCATAAGTGTGTGTCATTTTCCAGAATCAAACCTGGTGGGATGTGATGCTCCTGGGGTTGGGGCAGAGGCACAGAGCAGAAAGCATGCCGTGGGGAAATCCTGGTTTGCACTGGCAGAGAATGTTCCCCCTCCCGGAGTACATTTGGAAGAGGGTTTATAGTCTCTCAAGAACAAAAGACCCCCTGGTACCTTTGAGCAACTGTTCAACAGCAAGGATAGAGTCCCACACAGTGGGTACATAACCTGGTCACAGATTTCCCTGTGCTTTACCATAAACTCCAGGCCCTTGCTCGGGCATGCAATTGTTTTTCCGGCACAGAAGGGCACCAGGTGTAGTGGTGAGAGGCTCTCCTCCAGAGGAGGGGATTGGGTCCACGGCTTGCTGAGTCCTGTAAGGTTTGGAGTTTTTAATACCAGCCACGCACCAGACATAAAACACAGGAGAGCTGTGATGCCAGGCATGTCAATGTCCCAGGCAGAGATGAGTTGAGGGCAGAGATATGACGGAAACCTGAGGCATAGAAGAGGAGATTTCTTTTCTGTTAGGGATCCCTGAACAACAGTGGGTGTGAGATCTCCCACCTGGGACAGAAGAGCAAGGTGATGCCATCTTCACTCTTCACCCACTGCCCACTTGCAAGGTCAGAGTTCAGAGAGCAATGCAACACCCCTAGTGGAGGCTGGGGCTGCTTATATCAGCCACCTTCTACTCACCCACCACCCCCCTGCCGTGCGGGGTCTCTTTACCAGGACAGTTCTGCCAGCAGACATTTCCCCCAGGGAACCAACACAGTCCTTCCTGTCATGGATGCACCAAGTCTTCTGATCACAAAGTGCTCCAAATTATCAGCTCTAGTGTGGTGAAAATAGCATCAGCGTTTTTCTTTTTTTTTCTTTTTTTCTTTTCTTCTTTTCTTTTCTTTCTTTCCATTCCTTTCCTTTCCTTTCCTTTCCTTTTCCCTTTCCCTCTTCCCTTCCCTTCCCTTCCCTTCTGTTCCCTTCTCTTCCCTTCCCTTCCTTTCCTTTCAATTACTTTCCTTTCCTTTTTTTCTTTTCCTTTGAGATGCAGCAAAGTTAGTCCTAAGAAGAAAATACACTGCAATCCACTCCTATCTCAAGGAACAAGAAAACTCAGTAGAACAGATCAATGAATCGAAGAGCCTTTTTTCTTTATGAAAAGAAAAATTGATAATGGTATAGCTAGACTTCTCAAAAAGAATAGAGTGGTCCCAGATAAATGAATTGTCAAATGAAAAATAACAGACCACAATCAACACCACAGAAATATAATCAATTATTATAGAATAGTATGAAAAATGATATGCCAACAGTCTGGACAACCTAGAGGAAGTGGACAAAATCATAGACACCCACACCCTACAACAACTCAAAATGGGAAGTAATAGAAAATTTTTACAGACCCATCACTAGCAAATAAATTGAATCAATTATAAAAAAATATCCTAAAAAAATAAGAGTCCTGGTCCAGTTGGCTTACCAGGGGAATTCTACCAGACATTTAAAGCAGATTTAATATTGCTTCTTTGAGAAGGATAGGATCCAACAAAGTAGAAATGGAAGGAAACCTTCTGGACTCATTCTATAAAGTGAGCATTACCTTGATTCTTAAACCAGACAGAGACCTCACAAAAAAGGAGAATTACAGACCAATATCCATGATGAACATGGATGCAAAAATTCTCAAGAGGATAATAGCAAATCGATATCAATAGTACACAAAAATTATTCATCGTTATCAAGTGGCATTCATTCCTAGGCTGTAGGACTGCTTCAAAATTACAAAATTAATCAAGTGAAACAACACATTAATAGAAGAAAAGATAAGAACCATATGACTCTGTCAATAGATGCACAAATGGCATTTGTCAGAATACAGCATCCTTGATTTTTTTAATTTTTAATTTTTAAAATTTTATTTTTAATATACTTTATTGTCAAATGGGTTTCCTTTCAACACCCACTGCTCATCCCAACAGGTGCCCTCTTCAATGCCCATCACCCACTTTCCCTCTCCCCACCCCCCCCATAAACCCTCAGTTTGTTCTCTGTATTTAAGAGTCTCTTAAGGTTTGCTTCCTTCTCTCTCTGTTTATAATTTTCCCCTTCCCCTCCCCCATGGTCTTCTGTTAAGTTTCTCAGGATCCACATAGGAGTGAAAACATATGGTATCTGTCTTTCTCTGACTGACTTATTTCACTTAGAATCATTTTTTAACAAATATCCTCAAGAAATTCGAGATAGAAGGAACATACCTTAACATGACAAAAAACATATATGAAAAGCCTACAACTAATATCATCCTCAATAGGGGAACAGTGAGAGCTTTCCCCCTGAGATCAGGAACACTATACAGGGATGTCCACTCTCACCACTGTTGTTTAACATAGTGTAGGTAGTCCTAGGCTCCCTCAGCAATCAGACAACAAAATGAAATAAAAGACATCCAAATTGGCAAAGAAGAGGTCAAACTTTCATTTTTCTTAGATGACATGATACTCTACATAGAAAACCTGAACGACTCCACCAAAAAGCTTCTAGAACTAATACATGAATTCAGCTAAGTGGCAGGGTACAAAATCATTGTACAGCAATCGGTTGCATCTCAATACACCAATAATGAAACAACAGAAAGAGAACTCAAGAAATTGATCCCATTTACAATTGCACCAAGAAACATAAAGGACCTAAGAATAAATGTAACAAAGATGTAATGACCTGTGTGCTGAAAACAATAGAAAACTTATGAAGGAAATTGAAGAAGATCCAAAGAAAAAAAAAATTCCATGCTCATGGATGGAAGAACAAATATTGTTAAAATATCAATACTACTCAAAGCAATCTATAAATTCAATGCAATCCTAATTAAAATTGCACCAGAATTCTTCTCAAAGCTAGAACAACCCTAAAATTTGTATGGCACTACACATGAATCCAAATAGCCAAAGTAACATTGAAAAAGAAAACCAAAGCATGAGACATCACAATTCTGGACTTGAGCTTCTACTAAAAGCTGTAATCAACACGCCAGTATGTACTGGCACAAAAACAGACACATAAAGCAATGGAATAGGATAGATAATCTAGAATTGGACCCACAAATACATGGCCAATTAATCTTTGACAAAGTAGGAAAAAGTATCCACTGGATAAAAGACAGTCTCTTTAGCAAATGGTGCTAGGAGAGCTAGGTAGCAACATGCAGAATGAAACTGGACCAATTTCTTATACCATATACAAAAACAAACTCAAAAGGAATGAAAGACCTAAAAGGGAGGCAGGAAACCATCAAAACTGTAGAGTAGAAAACAGGCAACAACCTCTCTGATGTCGGTCAAAGAAACTTCTTACTTGACATGTCTCTGAAGGCAAGGGAAATAAAAGCAGAAATGAACTATTGGGACCTCGTCCAGATAAAAAGCTTCTTCACTACAAAGGAAACAATCAACAAAACTAAAAGGCATGGGAATGGCATGGAATGGGAGAAGATATTTTCAAATGACATATTAGACAATAGGTTAGTATGCAAAATCTATACAGAACTTACCAAACTCAACACCCCAAAACAAATAATCCAGTGAAGAGATGGGCAGAATTCACAAATAGGAACTTTTCAAAGGAAGACATCCAGATGGCCTACAGACACATGAAAAGATGCTCAACATCAGTCATCATCAGGGAACTACAAATCAAAACCACACTGAGCTACGATCTCACACCAGCCAGAGTGGCTAAATTTAAGACTTAGGAAACAACAGACGTTGGTGAGGATGTGGAGAAATAGGAACCCTCTTGCACTGTTCGTGGGAATGCAAACTGGTGTAGCTGCTCTGGAAAACGGTGTGTAGGGTCCTCAAAAAATTAAAAACAGAACTACCTATGACCCAGCAATAGCACTGCTAGGAATTTATCCAAAGGATACAGGAGTGCTGATTCAAGGGAAATGTACCCCAATGTTTATAGCAGCACTTTCAACAATAGCCAAATTATGGAAATAGCCCAAATGCCTACCAACTGATGAATGGATAAAGAAAAAGTGGTTTGTATAAACGATAGAATACTACTTGGCAATGAGAAAGAATGAAATCCTGCCGTTTGCAACAATGTGGATGAAATTAGAGGGTATTATGCTAAGTGAAATAAGTCAAGCAGACAAAGACAGACATCATATGTTTTCACTCATATGTGGAATTTGAGAAATTTAACAGAAGACCATGGGACGAGGGAAGGGGAACATATAGTTTCAAACAGAGAGGGAAGCAAACCATAAGAGACTCTTAAATATAGAGTCAAAACTGAGGCTTGATGGGGAGGAGAGTTCCCTTGATGGGGACTCCCCTTGATGGGGAGGAGAGTCAGGGAGAGAGGAAAATATGTGATGGGCATTGAGGAGGGCACTTATTGGGATGAGAATTTGGTGTTGTATGTAAGCAGTGAGTCACAGGAATATATCCCCAAAACTAGGAGCACACTGAATACATTGTATGTTAGCTAAATTGACAATATGTTTTAATAAAAATATAAAAAATAGAATAAAATGAAATTATAAGTCTCCTAAAATAAATAAAGAACAGGAGTAAACTAGACATTGACATTAACAATTAATAAATGACTCTTGGGATGCAATGAAAATAAAACCAGAGATGAACAATTGTGACTGTATCAAAATAAACATTGTGCACAACTAAAACCACATGCACACGTTCACACACACACACACACACACACACACACACACACACAAACCCAGCAATTTAACAAAAGGACCACATCCAAATGGGAGAAGATATTGGCAAAAATTATTTCAAAAACACGGGTTAATAATCAAAATATACAAAGATCTTATACAACTCAACTCTAACACACACACACACACACACACACACACACACACACAGAGTAATTTAAACAATGGGCAGATGACCTGAATATTTTACAAAGAAGACATCCACAACCAAAAAATAAAATGAAAAGTTAATGAAATGAGATGAAATGAAATGAAATGAAATGAAATGAAAAGAAATGAAATGAAAAATTGCTCAGCATGAGTGTTTGTCCAGAAAATGCAAGTGAATAGCACAATGAGATATCACCTCAGGCCTGTTTTAATGACTAAAATAATTGTAAGAAATGATAAATATTGACAAGGATATGGAAAAAAGTGTATAAATTATCATACACTGTTGGCAGCAATGTAAATTGGTTCCACCACAATAAAAAACAGTATGGAGTTTTCAAAAAAAGAAGAGTAGAAATACAAAGTGATCTATTTATTCCACCATGAGTATTTCTACAATAAAACGAAAACCTAATTCTAATATATGTGAATATTTTGTTTATTACAGAATTGTTTATAGTAGCCAAGACATGGAAGGAAACCAAGTGCCCATCCAAATATGAATGAATAAAAATGTGGTATATGTACAGTGGAATATTAGTCAGCTGTAAAAAATAATGATATCCTGCCATTTGCAACAACATGAATGGACCTTCAGGGTATCATGTATTGTGAAATACATCAGAGAAAGACAAACACCATATTAGTTAATTATATTAAATTTAACACAAAATGTACAAACAAAAAATGAACATAAAATAATGAACCAAATAGGGGCACCTGGGTGGCTCAGTCGGTTGAATGTCGACTTAGGCTCAGGTCATGATCTTGTTGCTCATGGGTTGGAGCCCTGCATCTGGCTCTGTGCTGACAGCTCAGAGCCTGGAGCCTGCTTCAGATTCTATGTCTCCTCTCTCTGCTCCTCCACTGCTCATGCTCTGTCTCTCTCTTTCAAAAGTAAATGAACTTAAAAAAATTAAAAAAAAAAAAAATTAAACCAAACAGACTTATAAATAGAACAAAATGGTGGCTGCCACATAAGTGGTGATGGTAGGATTTGTGAAGGAGACAAAGGGGATTAAGAGATACAAACTTCAAGTTATACTATAAATGTCACGGGGATTTAAAAAGTACAGCATAGGGAATATAATTAATGATATTGTAATAAAACTGTATGATTAAAGATGGTGACTACATTTATATTAGTGAGAATAAAACAATGAAAAGAATTTTTAAATCAATATGTTGTGAACCTGACACTAATAAAGCATTGCATGTAATAAATTTAATAATAATAGTAAAATTACCATCCAACAATCCCTTAGAAGTGAGACAGCAGATTTTACATTAGAAACTTTAATGCAAGAGGGGAACGGAATAATAAGTGGAAAATCCTAGGAGAAAGAAAACTACCAAACAAGAATATCATCACCAGAATAATTGTCCATCAAACATAGGACAAAATTGTCCTTTAAACAAGGAGATATCACAATTGCCCTCGTTAAACAAAATTTGATGCAATGTATCACCACTAGGTTTAAAGATGGGATAAAAGCAATAGTTTTAATTGAAATAAATGGACAGGGAAAAAAAAAGATCTTATTAAAGTAAAAATATCACTGATTATAATAAATATATAGATAAATAGAATATTGGAATAGTTTTATGGTGGTGGGTAAATCAATTATAATACTAGTAAACGAGAAAATGAGCAAATGTATTGGGAATAATAATAACTACAAAATCTTTAATATATACACAACATAAGAAATAAATTGTGGTATCAGAACTTAAATAATGTGGATTAATAGTAGTGCACAGCATTTTAATGACATTGATGTTATCTTGTTACCAGATTAAAGAGACATTTATGTCTATAATAGTTTTATATCGTATTTCAACACAGTAATAGCAGATACACAAAGGTTAAAGAGAAAAAAATCAAATTGTATCACCAAAGATGATCAAACCACTAAGAAAGACAGGAGGAACATAGTTAGGAACAAGAGAACTACAAAATATAAAGAAAATTGTTAATAAAATGGAAATAATAAGTTCTTACATTTGAGTAGTTTCTTTAAATGTAAATGGAGAATTATGCCAATCAATGCAGACATATAGATTGTTCAGTGAAAAAGAAACAAAAGCAAACGAAAAACATGTTATTTGCAGGAAACATCTTTGATTTATAAACATGTAAATCTTAAAGTGAAGGTACAGAAATAGATATTTTCTGCAAATGTTTACAACAGGGGTAGTAAAAAACAGGGGGAGTCAGCTATGCTTAAAATACACAGGAAGTCAATATTTGCCACAAGAGAAAACAAGTTCATTACATAATGACTAAAGGTTTGAATCAATAGCATGATACAACAGTTATAAATACATGTGTCCCCAACACCTGAATATTTAAAGCCAATATTGATACATCTGCAGGGAGAAATAGACAGCAACATCATAGATAATAGACTTCAAGAACCCACTTGTTATAATTGGTATATCATCCAGAGAGACTATATATAATAATCGTTTTAAAAACCAGACTTGAAAAAGATATAAACCAAATGTGTGAATCAATTCCATACAGAACGTTCTACCCAACAACAGCAAAATACATCTTCCTATCAAGCACACTTAAATAAAACATTGACTACATTGGATCACATACTAGGTCACAAAGCAAATATAAAGTGATTTAAAGGGAATGTGGTTATCCCAAGGATCTTTTATGAAAAAAAATGAAAAATGATAGCGATAACTTAAGGAAAAGAGAAAATTCAAAATTATATGAAAATTAAGCAGCACACTGTTGAACAAACACGAGGGTAAAATAAAATAACATAAGAAAATTTGTCTCCAGACCATGAAAAAAAAAAAAAAAAGTTAAAACACAACATACTAAAGCCTATGAGATTCAACATAAAAAAGTAGTAAGATGGAAAACGCCTACATTAAAAAAAAACATTTTAATAAATAAGATGCCTACATCTCACAACATTTGAAAAAGAGGAAACTGAGGTCAAAGTTGGCAGAAGGAATTAACATGGTGTATATCATAAATATCAAATAGAGAATGACAAATTTAAAAAGTAAAATCAATCCAATTAACAGATCTGTTTTTTTTCTTGGAAATATAAGCAGCTTCAGTTTTGTTTTGTTTTGTTTTCCTGGAGTGAGACAGAGAGTGAAAGAAAGGATAAATGGAAGGAGGAAGGGAAGGAAGGAGAGCTATAATAACAGATTATTATAACTACATGTCAAAAATGTATACAATTTAGATAAAGATAATAATTCCTATAAACACAAAATCTACCAAGATTGAATTGAAAGGAAGTTGAAAGTTTGAACAACCCAATAATAATCAATGAAACAATATCAAATATCTTTCAATAAACCAAACCCAAAACTAGATAAATTCCAGGATAATTCTATTAAATAATTTTAAAAATACTTAATTGTGGGAGATGCAGGAGAGAAGCATCAAAGGAAAAGACTTCAAAAGGGAAGGGCTGGAGAAGGTGCAAGGCCTTAGGACATGTTTACATGGCTGAACTTGGCTGTGGCTCCTAAGGAATGCCTAGAGACATTAACATCCTCCAGGGCCAGATCCTCCTTCACACCTGACCCTTCCTAGTGTTATAGAAACCAATTAACTCAAAATTCAACCTTGAAAAGCTAAACCGCTAGACTGATTAACACACTTGCTTAGCTGACTTTATGCACGTAGTCTTTAGCAATTATCCTAATAAAGAGAAACTCCATTCTGGAGTCAAGGCCTCATTCTGACTCCAGTATGAGGACCTTCACTTAACTGCATATTGTTTGCGGACTCATTTTTTGAAACTCCAGCCACACTCCCTGCAACACTTAACATTGACTCTTTCTCAACTCTTCCAAAATGATAAAGAGGAAACATTTCTGAGCTCATTTTATGTGGCCTTATTACACTGATACCAAAGCAAGAAAATTACACTACAAACTAGGAAAGCTACATGTCAATACCCTGATGAACATAGATGCAGATGTTCTTTTTCTTTATGTTTTTTTTTTCTTAATTTATTTTTGAGAGAGAGAGAACACAACTTGGGAAGTGCCATAGAGAAAGAGAGAGACACAGATTTTGAAGAAGGCTCCAGGCTCTGAGCTATCAGCACAGAGCCCTACACGGGGCTCAAACCCATGAACCCTGAGATCATGACCTGAGCTGAGGTCAGATGCTTAACCGACTAAGACACCAAGGAACTCATAGATGCAGAAATGATTACCAGGGATATTAATGATAAAAATAGGCATGTAAAACACTCTGTATTGCCTCAGACCAATGATCCATTCAGAGCAGGATTCAGTCACTGAAAATGACACCAAGTATATTAAAGGAAGGACATTACCGTCTTTTGTGATCTCAATCTCCGAAGGTTAGGGTTAGTACCCTAAACACCCTAATTTCCTCCTAGTAGCCGATTACGGCTCCATAAAATATAAACTTGCCTAAATTATTCTTCAACCAATTTGTATTTTCTGACAGTGTCACCTCGGAGGGTAATGCATTCTGTGTGTTTACCACCCGCTCACTGTATTAAGTAATAATAATACCCCTTTTCGTTTCTCCCAAATTAAGTCTCTCCTTCAAGCTTCAAAGGATGCCCCTCATTTCTAATATTCCAAGATGTTGCGAACAAATCTATGTTCATTTAATTAGAACGTCTCTTGGCCTTCACCTCTTTAAAGAGGTTGAACCTACCGTTACATTAAAAATTGCCTCTATTTGTTGTTGATGCTTGATGACCTCTTCAGGTGCTTTCTTGGCTCTGTTTCTTGCTGGCAGTGCTCCTTTAACACCAACCTTCTTCCTCCTCCTCTTCCTCCTCCTCCCCTTCTTCCCCCTTCTATCAGATACAGCTTTTGAGTGTCTGATTGCCTTGGTCTCATCTGCCTCTAAGACCCTCAGCTGCTTGCTTCCACCTCAACAGCCTCTGTGACTGATGAATTGATCCTATCCAGCATGGCCCTAACCAACGACTACCTGGGAGGGACAGACCTTCCCCCTTGGCTGGGGACATACAACCAGGACAATCAGCCATACCCCTTGAGTCTTGGCATCACCTGCAACTTCAGGATCAGATGTAGCACCACGCTTTAGGGTTGCAGACCTGACTTGCTGAGTCGCCACTGCAGGAGCCAGTTCATGCAATCCAGAAGCACAGGGGAGTAAGCTTCGACGCAGACCTTGACCAAGAGGAGAAAGGAGAAGGGAAGGAGCCAGGCAGATAGATGATCTGTCCTTCCCCATCCCACAAACTATTCCAAGGTGTGGTAGAGCCCTATCCACAGATATATGCCCACATTTGGCAGGTACCAAGTCACCTGCTATGTCTTCTTGCTGGTGTCATGAAGCAAAGGCCATCATCCTAACGCATCACCACGTAACTCTTCTTGTCCTTCCTGCTCACTGCCCTGCCTCTTTTGTGCTCCATGCCTTGCCAACAATCATCAAAACTTACCCCTTAGGTCCCAATTTCTAGGGAATCTGGGCTAAGGTAAGCATCAAGAATACCATTAGGGGCGCCTGGGTGGCTCAGTCAGTTAAACGTCGACTTCGGCTCAGATCATGATCTCACAGCTTGTGAGTTCGAGCCCCCACGTTGGGCTCTGTGCTGACAGCTCAGAGCGTGGAGGCTGCTTCAGATTCTGTGTCTCCCTTTCTCTCTGCCCCTCCCCTACTCATTCTCTGTCTGTGTGTGTGTGTCTCAAAAATGAATGACATTTTTTAAAAAATTTAAAAGAAGGGGCACCTGGGTGGCTCAGTCGGTTGGGCGTCCGACTTCAGCTCAGGTCATGATCTCACTGTCCATGAGTTCGAGCCCCACGTCGGGCTCTGTGCTGACAGCTCAGAGCCTGGAGCCTGCTTCCGATTCTGTGTCTCCCTCTCTCTGGCCCTCCCCCACTCACACTCTGTCTCACTCTCTCTCTCAAAAATAAATAAACAAAAAAAAAAAATTTAAAAGAAGAATACCATTAAAGGTTTATTAAGGACCTAATGATACCAGAAAGAAAAAGACAATATGACTGGAGATTCAAGGTATAAATGGAAAAAGGTAAATAACATTTTGAAGCTAACATATGCTCCATGCCAAATAAATAACATAAATAACAAGCAACAAAGGCATGAAGAGGGGTAAACAATCATGGGAACCATCAGACAAATTTTGTGCAGGCAGGCCATAATCATCTGAGTGGCAAAGAATGAAACTTTAATTTTTTACAAAAGTTATCTTTCAACTCCCTCGTCTAATCTTCTGCAATATTTCTGAAATTTATTTCTATTGGCTTGACATTCCTGTATGTGGAAGACTTTAATGTCGATTGCACACTAAAGAAATTTCATTATGGCCTCTCTCTTCTATAAAAATATTAAAATGTTAAATGGAAAATTTTGAAGTAGTGGTTTCTAGAAGACCCCTCGGTTAATGCTCTTTATTCCGAGAAGCACCCATTTATCGCTTTCCTTGACATCTAGGCCAGTTCTTCACCCATGTCACCGTATTTTCTCCTGTTCTTCCCACACCCAGTACCTTCTCCACAACTGAACAGCTTCAGCACGTCTGACCCGCCGTGTCTGGGTCTGAAACCCAATATCCTAACCACTAGGCTATTCTTCCACTTTGGCTGTGGTTTTGTAGCCTTTCAATGACTCTCTCTCAATAAGTGCTCTGCCCATTTCTTGCAATAGAAGGGTGATATGCCGGCCTGGGGTCCCTTCTGCATTTCCTTAGGCATTTCTGACAGGTACACAGGCCTTCCCGCGAATCAGGTTACTTCTAGAGGCGCCATCAGACACATCTGGCCCATGGTTTTACAATTTCACTCTCAAGTTCTTTCAAAACTGCTGGATGGATGGCATCCCATTTTGATGATTTATTTAAACGGTTTGTCAGGTCAACCACATTCTGTACGCATATGATTCAAAACATAAATGCCTGCTGTCGATGTAATTTTTCATGTCAACTTATGCACCAACAGAAAATGACCTTTATTCCAGAAAGATGCAATTTCTTTACAAATAGTGACTCGCAATGCCCCGGTGAAGCAATCATCAGGTTCCGATAAAAAAAAAAAAAATGATAATAATACAAATGTTAAGTTTCAAATGAAGAGCAAAAACGTACGGAGGCCTTCATCATTTCTTAGTTACGATCCTACCTGGGATTTAAGATTATTCACATAAGCTCTTGTCATTAGATGAATTCGAGCAAAAAATACATTTCTGAAGAGGAGTCATAACTTGGAAGTACCGTATGAAAAAAGAAAATAAGCAAGCTTCCATTTCACTCTTTGCACAACTACTGGAGAGATTCTTTCTTACCTGTGTAGGCTATACTCACCCCGAATCTTACTACGCACAAGAAGGATTCTATGCCCGGAACTGGCCTTTCTATGGTGAATTCAGAGACAGCGAACCACATTTAAGGTCTGCTTAATTTGATCAAAATTCCCAAAGTCTAACATTATTAGAAAGTTAAAATGTTTACCTTCAGATTCTCCACACGTTGTTTTCAAAAGTCAAACAAGTAACTTTTGAAAAAGCCCATAATGAAAAAAATATTCTTCCCCTTAGTTTGGGGGGCTCATGGTACCATTGCTATTTTTGAAGTTGTACATGCCTGTCTGTGCACATATGCACCAAATACAAGATCTATAAGCAACTCCCAAACTGAAGTCTAGAAGAAACATCTGTGATAAAATGACTATTCCCTTCTGTGATTTCGACTGTGTGCTTATACTCCTTGGGTATTAGACAAGACTCTAAAGGACTAATTCCCCGTGGGAGCACCTGAGGGAAAGAGTTGGTTTATGTCATAGACTGGATTAAAGAGAAAAAAGTAGGTTCAACTAGCAACCCGACCCAGCAAAGTCTGGATCAGCCACTGGCCTTAGGACATGGCAATCACTTATCTCCACTCTATGATATGAGATTTGGAATTTCTTATCAACATGAAATAGGAATATGATAACTAGTCAAAAAAAGAAGTATGCTTTTAAGATTAGAGAATCGGCCTCTGATTGTCAAAGGTGCAAACGTGCTCCAAGAAAGATGGTGCCATTACTAGGATTACTCAGGCTTTAAGCCCAGGTCAATGTGCTCAACTAGACCAGTAGATGAAGACGCCAGGTTTCATCAAATGGTGAGATCAGATTCATCTCACTGGGGAAGCACAGTGACGAATCAGCTTCAGACAATGTAAAAAATGCTGAAGGTGTAAGAGCTGTGCAATCACTGAGTTCCTAGAACAAGTTGATGTGAATTCCAAGAAATTCATATCCTGGGTGTTAAGGACCAGACATGAATGTCCGAGATAATGATAGCGTCAAGGTCAAAGTAAAATCAGTTTCAGGATAGGAGAATGGTTTAGGGAGGTGGGGCATGCAGAAAAGAGGCTCCAGAACAGCCGTTGTAGGACCGGAGGAACCCAGTGACGAGGAAGCAGGATGTAAGAACTATGCCACTGTCAGATCTAGAAGCACTGCCAACCCAAATCTTCCGCAGCCTGGGAGTCAGAATGTCTCTGCAAAATGTGCACCTGAGGAAAAAGCGAAGAAAAGAACAGGAAAATTATGAGAACCTAACAACACCAACAAAGCACCTCCCGTTTCTGGAACCCTAAGAAGGTGCTAGAGGCCATGCTCTATTCTCTTCTTTGTGTATTCTGTCTTTTTTTAAAAAATGTTCATTTATTTATTTTGAGACAGAATGAGCTTGTGCAAGTGTACAGGGAAGGGCAGAAAGAGAGAGAGAGACCCAAGCATACTCTGCCCTGACATCAATCTCACAAACAATGAGATCACGACCTGAGCCAAAACCAAGAGCCGGACACACTCAACCAACTGAGCCACCCAGGCGCCCAGGTGCATTCTGTCTTTTAACGTTAACAAGAGTCCTACAATGTGAGTACTATTCTCTGCATTTCACAAATGAGGAAACAGACTTTGCAAAGGTTAATGAACAAGGTCACAGAGTTTGTGACTAGACAACCTTATTCATGGCTAAATCCTACTCTGTAACTTGATCTACTTTTTCAAATTCACTTGATCTTTCTTTTCTGTTGTTTATTCCTGTTGAAGTTCCTTTTTCAAAGCAGTGATCTTACCTCGTTTAACAGAGAGGATGAGGGATAAACCTTGCCCAGTGTTGGACAGGGTGGTTTATGTAACCCTGGTTATAAGGCTAGGGACATCCCTCCAGAGTACTTGGCGGGCACACCCTCCCATCCCAGCCCTACGGCATGCCAATAAGGAGACTTGTAATGAACAGCTTAAAAGCAAAAATAGTGCTTGTGCCCAGGAAGATGACTGAGTGGCAGAGAAAGTGGCAAGGTGCCCACATAATGCTGACACTCCTGAAATCGTCCCTGCAGTTCTTACTTTCTAATGATTTAGGACCAGGGAAATATCGTGTGTCTTCTCCCCACTTAGATGCATACTCTGCAGGTCACCGGATACTGCTCTGTCACTAGCACTGAGATCCCTGAGCTGGGAGCTTGTTTTCTGCTTCCGCCAGAGTCAGCCTGGGTGAGGACCACACCCTTCAGGTAAGGCTCCAAAACCCCAAGATGTAGCTCATTAGGGACTCTAGCTCGATAAGGCCCATCACACACTGTCAAGGGTAATTAAATCAGGGATTAGTGTCACCCAGAGAGTTTGGCGTGAGCCTCGTCCACGTTAAAGTGTTTGACACTGAGTGGTGAAGGCAGACAAGGTTACTGTTAGCTCCTAGCATGGAGGCTCCTCTCCAAGGCTCTTGGGGGCTGGCTGGTAGGTCCCCTGAGTAGGCGAAAGCTTTATATTTTCGTTTCCCTAAAAGGTTTTTTTCTTTACTCTCGGCCCCAGTTTGCACTTACTAGATTTTTAAATTAAAGTACATGGCACTTTTCACTCTTCAGATCCCATTAAAAACCACCTTCCCCTCGACTCACCCGAAGCTGCTCTCGTCCACCCTCCAGATGGATGGAGCCGCCCAAGTGGCCCTCGATATCTGTGTTCCCTCACGATCTGCCTGGGGTACAGTGACATGTGCCCCTTTGCGTACTTCTTGTGGAAGTATAAATTAACCCAACCTTTCTGGAAAGCAGTTTGGCCCTAAGTTCCAAGAACTTTAAAAATGCTCATACCTCTTTGACCGAGTGTGTAATTATACTTCTGGGAATCTACCAGAAGAAAATAATAAGTACAAGAGAACTTTGTGATAGGTGATTGCTGACGTATTACGTATAAAAGCAAACAAACTGGAAATGTCAATATTATCAGTAGAATACTGAACATCCATAGGTCAGAATACTCCTATTCATTTTAGTCACCAAATACTTATTTGCTAGGCCCTGAGAATTTAATAGTAAACTGTCTACACCCATGCACTGCCTTCTCAGAGCTGATAAAACTGTTTTTAGGTTCTGATAACATGGGTATTTGTTTATACTAAAAATTTAAGTGGAAGCCCAAGATTTTAAGTTATATATGCAATGGTATTTCAAGTAGGTAAAAACTATGCTTAAAAAGAAGAAAATACACCTACGTGTCAACAGGGTCACCTCTCACTGGTGGAAGTTGAGCGATTTTTTTCCTTCCTTATGCTTTCCTATTTCTTCTGACACAAATGCCATGAACATGTATTATCCTTGTAATCGAAGGAGGGGAGGGAAGGACTGCGCTTCTGAAAACATGTGAACAAATGAACAGAAACACAACCTATCCAATGCCTTTCTCCCGGAATAGGAGATGTGATTCTTACCTCGGCCAAAACGAGCACTTCTTTCGGGTTAGCAGTCCCTACCTTCCATTTGGACTTAGTAGTCACCAAGTAGAGAAGGGGAGAGAGCAAATAAAGTCTCCAAAAAGGAGTGGGGAAGGTCTGCCTTCCTCCATCCTGTGCCTCCAACCAGATGGCGTGATCCTGGGGCTAACTCCCAGCACGCCCCCTCCTGACACCAACACTCCTAAACCCAACACCAGGAGGACAGTGCAGGTTCCTCTCAGCAGTAGGGGGCTCAGGTCCTTGCTGAGATGGTCCTTTAACCGAACATCCAGAACAGTAGTCGGGAAGCAATAATCCAGAATCCTGCCAAGGTGTGAGTACAAACCGGGAGACGGCTGGGTCCCCAGACTCCAAGGGCCCCAGTGGAAAAAACCAAGCTAATGGAGTTCCTCTCTGCCTACGACCTTGCCTCGGTACATGTTCTAGTACTTGCTCAACAAACTGCCTGTGTTTAACAGGTGTCATGTGGCACACACCAGCAGAACTGTCTGTTGAAGACCTGGAATCACACGTTTGTTTACGCGGATCCCCAGCAGGATCGTGGCATTGGTGGCTATTCGTGCCCAGAATGAGAAAGGGGTTAACGATGAAGGAGGGGGTCCAGCGATGCTGTTCTACCTTTCTGTGTCACCTGGCTTGGGTCAGATTCTCCAGGAAAAGAATCCTTTTAGGTTAGTTCATGAAGCACAACTGATCCCACCATATACTTTTAAAGATAGCTTCTAAAGAGGCCCTGATGTCCTAGAGTGATGAACATAGGTTGGATCTCGTTCTTATCACACACACAAACTTAGCTGTCAACCGAGGCATGTGCAAAGATACCTCGAAGCATTGACCTAAATAATAATCAGAACAGGCGAAGCACTTTGCTGGATCTAGACTTCCCCGTGGTCAGAGGAAAACCTATGCTCAGAGAAGTTAAGTAACTGGATTGCAATCACACATAGATCGAATTCAAAACAGGGTCTGCCTGGATACCAAGCCCAGGCTCTTTTCTTTTCACAACATTCTGTTACCTCAAAAATATATTAGGATTTTTTTGGACACTGAATTAATTCTCCTCTACCTAACAAAACACATGGTACAAAATCCCATGTGCCATGTAAGCATAAATGCCTTATAGTCCCAAATTCCTCATCCTTGCCTTTCTTTTCCCTCTAACTGGTGAGGAGTAAGGCAAGAATAGCGACAATCAAAACACAATGATGGCAAAGGAATGGGGCCGTATGTTGTAGTTATTATCACTTTCCCACTGAATATCAACAGAACAAAGATAAAGACCACCATCCTACCCACAGCCCAGCTAATGCAACGACTGAGACGTTCCTTAGTAATCGGTAGGCAAGTGTTTCTGCTTATCTGAAAGGGCGAGGATGAATGAGTTTGCAGGTTTACCCTGTAAAGGTCTAGTTTGTTTCTATTATTTTTGAGATGGAGAAAGTGAGGCACAAGAACATGACTGATCTGCTCCAGACTACACTCTTCTGAAAGCTGATGAGGACAAGGAACAGGCCTCATTGGCCTTAGGGTACTCATTCACTCATTCAGACACTGACCCCTTCAACAAACTTCGGTAGCTATCACGCATCAGATGCTAGCGAGACAAAATCATCTGTGCCCAGGACCATGCCGTGCCCACCGTAGTCACCCAGGGCGTGTATGCTGAAAGCACATATTGATTGCAGATGACGGTGGCAGAAACGATGGCACCGATCTCTGGATCCACAAAATCCCAATCTCCTGCACGAACATCTACAAAATTCATCATTCCACGAACGTCGCTGGCCTCTGTGCTTCCAAGGAGCACTGAGATCCACAGATTAGTAATGGATTGCAAACACAAGAATGTCATTTCATCAACACTAAATGGGTTACGTTTTCATTTCACGGAGTGCCTTCTTGCTTCTGAAATGCAGGCCCAGGAAAGCAGTAGCACCGAACTGACCTCTCCACTACTCATTATCCTCTCCTGCCCCACCTCACGGGTCTAATCAGCTCTTCCAGTTCTGATCTTGTTAGAGAACACTGGTCTCCCACCCCTGGCGTCCTGCCTAATACACTACTGGGAACAACCTCACTCGCGTGGAGAATCACAAGGTGTCTGGATTCCAACCAGATAACCTGATTCTATTCTGGAAGTGGGTCCACTTCCCACCAGCCCGCAGGACTGAATTTAGGCCAACGCTGAAGTGCTGTGTTTCAGTCTTGCTATTATTCGAAACTGAATGAAAAGAGCTACCTTTCCTTAATAATTTAAAAGGGATCCAAAGGAGATTTATTGTCTGATGTCTGCAAAAATCCTCAAATGAAAATCCTGTGAGAAACAATGGATTTTTATTGCTTAAAATATTGATTTTTTTTCCCTCAAGTTTTAAAAATGTCTTCACTGGATGCTGCTATGGAACACAGAGAGGAAGTGTTAAGAATGGCTACGGGAGGGAAAGGAAACTTTAGCAATAATAACCATCCACGAGAAGAGGTATCATCATTATTTTTGAATGAGTTGTGAGAAATGCCTTAGGAATTCCCAGAGGGATGTCCAAAGCTAACCACGGTGGTTAGTTATAACAACGACTTGAAAAGCAACAAGATACTAGGGCAGACATTACAGCAGATGAATAACGAAGGGGTTCAAGTGAACGAAGGCAAAGGTCTGTGTGTGCTCTCCTCTCTCCCTCTCCTTGCTGCCTTCCGGTGCAATATTAATCGAAGGACCATCCCTGGGATTCGAAGAGAACTTCCGGTACCTGCGGAGGGGCTGGGGGATGTGCTCACTGCCACGGGGCGCTGATTTTGCTTTGTTGCTTGTGTCACGGCAGCAAGGGATGCCAGTTCACATTAAGCTCTGTGCATCTCATCACATCAGCGGGGGCTCTGAGCCAGCTTGATGGGTGCCCGGATTCATTTGTGACCAAGGTGAAAGCCCACCTCAAGGCGGTGTGCTCATCAAATGAGGACGGCACCTGCGCCCCCTGCCGGCACCCCGTCACCATCCCCAGCAATCTTCGATCAGTCCGGTGTGCCTCCTGCATTCCCCACATTAACCCCCCACCCCGACCCCCGCCAGAGGCAACAGGAAAGGAGATATGAGCAGTGGTGACCGTCAGCATCCAAATGACAGAGGCATGGAGGAAATCACAGCGCAATTCATAGGGACCACAGCCCATTTGTTTCTAAAAGGAGAAATCTGAGACCCAGCAACAGCATGTGATTTGCCAAAGGTTGTGCAGTGAGGCCAGAGTGAGAAAGGGAGTGGAGACTAGGCTGGGCACAGACATCTGGTCACCATACTGTGTCTAGGAATGCCCTTGAGTCCCCAGGTCTCACTTCCATCATTTGTGAAATACAGGCTTGGGCTAAATGACCTTTAAACATACTCTCCAGCTTTTAACACTCTAACACTGTGTCAGTTCAAGTATGCCCACGGCCCAACAGCACCTGTATCTATATACGGCATCACCTACAGCTTGTTAGAAATGTGGCCTCTTGGGGTGCCTGGGTGGCTCAGTCGGTTAAGCGTCTGACTCATGATTTTGGCTCAGGTCATGATCTCACGGTCATGAGATAAGAGCCCTGAGTTGGACTCCACGATGGGTGTTGAGCCTGCTTCTCCCTCTGCCTGGCTCAGGCTTTTTCTCTCTCTCAAAGCAAGAAAAGACAAGAAAAGACAAGGAAAGACAAGGAAAGACAAGGAAAGACAAGGGAAGGGAAGAGAAGGGAAGGGAAGGGAAGGGAAGGGAAGGGAAGGGAAGGGAAGGGAAGGGAAAGGAAGGAAAAAGAAAAGAAAAGAGAAAAGAGAAAAGAGAAAAGAGAAAAGAGAAAAGAGAAAAGAAAAAGAAATGTGGCATCTTGGTCCCCACCCCAGAAGTACTTATAGATACTCTGAACTTTAATGATATCCCCAGGTGATTCACATGCACATTAAAGTTTTACAAGCATTGTTCTAGAACAGTTTATCACAGGCTTGGAGAGAATCATCAATTCTAACTTGAGGATTACAAAATAAAGCAAAATGAATGCCAGTCTAGCCAACCTCTCCTCTTGAAGCAAGCATCACTGTTGCCCATTAAGAGGGCCTGACACTGTGCTAAAATTTGTCATCAAGTTAAATCTCACCCTACTCAAGGCTCTTGCTCACGGTTTTGGCTCACAGCAGGTGCACAGTGCCTCAGAAGCCATCGCTGCAGTCCTGGTGGCTGTCCTCTCCCCAAGCGTCCGCTTTTGAACACAGCTCAATTGGACTGCCTGACGGCCTTTAGTCTTACTGCATTTGGTTAAGAATCCCAGCAGAACAGTCTGTAGATGTTTCAAAGTATTTTAGGAAGTATCACACTGTGGTTTTAGGCAGACCTCCCTTCCTGGATGTGCTTGTACGATTGTAACACCCAGAAATGTGCCCTCACTGTGGATCCGTTTACCTCCCCAGGGGGGGTTGTTAGTCAAACAAAAATGAATAACGCCTCTCTGTCTTGTCAGGCAGCACTGTACTGCTTGCTTCTCACATGGAAACGGACATATTTGGTTTCTTCACCTAAGGCATTCAAAATGATTATACAAGGTTTTTTAAACATCAGCACTACAGACATGCTGGGCTTGGCGATTTGCTGTTGTGGGGGCTTCCCTATGCATTGGAAGATGTTCTGCTGCACCCCTGGCCTGCACTCACTAGATGACCGTCTCAGGGATCCCTCAGTGGTGGCCAACGGAATGTCTCCAGACAGTACCAAGTGTTCCTTGGGGAGGAGGGATAAAATCGCTGCTGGTTGCAAACCACTGGGTGAGAAAACACGAGTGTGGACAATCAGGAAGCGTAAGGAAGAAGTCTATGGAAATGTGATTCGAAAGAGCCACAACACAAACGCCCAGCACTTATATTCTTGGGTAAGATAAACAAAGAGGTATTAATAACACATGCAAGTCAACGCACTGGTGAAGACAGAAGGAAGACTCAAGAGAGACACATGATTCAGAAAGGAGAAACCAAGGGGACTAGGCTACCTCTAATTCCAGCAAGTGTCTCTTACTGAAGAGCAGAGGTCTGCTTCTCAGCTACACGCATCATCAACTAAGATGGAAACCATAGAAGAAACAGAGAAAAGGGTTCAAGGATGTCAGACAAACAGGGGTGCTACAGTAGGAAATATCACTTTGAAGTATTAATTCAAAGACCTGTATGCAGGTCTGCTGCATACAGATTCATGAAATCTACAGCTGGAATGAGTATTAGATTCATTTACTCCAATGCCGTTATTCTATACACAATGTAGAGAAGTAAATGCACCAATCCAAGGTCACAGTTACCAAGAGGCAGAGTTAGAACAGAAACCTTCAATGCCTGTGAAGGCTGAGGCTCAGTGTTCATGGTCTTTGGTTGCCCGACGCCCAGAGCAGGGCCTGGAGAACAGAGGATCAAAGATAAAATTGAACCTGGGTCTCCTATCTCTTGGCCTGATAATCATTCTACCATGCCACTCTGCCTGTTGTGATTTATGAGGATTTGCAGAGTGTGGAAAATCTGTTAATGAAATGCTGATTAAAATCACACCTAGGGGCACCTGGGTGGCTCAGTCTGTTAAGTATCCGACTTCGGCTCAGGTCATGATCTCACGGTTCGTGGGCTCGAGCCCCGTGTTGGGCTCTGTGCTGACAACTCAGCCTGGAGCCTGCTTCAGATTCTGTGTCTCCCTTTCTCCCTGCTCCTCCCCTCTTCATGCTCCGTCTCTCTCTCTCAAAAATAAATAAACGTTAAAATTTTTTTTTAAAATAAAATCATATCTAGTGTATTGAAAAATGTACAATGTGCATCCCTGGGTCTCAAAATAGAAAATAAAGTGGACAGGGTTTAGAATGAGGTTCAGATGCCATCACTCAAGCAAGAGGGGAGCTACCTTCCAGGGTACCAATGACAAGGAACAGAACCCTTCAGAGGCTGGATCCCAGTCCCTGCCAGCCACTAGAACAAGCCCCAGAACCTAGCCCAGTCAACTCCCCCCCAGAGAGGAGGAGACCAAGCCATCGAGGAAGAAGAAAGATGTTACTACCTCTGAGTCAATATACCCGATCACCTTAAAAATGCTAAATTTGGGATATGTCAAAGGTTGACCTTAGAGCCAGCTGACTGGGACTGCAGAATTTTCCTGCTCCAGGAAATCTCTCTGCTTGCTGATGCTGGAGCTCTCTTATCATGGACAAAGTCTCTCACACCACCAGTGTGCTGGGGTAACGGACTGGCTGAAACTCATTCTCATTCAACTACAATCAGTTAATCGAAGAGTATTAATTATGTCAGATCACAGTTTCTGTGGCAGAGTGGAGGCAAAGCTATTGAGGAATTGGGTTGTTGAGGAGGGGAAGGAAGAGGGAGAGCACAGAAAGAAAACAGTGTGAATCCAAATATATTTAAAGCACTTGGTCATTTTGCTGAGCCAACATGGCTCCCTCTTCAACTGGAAGGGGACAAATAGCTCTGTCCTGGGGTGGTTTTGTCATGCTAATACAGCC